>NC_092629.1:85424774-85778108 GCF_039555335.1 Amphiura filiformis
TGATATCACATTAATTGTTTTTAATTCTATAAGCGTTAGAATACGGTGTGTGAAAAAATGTGTTTCTTCTTAAATTTGTATAGCACCCTCTGTGTTTTGATTACGAATTTACGATCTTAAACTTGAGTTGCAAATTACAATGGCTACAATAAGGGTGCATTGACGTATGTCTGTACTTATTTCGGTTGTGAATATTCAACATCATTGGAATGGGTTGTGTAGTCATGGGTTACATCCAAAGATATTGGAATAGTATAACTATATGCGAAATAATGTACATGCTCATAACCTCCTTCAACTCATTTACATAATTTTGGATACCAAGATCGTATTCTGATTCGTAACTTCTATTTTAATATACTTTTGGATACCTCCATATTATGTCTTTGCCTAATTAGTCATTAATGACTCGTATTTGGCCTGTCAATTGGCGTAATTTTATGTTTACAATAAAGCAGTACCGGGTATAAAGGTCAAAACTTGTCTATACGAATTGCTTCAATTGGGCCCTCATTTCGCAAATTTTCGGCTTTTTCAAACTAAAATTTTACACAATAATAGTGCAAAAATAGTCCACCAAATGGCTTTGCAAAAGTTTCTCACTTCTGAGGAGGAACTTTATATACCGGTATGGGTACATATTATTATAAGTAGTTATACAGGGTGTAACAATAAAATTTGTACAATTGCATTTTGACTTCTCAGGAAAAAACTAATAGAGATACGGCACAGATGTTATATGCAATACAATCAGTAATATCTTGGCTAAAAGAAGACGTTTAGTTGGTTTCTTTACTAGCTTGGGTTCAAAAGTTATGTTCGATTAATTAAATCTTCCAGAAAGCGTGTTGGGCCACTTTTGCCATGTTAGCGTATTTTTAAGTTTGAACCGCGTAGATTGTGCTTATCGTGCAAAAGAATTATAAGTGGTGTTTGTTCATAATTATGATTAACATGAACTTAATAATAATATGATATTTTTTAAAATTCTATAAATGAAGTCATGAAGTTTCTTTCAAATTATCTTACAAATAAAGTAATTTCTCATATCCCTGAGATATCATTGGTAAAACCGAGAACAGTTTTTGCATCCATAAGTACAAAACAATAAGATTTTGAAATTAAGTTCAGCTGTTTTGGGGCGACCACTTTTGCCAGCATTTCTGTTAACAAATTCTACATACTTCTCATAGGTATATGTAATTCTATGCCTTGATGGAAGATGTGAGTTTGGAAAATGAGCTAGACAAACAATCTTATGGTTTCTGCTTGACTCCACGTGCTACCGAATATCACAACCATAAAAATACGCTATTCCAAAGTGAATTGGGGTTGAAGGTATTGTGCTGCAGCCACGATTTCTTGTAAATGAGGTTGTTATGTCAGTGCTTAGTTGTTACTTTCAAAAACTCAAGGAGATATTCTATTATGTAATCATTTCTACCACTTAGAATACCCCATTGTTTAAATCGACCTATCGTAAGAGGGCCGTCTAACTGGTCCATGATTCAACTCTATTCAGTCACTTTTGAAACACTTAGACAAAAGTGGCCCAAGCGATTTTAAGACTAGGTTACATAATTGGCTATATCTTCACTTGTATACCTACGATTTTATTGGAACAAAGCTTATCTGGTGGCTAAAGAAATTATCTTGATAGACATATAAATATCAAACCAAAAAATAGGCGGCATGCTTGTGTCATTCATTCTATTTTCAAAATTGTACACATTTTATTGTTACACCCTGTACAATAAAAGTCCAAACTTGTCCACGAATGGCTTCAATTGGGCCGTCTTTTCGCAAATTTTTGGTTTTATCAATACACAACAATAGTGACAAAAATAGTCTGCCAAATGGCTTTAATTAGGTCTTCATTTTAAATTTGCAAAAGTTTCTTACTTCTGAGGGGGCACATCCAACCTCAGACACCCCCCTGCGTCACGCAAGCGCGACGCGATGGCCGCTTTTCCCTCCTAAAAGTTACCCCCCACCCTCTGACTGCTCTAGATCCGCTACTGGTAACCCTCCTTAACACTTTTTGGTAGGCTTTGGTGGGGCGGCAGGGAGAGGCTTTGCCTAGGGCTTCAAAATCCCTAGGAACGGCCCTGGACGAGGGGCATACAAATTGGACAGAATCTATGACCAGATCATCTCAAAACGGCAACCTACAAATGTGGCAACACCATCACAGCCACCAAGGACTGCCGACATCTAGAAACACTACAGTCATTGCAGAGTGAACAAGGTTCCTGATAGGAACTGAAATATATCTAGTGAGTACTTTCATTTTTATTTGATCTGTACCAGAACTCATTTATTTAATTTGACTTTGAACGATCCTGATGAATCTCATCAATAATTTAAAATGTTATTGTAAAATATTTTTGGCAATCATTTTTTTGCCAAATATGTTGTCTACACTTAAATTACATTATATGTTAAAAAATATGAATGTTATAAAAACGTTTTATACCCTTTATAACCTTTAAATAACCCGACATTTAAACGTTATCTGGCAACCTTTTCTAACCTTTTGCGAATGATGTCGAAAATTTTTTGTGTTTGCTGGGATGATGAATGTTGTAGCAAATATTTTGGTAAACAAATTTCAAATCTCGTTTCATTTTGTCCATTGTATCAGGGTATAATGTAATATTCTTCAGGGACGGTTTCTTACTTTTTGTTTCTAAAAGTCGTTTATTATTATTCTTTTGAAATATCCGATATCGGACAGAATTTGAGTCCGACAGCGATCAAAACTAATTGTGAAAACCGTCCCTAGATTTGAAAGTGCTCTTTGAAAAGTTGTGGTTTACGCTATGTTATATATATGATAGCGTAATTTTAAACAGAAATAATCGAAAATTAGTATTTTTTGGGGGGGGGGGGGGCAAATTTGGCATAAAATGTTGAGGTGTTTTTGGAATATGGTCGGGGCGGACATTTTATAAATGAATTTACAAGAGCAGCAACGACACCACTTGCATTACATTCCAGATGTTAAATCTACATCATATGCAAAATTTGAGGAAAAATGAACGAGTCCATTTTATTTAGGGCCATTTGTCTATAACTGGTCTTTACATGTAGCCCTATGGAGAGAGTGCCCGTTGAGGGCGCTATAACCCCCATTTTAGGAACAAAAATGTGATTTTAAAAAAACGGACACTTGCGAATTTTCTAAAATTTTCAGAGTATGTAGTATGAACACGTAGAAATATAATCAAGTAGTTGCCCTACCTGCTCTTTTCGGTTATGGTTCGCTATCTCTAAGGTTCGCTATCTCTAAGGTTCGCTATCTCTAAGGTTCGTTATCACTAATTACGAAAAAGGTTCGCTATACCTAAGGTTCGATATCACTAATTTTGAAAAAGGTTCGGTATTTCTAAGGTTCGATATCACTAATTTATTGAAGGTTCGCTATCTCTAAGGTTCGCTATCACTAATTTAAAATAAGGTCCGCTATCTCTAATGTTAACAATCCCGGTATCCCTAAGGTTCGCTATCTCTGATTTTAAATAAGGTCCGCTATCTATAAGGTTCGCTATCTCTAAGGTTCGCTATCTCTAAGGTTCGCTATCACTAATTTCAAATAAGGTTCGCTATCTCTAATTTTAAATAAGGTTCGCTATCTCTAATTTCAAATAAGCTTCGCTATAGCGGTCCTTATTTAAAATTAGAGATAGCGGACCTTATTTGAAATTAGAGATAGCGGACCTTATTTAAAATTAGAGATAGTGGACCTTATTTAAGATTATTGATAACGAACCTTAGGTATAGCGAACCTTAATCAAAATTAGTGATAGCGAGCCTTAGAGATAGCGAACCTTAATTAATTAGGGATAGCGAACCTGAAACAAAATTAGTGATAGCGAACCTTAGGTATAGCGGACCTTATATTGTGATAACGAACCTTAGAACTAGAACCTTATTCTAAATTAGTGATATCGAACCTTAGAAGTAGCGGACCTTTTAGGTATAGCGAACCCTTTTCTCTATTAGAGATAGCGGGATTCTGATCTCCATAGACTTTACACGTTAGTGATAGCGAACCTTAGAGATAGCGGGATGTCACCCTCTTTTCCGAAAAAATAAAAAGTCCTATACCTCAGTGATAATTTCTACGCTACGTTATCCAGAAAATCCCAGATTTCGCCCAGAACGAAAATTTAGCAAATCGATAATTTAGTACAGAAGTTTAAATTGGTCGAAAACTTTTCGACATTCTTGTAAAGGATACATGTATGTACAATCAAACCAAGTGTTGTTCATCATGAAATCAAATGAAAGCAAATCGATAATTTAGAACGGAGGTTCAAATTGGTTGAAAACTTCTGCAATGCAATGCAATGCAATGCAATGCAATGCAATGCAATGCAATGCAATGGAGATATTTCAATTCTTACCAAATGTGCCTGTACTGGCACAATCAACGCATGTTTTGTTCATCATGAAATCAAATAAACGAAATTATTAAAAAATTGATTTATATTACATCCTTTTTATTAGATAATAAATCTAAGATGGGCAAACCGGTAGATTAGATTTGAATTTATTGTTTCAGAGATCCAGACTGACTTATTGGTTTTCCCTCTATCCCCACGATATCTTTTTAGAATCGTCACAGGTAGTCATAGGTAGTGTTAAGGTAGAAATCGTCACTCTATGTTCAACACAATCGGTATATTATTATCCTTACCATAATATTCAGAACAGATTTACGCCATCTTTGTTTGCACTCCCATAGCAACACAGTGCAAATTTCGGTATATATCGTCATAATAATTATATTATATTCTAATTTATAGTATTATATTAATTTTGGCTTAGTTTGATCAGGTGAATTTATGAATAGTACCAATATAATTATATAGGAGAAAGTGACAACTTGGATTATATCGAGCGATGACCATATCTTTCTCTCGAAATGGACGTTTTTAAAATAAATCCTTGACCGGGACTCTTTCTAAATTATTTCTATATTTTGCACTTTTTTAAATTATATTTTACTGCGCACACTAAAAAGTCAAACGACTTCGTGTCTTCTCGATTTTGACATGTTATAGACTATTATTCATTGTATTTGTAAATTTCCATTGAATGAATTATTATTAATCGCATCACAAATGTAAGAAAAAACTACAAGCTTAAAAATGCGTCTCAAGTAAAACACTCCTACTAATATTCTCACAGGGAGGTAAATAACAGGAAACTACCCAGCAAACACAAAACTTTTTCGACATCATTCGCAGAAAGTTATAAAAGGTTGTCAGAAAACGTTTAAATGTCGGGTTATATAAAGGGTATATTTTAATATACCCTTTATATAACCCGACATTTAGTATAAAACGTTTTCATAACCTTAAAAAACATTTTTGATAATCTACTGCTCAGAAAACAAAAATGTTTTACAGAAAACGTTTAAATGTCGGGTTATATAAAGGGTATAAAAATGTTTTAATAACATTCCAAAAACATTCTTGAAAACTTTATGCAAAACATTCTAAACAAAATGTTTTTTGGGGTTGAAAAAACATTTTGAGAACATTTCCGTGTTTGCTGGGTTCAAATATTTTAACATAATGTTATTTAAGTATTGACACAATATTTGGCAAGAATGTTTGCAAAAATAGTTTACAATAACATTTTTTGAAAACATTTAAAAATATTGTTGTAGTGTGTTTTCATACAAAACGTTTTAAAACGTTATCATGACCTTTATATAACCCGACATTTTAATGTTATTAAAACGTTTTTACCTAAACGTTTTTAAAACGTTTTTGTGTTTGCTGGGTAGGTGAGTCTTTGCCCACCTAATAAATTATTTAGCCCAACCAATAAATTGAAAATACCCGTTGTCCAAAAATGCTCACCCAGTAAATGATTTTACCCACCAAAATGGGCACCATATAATCATCATAAAATTAGTAACATCATCGTGATATCTCTTGAAATAACTGTCGCTATTTGAAATGTTTCTTTCCATAACATTGCCAATTTATTCAGGTACAACTTCGAGGTATATACAAATACAAGATGTTTTGAGGGGAATTAGTCATATCATGCAACACCGAGGAGGGATCAGTAGTTTTGAATACTTCCTCAAAATTGAACATGCCGTATTTGCACTATGGTTTGTATCGATCTATGACTAAACCGACCCGTTTATAACACATTTATAACGTTTCATAAACATTTTTTTCCGCTAATTAAGAAAGACTATTTCAGGTCAAAATTCACCTGGTTCAAATTAGTTATATTTGTGCAAATTTTCGGAGCAGGTCACCTGTTTGAGACCCGCAAGAAAGGGTGGTAACTATTACCTCCTCAAAAAAGGTTTGGAAACTTTCAAAAACTGCAGTATATCAGAAATGTTTGAAATCTATCTCCACATTGTTTCACATCAGTGAAACCATTGTTTTTACGTGTCAACAATGACGCCTCATTTGTGACGATAACTTATTCCACGGCTGAGTAACTTTCTTTGAACACAGAGAGGTCTCAAAGAAAATGTGTCAAACTGACCATTGTCTGCGCTCATCTTATTACTTTGAATGAATGAACGAGTGGTTCAATACATGAATAAAAGAATGAATGGAAAATTATCTGCAGTACATCATGTTGAATGAAAAGGGCTAGGATGGTTACACGTGGAATCAAATGGATCCACGCATAGCAAGTTAATCTCTCTTGCTGGTCATTTCTTCATAGTGGTCATTTGCAAGAAAGTTCTAATCAACCATGGTTCGATTATCAGATCTGGATAAAGCTTAAGCTATTGGTCAGTTTGAGGCTGGCATACCTCTGTATCAAAGTGCGGCAACTTTTGGAGTTTCCCGCAGTATGATCTCCAAACTAAAAGCCAAGTTTCATCAGACCGGAGATGTCAAAGACAGACTCAGAAGTGGCTGTCCAAGAAAAAGCAACGGCTGTAGAGGACCAGTACATCAGACTGGCAGCACTTTGAAACCGTTTTTAATGAAACAGTGTGCTATTCCTTATTCATGAATGTTTACTGATGCAAATGGCGCAGACAATGGCAGATTTGACACATTTTGTTTGAGACCTCCTTGTCTTTCAAAGACAATTACTCAACCATCAATAAGTTATGGTCACAAATTTTGTACCATTATTGACAGGAAAGACCAATGTATGTATTGATATGAAACAATATGGAAATAGATTTCAAATATTTCTGATATAAAACCGTTTTGGAAAGTTTCCATCAATTATATTCTACGTGAAAGAGAGAGCACTCACTAAAACATTTCTTACTTTCCGCCATGACATCTGGTGCACAAAACCTTTTGCATCGTAAACACAAGATATATATATCTACCTCTCTTCTTACTCAACATTGTTTCCGTGATGTTGTTTTTGGTGATTGACAACTATAGTGGTTTCTTGATGAGCCCAAAACCTATGGAATCACCGTCTGCTGAGTGGAAAACAACGACGCATGGGCGTTATCTATTAAAATATTGGGAGACAACTCGTGATTGGATAATTATCATACAGCCCGCCCGTCCACCGCTACCAATTTTTTAATTGGAGAAAGCTTAAACCATCGCTTTGTCGAGACTGGGTACCTGTAATCGCTTCAGATTTGTCTAACATTCTAATCAATAGAAAACAGAGTCAGTCGATACAACATGAATGTTACAACAATGGAGGCCACGCAAGCATCAACATGCGAAGAAATTTCATCTCCGTGGTGTAATGAGAATCCAGAATGGGTTGACTTCATTGTGGAAATATTCTTATGGTGTCTGGCCGTTATAACTGTACTTGGCAACACCTTAGTACTTCTCGCGTTTGCTAAAGACAGGGAACTTCGTTCTAACGTCTCCAATTTGTTCATTTTGAATCTTGCCATGGCTGATCTCCTAGTTGGCATGTTCGCTATACCAATAAACAATTTATATCGCTCTGCGTGCTTTTGGCTATATTCGGCCACATTGTGTCGATTGTGGACCACTATGGACTGGGGTGCTACTACTGTATCAGTTTGGGCTGTGCTTTTGATTAGCTATGATCGTTTTATTCTTGTCACCAAAGGACTTGAATATGCGAAATACCAAACTATCCAAAAGTTTCTCATTTTATCTGTCAGTCTTTGGGTCGCATGTTTCGTCACTTACATTTACACGTTTGTTATTTATGAGTGGATGGTGGAACCAAAAATAATAAACCACGAATGCGAATGTTATGGTGAAATAGCAGGTACAGTTGGATTTGTTGTTTTCGACATGCTCATCGCTAACACCATTCCTATCCTTGTGATCGCATATTTAAATGTGAGGATTTACATTAACATCAGGCAACGAAGCAAAGGTCTAAAATGGAGCAACGGAGGAAAAGAAAGTACCTACGCAGTAAGCGGGAACACATCAGCTGGAGACATAGACACGAATGTTTTCCCGACAAAACCTCGGCCGCAACTTCAGCGACATCGCAAAGCAGCGATAACATTAGCTGTGCTCGTCGGTGTTGCCTGCCTCTGTTGGATACCCTATTACACTGTATCTTTACTGTCGTCATGTTTCGGAGTTGTTTTCAGCACCAGAGTGCTGATGATTTCTTACTATATATTCTACTCAAATTCGGCAATTAATCCTTTCCTGTACGTGGCGACTAATCGTCGTATCCGAGCAAGCATCATTAAAATATTTAAGTTTGAATGGCGCAATTAATCAAGTTGCAAGATTTGTAATTAAAAGCAATGTACTCGAATGTACAAAAAACCCGATTTCGTACATTCAAAAATAGTATAATAATAATGACGTCATGTGATTTCCAAAAAATCGAATGTCCCATATCGTCACCCTTTTAATTCTGAGAAGTACAAAATATGGTTCCAGCATTGGTGAATAAATATGTTCAAATGCATACTTGATGCTTCAGTTATGTAATCACCCTTTTCATTTCTGATTATTCCTTTTAATTAGTCTCATTATCATTTGTGCTTGTGCAAAGATTGGTGAATAAATATGTTCAAATGCATGCTTGATGCATCAGTTACGTAATCACCCTATTCATTTCTGAAAATTTCCTTTAATTAGTCTAATTATAAATTGTGCAAAGATTGGTGAATAAACATGTTTAAATGCGTGTTTGAATCATGTTTTTGTACTTGTGTTCAAAATTTAAAAAAATGACTTATCGTATTAGGGTGACGATATACTAAATGGAAACTCAAACGATATAAGATATAATTTATTTTATTGACATGTTGAAATTAACCAAACAAGTAGGTATAGTCAAACAACGTATACAAATGGCAGAATATCGTTCGGTTTTGTAATCGATTTAAATTCTCGTTTGACTTTTTAGTGTGCGCGGTAAAATATGTAATGCGATCAAGCAAAATCAGTCGGAACTCGCAAATATTAAATTTTCAGTTTCTTATAGGATAGTAAAAAACATTAAAGGTGAACCTCATTGAAAATAAAGTTATATATCAATGGAAAGCTTATGATATCCGGATATTAAAAATAATTTTTCCGATTTTTTGATGGCCAATAAAGCTGAAAATTAAAAAATGAATGAATTTTTGGTCTTTTTAAGGCGCCCAAAAGCACCCAAATCAATCGTCTCTGACCTTGAGAATGCTCGTGACGTAAGCTCAGGGTTCGCAGTCACGTGATCCTACTCGGAAACATGTAAACAAGACTTGCTTCCTGTACTTTGCAAGCTGCCCGGCAAGTCTGATTTTCACAATAAAGCTTGAAATGAGAAGAATGTTCAAGTTGCTGATTCCTTCTATATATTAAGAAATAATAGAATTATTGTCAACACGAAAATGTTCCGTAAATTTTTGACAAAATCAGTCATAACTGGCTGGGTATAACTGGGTAATTGAGTTTGAATTTCGCGCTGGGATCAATTCCATGCGCAAATGATTGCTGCTACCGTATACCATTCATGTCATGGACTGAATAAACATGATCGAATAACAAATTAAATAACTTGTTTGTGACATTCCCTATTCTTGATTCATTTTAAAATATCTGATTTTTAAAATATCGTCTTGTAGTAATTAAAAATTAATAAAAAAACCGCCAATTTCATCAAATCCAGCCCATAAAGGTTTTCATATTTAGCGCATTGCGGTAATACATTCTCCCGGTACATTCTTTCCACACAATCACGATTGAAAGAAACAGATACTTTATTATAAAATAAATACAATTTAGGCTTAGTAGACCGTTATTTGATGGAATTCTGAAATCTGAATAAAATTAAAATATTGTCACTTGTGTCACGATTCTTTTAATGATACTACAATCAGTGTACTGAAAAAGTGAAACATTCATGTTTTATGGATTACCGAACACGATGCGTAAATTGCTGCTTTTATGCTGAAGAAATTACAGGCAGCCGCGCCGATCAAGGTGGGCAAACACAGCGACTCGCTTCGTCTCTCCGGTAGCACAAGTTTGCGCCGTGTTTCAGCAGATTTGATCAATCATTCCCTTATATTTGGAACATTTACAGGAATAAATTTTGCTGATGAAGTAGCAATAAGTTGGAAATATCAGAATGTGAATATCAAATCGGTCATTTTGTCTGCAAGTACAGTACGTACAGTCGCGGATACGGAACACTCGGCGACTGAGACTCAGTCATAGTCAGTCACTGTACTGAGTTCACCCCGCCCCGTATGTATCTACGAGTTCGCCTATCATACATGACCGTTTGTAAAGTTAAGAAATACTTAAAAAATCCCGTACATGTACCTTATTCTATTCCTTCATTTTCTCATTGTGATAAGTTCATCTCAACTTGGTGTGACGATCTGAACTGGTAGCACTAGCAGTTATTTTTTGCAATCTGTTTTCATTCCGGTTCTTCGGCGAATCTTCGCTCTTCGTGCTTTACTGTAATATTCCCTGCATATCTTGGATGGCTTGGCCTATCCCAAATCACCCCGGCCAGCACTTTTCCCATTTTTTTTTTTTTTCTCTTTATTCAGGAACTTCATTCTTGATTTGATCATGATGTTTCCTTCATGTTATTCTTATTTTATCGAAGATATTTTTCATGTAAAGTAAGTTGACAATGACTGAGTTCGTGCATTGGCCCGATGCATGCCACAGTAATGCATGGACATTGTGTTTACAATCAAACCCGGAAGTAACTGTGTGTCCCCGTGCTGACGTCATCATCGAAAGCGCCCAATTTGAACGATTTCGTTTTGTATTTTAGGGGGGGTGCCAATATCCAATCTTTGCATGGAGATTATGTCTACCCTGGTGCGTTAGGCAAATAAAAACTATTCTTTTCTGCTTCCTGGCATCATAAGCTTTCCATTGATATATAACTTTATTTTAAATGAGGTTCACCTTTAACAAAGCTTGATTATGCAGAAACCCCGATTAAAATTGAACAACCAGTTCCAAAGATATAAGCAATTACAGAGTTTCCAAAAACAACAGGTAACAAAAGGAAATAGTTCCTTTATTTGGCTATATCTTAAAATCAATATTTCCGAGTTCCGACTGATTTTGCTTGATAGCATCACATATAATTTGAAAAATTTTAAGATATAGAAATAATGTAGAAAGAGTCCTGGCCAAGGATTTATTTAAAAAACGTCCATTTCGAGAGAAAGATATGGTCATCGCGCGATATAATCCAAGTTGTCACTTTCGCCTATTTAATTATATTGGTACTATACATAAAGTCACCTGATCAAAACTAAGTCAAAATTAATAAACTCCTCAACGAAAGTTTGGAAAGTTTTTTCAAGCATCTGTATCTCCAATTATTTGTGACATATTCATATCGTGTTGCATATCACTGGATAGCTACAATACTCCCCTTTACAATGACACCCCATTTGAAACAACAACATTTTTCACGGCTGAATACACGCCTTGTGAATATAGTGGGGTCTCAAAATGAATTTGCCAAATTGACCATTATTCTGTCATTCAATGTGGTTGCCTATGGGCTTCTTTGGCACGCACAGCACGATCAAGCTGGTCCCACAAGTGTTCAATCGGGTTGAGGTCTGGCCCCCGGGTCTGGCCTGATGGCAGGCCATTTTGACTCTACTCCCATATTCTGTAAGTAGTCGTTGACTACCGTGGCTATGTGGGGCGAGCGGTGTCATCTTGGAGGATTGCATTAGGTCCCAGATTGTGAAGTTATGGGATTGCAGCTTGCTGCACAGAATAATGGTCAATTTGGCAAATTCATTTTGAGACCCCACTACAATCACAAGGCATGTACTCAGCCGTGAAAAATGTTATTGTTTCAAATGGGGTGCTTGAAAAAACTTTCCAAACTTTCGTTGAGGAGTTTATATACTATAAATTAGAATATAATATAATTATTATGACGATATAATACTGTTTGGCTAGAATAGCGACCGGATATTTACACTGTGTTGCTATGGGAGTGCAAACAAAGATGGCCTAACTCTGTTCTGAATATTATGGTAAGGATAATATGTACCGATTGTGTTGAACATAGAGTGACGATTATTGGCACATTCTCCGGTAAAGCGTTTTCAGACTTGTTTCGTCAAAAAGAAATAACTTTTATTAATATAACTTATACTTAGGAGTTGCTTTCTAAAATATGTAGGGCTAGAGGTTGTAACATGCCTAGAAAGTATAAAACAATAAAGCTGATTATGCATATCCATTGTTTTTCTCCATGTCGCCAGCCAAGGTGCATTCCGTATAATAGAGAGCTTGCGAAATGGAGTTACTTTAACTTTAACTTTAACTTTAACGTCTAGAGGATTATAGAGGATTATGTATTCAAAACCACGCTGCCGTTAAAGCCGCTTGAAGTTAAAGTTAACGCCAGAATCTATAGTGTGCCGTAAATTATGATGAAAATACGTCATAATTAAAACAATGGTTTGCATATTTCCTCATAGACTACATAATTACCACTTATGTATTGTCTAGTTAATAGACCAATTATTGGAAATCTAATTTGGTTTGGGTAAAAACATGCCACATGATGCTAAAATTACTGATTGAATTAGATCAAAATAAATTTTGTTTCAAACGTCACACTTGATATATACATTTGTGTGTGCTCATGACGTACACCAAATCAGCTTGCGGAACCAAGTTTTTGGCTTGACTTCAACGCCAAGGGGATTCAGTTCCAGTAAAATGGACTGATTTTACGGGACTGAGCAGTGTAGTGAACTTCTGCGAATTGCAGCTACTGTGAACATTTTTTTACAACGTTGCGTGTCTTATAATTACACCTCTATATAACCAAATATGTTTGTACTGTTCAGGTATGTTATTTAATTATTATTTTATTCATTTAGGCCTACATTATGTACCCCAATTCAGCAGAAAGCTGGTCTAACATGTGCCACGCTATTATACGCATATTATAGGCCTATGGGTATTGTATGTCAACCAAATTATTCATTATTAAAAGAGGAGGCCTATTTGTTACAAAAAATAAGAATGTCAGAAAAGGAGCATCCACAAATATGTTGGTTGAAATTCAAAATTCTGGGAGTTTTTAAAGAACAAAATGAGGATCATTCGGGGAGATATATTTAATTCGATCAGAATGCAAAGAGGAGTCCTTGCCCTCCTAAAAGAAAACTCCTGGCAACGCCACTGGGGAGTGGGAAAGTGAGGATAGATGAATAGATGGAGGGAGGGGATGATATTGAGAGGTGGTGATGGTGGTGGTGGGGGGGGGGGGGGCTAGGGGAGCAAACAGATAAAATGGGCTTGTGTCCTGATGGAAATATAAAATTGACAAAGCTGACGTTTACTGGAATAATAATTGAGCTTTTATTATAATAATCCGGGACAATAATAGGCATATCACAAGAATATTTAATTGAAACATGTTTAGAAGTATAATATTAGCGTATAGCTCATAACATAGGCCTAATTCCCACTGCATTGGTCATCATCACCAAGAGATGTAATCCATGTTTATTCAAACTAAGCGCCTATTGTAATAAGTGTTACCAACAAACCACTTCAGCAAACAAAAGGGAGAAATTTGATGCAGTCGCTTTTACATACCCTTCTTTTGATCACCCATTGATACACTTCCCTAGTTTAAACAACAAGACGCTGTTGGTACAGAAACCAATCTGACGTTCGCGTTGAAGTGAAGTTGAGCAAGAAATCGAATCGATATTTTTGAAGTTGCCGTTAAGGGATCTAAAATGAGCGTTTATTGCGTTTCGACAGTATTTTTGTGGGACATGAGAGCACCTCAGACCTATCGAATTGTATTCTGAATACGAAGCATGTCTTTCTGATATCAAATAATTTTCATTTTTGAAAATCACAATATAATACAAATTTTATGACAAATTATAAAAATTTGATATTTTTTCCAATTTTGATATATAACAGTCCTCGAAGTAAATTATATAAATCTAATGACATATTTTAAAGTGTATGTAGGGAGGAAAAGCCGACGGTCAATTGAAAATTTTGACCTTTCATATTGAAGATATGGATTTTTTCCCAAAAAGACCTAATTTGTTTTTGTGTTTTGGGAAAAAAATCCATATCTTCAATACGAAAGGTCAATATTTTCAATTGATCGTCGGCTTTTCATCCCACCTACATACACTTTTAAGTATAAATCATCAGATTTATAAAGTTTACTTCAAGTACTGTTAAATATCAAAAATATCAATTTTTAATGATTTGCCATAAAATGTGTATTAAATTGCGAATTTCAAAAATCAAAATTATTTGATATCAGAATGACATTCTTCGTATTCAGAATGCAATTCGATATGTCTGATGTGCTCTAATGTCCCACAATAAATACTGTCCAAACGTTCATACCCCAGCCCTTAAAGTTCCAGTAACTTCATTCCGCAAGCTCTCTAATGTGTCCCTGCTCGCTAAACTTGTGCGCATATAATGGATTATAGGTACTTTTCATTAGCTGGTATCATGCCCTAATTATAAAGTATAAAACATCACAACACAGGTTATTCAATTTTTCCAACAGGTCTTTGAGACTAGGTCGCCAATATTGTTCACAGATACGTTACCATATTTCTAATGGATAACAATCTGTGAAAATAATTGGCTAGATGAATGTTCTCATATGTGATGGATCAAGCATGTTCTATCGTTAAATTTATATATGTGGTACATAACACAATGGTTTCAAAGTAAAAAAAATCAGATCTATTAATGGCAAAAAGTCCTGACGTTACGTTCATGTCGTCACAGATACGTTGATAAATGAAGCCAAATACCATACCAGACTTTAGTACATTGGGTGATGACTGATCAAGTATAGGCAGGGATCTACACGAAGGGATAAGCACCCTAGACTGCTGCCTTCATTCGAAATACGTATCCTAGGTCTAGACAACAGGCGGATTAGCGGCCATTTTGTCTTCGACATGATTTTATTCACGTGTCCTTATACTTTAGTACACAAATATATAAGTTAACAGGTTTACAATATTAAAATTATATTTTGAATATACAATATATTCTGTAGTAAATCGATCAAATGACGGTGATTGTTCAGGTATTATATGCTTGATAAAATTAAACTGTCTGACCAGGTAGTGTTCTCCTCCGCCGTCAGTGTGATTCCAGACACTCCACGTACCGTGTTGCGAAGGTGGAGGAGACTAAACTGTATTGACGAACACGCATGCGTTAAAAATATGTAGCCTAGGTCGAACAATAGCGTGACGTAGTTTCCGGCATTGTTCCTATGCACTTTCACCCTCCTGGTATAGGTATTAAGTCGGTAAGTTTTTACACTTGCACGATTTAGACAAAGGTGGGAAAGGGCTTCACAGATACGTTACCACAGATACGTTACCCCCATCACGTATAAGTAATATTGCTTAAAAAGGAAATATTGTTGAAAAATCTCCCATGCATTGTTTTGTGTTCTGAAACTATTATAATAAATAAAATAAATTTTGGATTTATAAAGCGCCTTTCTCCAGATCTTAGAGGAATCAAAGCGCTGTAATTTCGCTGCAATGGTGAATCATCACAATCAGATCGCATCAACTAGGTTGCTGCCGAACGGCGCACACCTATCCGCATTTAGATTGTAACATCCACCAATTATCTGTGCAGCTCCCCAAATTCCATTGGGTGAAGGAAGTTTTGATAACCAAACAACTAATCACCGATTTTTGCGATACAGGAGGAAACCGGAGATCCCGGAGAAAACCTGCGAGAGCGAGCATGGAATCGGGACAAACCAAGTGCACATGAGTCCTTGGGCGGCGCCGGGCTTGAACCCGGGACCTCAGTGGTGCAAAGCGAGGGAATTACCGCTGCGCTAACTCGCCCTCCCTGTTTACGATTCTGAATGATTTTCATGAATTCTTCGTGTTTGGCATTTTGTCATTCCTGAGACCAAACTTGAACGCTTTATCGGAGAATGGGCCTATTACCTTAACACTACCCGTGACTACCTGTGACGATTCTAAAAAGATATCGTGGGGATAGAGGGAAAACCAATAATCAGTCAGTCTGCATCTCTGAAACAATAAATTCAAATCTAATCTACCGGTTTGCCCATCTTAGATTTATAATCTAATAAAAAGGATGTAATATAAATCAATTTTTTAATAATTTCGTTTATTTGATTTAATGATGAACAAAACATACGTTGACTGTGCCAGTGCAGGCACATTTTGCAAGAATTGAAATCTCTGCATTGCATTGCATTGAAGAAGTTTTCAACCAATTTGAACCTCTGTTCTAAATTATCGATTTGCTTTCATTTG
The DNA here is from genome assembly GCF_039555335.1 of Amphiura filiformis. NCBI lineage: Eukaryota > Metazoa > Echinodermata > Ophiuroidea > Amphilepidida > Amphiuridae > Amphiura > Amphiura filiformis. The sequence goes on from NC_092629.1 coordinate 85,441,519, forward strand.
ATTTCATGATGAAAAACACTTGGTTTGATTGTGCAAGTACATGTAGCCTTTGCAAGAATGGAAATAATTCCTTTCCAAAATTAAATGCGGAAGTTTTCGACCAATTTAAACTTCTGTACTGTATTATCGATTTGCTAAATTTTCGTTTTGGGCGAAATCTGGGATTTTCTGGATAACATAACGAAGAAAACAATGTTAGTACATAACGTAAACCACAACTTTTATCGCAAAGAGCACTTTCAAAATCTAGGGATGGTTTTCACAATAATTGTTAGTTTTGACTCAAATTCTGTCCGACATCGGATATTTCAAAAGAATAATAATAAACGACGTTTAGAAAAAAAGTAAGAAACCGTCCCTAGAGAATACTACATTATACCCTGATACAATGGACAAAAATGAAACGAGCTTTGAAATTTGTTTACCAAAATATTTGCTACAACATTCATCATCCAAGCAAACACAAAACATTTTCGATATCATTCGCAAAAGGTTAGAAAAGGTTGCCAGATATCGTTTAAATGTCGGGTTATGTAAAGGGTATAAAGGCTATAAAACGTTTTTATAACATTAATTTTAAGTGTAGACAAAATATTTGGCCAAAAAATGCTTGCTAATTAATATGTTACAATTACATTTTTTAAACATTAAAAAAATATGTTTGTAGTGTGTTTTTCATACAGAACGTTTAAAAAAAATTGTTCATGACCTTTATATAACCCGACATTTAATGTTATTAAAATGTTTTTACCAAAAACAAAAATCCAAAATATAACCTGTTAAAAACGTTTTAAAACTTTTTGTGTTTGCTGGGATGCTGATATAAAATGATATGAGAGTCGGAGAGTTCCATAAAACCATTATGTTTTAAAACATTTTGTGAAGCTAGCAATAATTATTAAATTCCGTTCTGGACAATCAAGTTCTTGAATTCTTCTAATAAGGCAAGTTTAATTTAATAGTTTGTCTCAAAGCCCCGCGCATTATTATTAGTAAAATAACCCGCTTTTTGCGCGTTATTCCCGCTGGCTCTAAGTAAATTTGATTTTCCCGCTGTATCTATTTCTGTCCAAAATCTACCATACAAAGCCAAAGTAGTAAATCTCAATAAGATTCAACATCTTAAACACAGTGTATTCCCCAGCGTATTCTTGTCAAGAGGCTCGTCCCACAGTTTAATATAGTTTTTATCTTAAGGGCTGGGGTATGAATGTTTGGACAGTATTTATTTTGGGACATTAGAGCACATCAGACATATCGAATTGCATTCTGAATACGAAGAATGTCATTCTCATATCAAATAATTTTGATTTTTTGAAATTCGCAATTCAATACACATTTTATGGCAAATCATTAAAATTGATATTTTTGATATTTAACAGTACTTGAAGTAAACTTTATAAATCTGATGATTTATACTTAAAGTGTATGTAGGTGGGATGAAAAGCCGACGATCAATTGTAAATTTTGACTTTTCGAATTGAAGATATGGATTTTTCCCACAAAACACCCAAAAAAATTAGGTCTTTTTTGGAAAAAAAATTCATATCTTCAATATGAAAGGTCAACATTTTCAACTGACCGTCGGCTTTTCCTCCCTGCTACATACACTTTAAGAATATATCATTAGATTTATATAATTTACTTCGAGGACTGTTATATATCAAAAATTTGAAAAATATCAAATTTTTATAATTTGTCATAAAATTTGTATTATATTGTGATTTTTAAAAATGAAAATTATTTGATATCAGAAAGACATGCTTCGTATTCAGAATGCAATTCGATAGGTCTGAGGTGCTCTCATGTCCCACAAAAAATACTGTCGAAACGCAATAAACGCTCATTTTGGATCCCTTAAGTCTTTTGTTGTTTGTATCTTTACAAGGGGTAGACACTTGTATAATGGCATTGAAACATCAAAAAAAAAAAAGATCGAGTAACAAATTACAAGGACATTTTTCTATTTTTTTTATCATGAAATAAAAGGAATAACTCATAAATAGCGACCTCAATTTGCACACAAATATACAATTTATAGAACAAAAATTATCACAAAAAGGGACAAATTTTTTTAAATGGCTAAAAAATATACCTGTATAACTAATATCATAGCTGTTGGTATTGCCCACGTCTGGAATTGAAAATTAATAAAACTGATGGGCCTCTATAAGCAGAAAATGTTTGATCTACAAACTGTAACAATAAAATTTATACAATTGCACTTTCAATTTTCAATTGTTAGAAAAAAATAAAAGAGATCATGGCAACAATGTTATTATGCATTGGAATCAGTAAACATCTTGGCTAACAGAAAAATTTGACTTGGTTATCATCCAAATATTTTTTACATTTTCGTGCATCAAGCTTGCATCGACTTTCACGATCAGTAATTGCATTTTTGCTTTTCATACAAAAGTAAAAGGACTCATGGAATAAATGTGATATGCAGTAGAATCATCAATAGGTTGGCTTACAGAAAACTTTACATGGTTTCTTCCCTAGTTTTAAACGCTATGCCCACTTTTTGCCATGTTCGCATATATCAAGTTTGTACCACGTAAAATGATTTCGCATTCTTCTTATCGTCAAAGATCTCAGAACAAAACAAAGGTTTTCATGTTTTTCTTTCACATATTGACATTAGAGCTCATTAGTAAATAAATAATATGATATGTCAAATTTATGAATTAAAATACCACTTCGAATGCCCCATTGTTTAAAATTAACTAGCTTAAGGGCACCGACCAGATGGTTCATTATTCAACTCAGTTTAGTGACTTTTGCTACACAAAGACACCAACATGCCCCCAAGCTGTTTACTACTATAAGGAGTACTTATTTACACAATTGGACATATCTTCGCTTGTACACCACCGATTTTATTGAACAAATCTTATGTAGTAGCTTAAGACATTACTTTGACAACTAAGTCAAATTCAGTACAATCAATAAGCAACATGTTTGTCTTATGCTATTTTATAAATGGTATTTTTTTAATTGCAACCTGTAGACACCAGGTTCTTCACCGAGTAAATGTATTTTCTTACGGAGCTATCAGCTGTTGAACAAAAGTTGTTCAGCGATTGTATAACAATATCGCATTGATCGATTGGTTATTCAGGCGTTTCATTGAAGAATGAAAGTGATCACTTTTGATTCACTTTACGCTTGGCGGTCGCCCTGACAGACCTGTTGTGCTTTTATCTAGATTTGCATCTAGATTTCGCGGATTTCTTAGTTCTAAAAATAGTTCATGCCCTTTGTAGTCTATATAGCATGTGCCCACTTCATAATCTAATTCACTATGGTAGCAGTTTCCACGCTTTTGGATGAGTTTATATCAACAGAATTCTTCTAGCTGGCTGGAAATTACAGCACATTGGCATTGCTCAAGAGAACAGTAGGCCTAACGCAAGTGGCGCTGACAGACAGACACGTGTTTTTGAAGCGGTTTCGCAGGTAAATGGTTGGATGACCATTAATAGTGGTAAGCTCACCAATGATACGTCTATGCAATGGCGATGGTAAGCAGGGAGGCAAGTTCTATCCTTTCTCCGGTTTTTCTTTCTCCATGTTGGACAGCTTTTGTACGAGGAACTAGCCAGGTTAGTAAATTTTATTCATGTACAGCTTAAAATAATTCCGTCGGTGATCGGAATTTTGATTAATAATTCAAAGACGTGGATGTCATTTATACACTGATAACCGAATGGAGAGTTCATTACAGGAGCGTATTAGTAGCTGCCTGAAGTCAAACTTAATGGCAATATTGCACCGATATCTGTATATGTCGGGTGAAATGAAGGAGCGTATCAATAGCTGCCTGAAGCCAAAATATGGCATCATTGTTGTCAGTCAAAATATACATTAGCGTTTTTTGCAGTTTTTTGTAGATTCTAGATTTGTTATCACTGATAATAACATTAATAATAATTTGGAAATAGCGTAATTTCAACCATCAGATTTTTATCACAGAATACCTCAACCTGGAGCAGTCGGAAGTCCCGGGGTTTTCGTTGTTACGAGGTAGAAATATTTGGTTTGTGCAGTTTGAGCGCAGTTATAATTAACCCCCGATAATAAAAGGGTGGTTGAGATGAGTTGTTGATATTCAGATTTTGCCTAAAGATTTTGACTCCAATTTCGTGGTGTCGGAGTTTGAGTAAAACATGTTTAAGAGCAATAATCCCGCAATTACATGCAGATGCAGTTTTTAAGAAGATAGCCTACATCTAAGCAAACTGATTTTGGTGAACAGAAGGATTGGTAAAACAGGTTTAAAAGAGGAATTGTGCCAACATTCAGAGGTCATTAATTTTGATATTCTTTTTTTCATATTGAGGAACTCAATCATGAGTTTCCGATTGGATAGGGAATAATGTCAACTGGCTATGATTGCCATTATATTCCAAAATGTATTGTTTTATTTCTAATGTTTCAGAGATCGAGCTAAAGAGCAAGATTTTAGCTTTCGATAAGTATTCAGATGTCGGTTCAAAATGCATAAAGAAACAAATAAGCGCAAGTGCGTGAAATGCCAAATCTTTTAAGATCGTTTACTTGATTCATTTCATTTTCTCGAGCTTAAAGTGGTCAATGTATTAGTATTGATTACAAGCAGGGTTGTCGTCTAGTCTTGCCAGCAAGACTTCAGGCTTTATCATAAACATAATGACATCTACGGACCCGATCAGATAATGTCATAAAGATAAAGATTACTGAGTTACAGTTACTGGAAATAGGTTGTAGTCATTTTTTAGAATAAGATTCCAAAATATGCAATTTGTTTTGTCGGGTTATCAGAATTCCGTCACATTGGCATAAAGTCTCAATATTAACAGTTATTGAGTTTTAATGAGAATCTTTAAGCTCAATAAGTTATGTATCATTCTTTTTATATTGATTTGATAAAATTGATAGCATTGCGAATATAATATCAGGCTTCTTTATGTTAACGGTTTTCGTTTGGGATCTCATATCTGCATAAATTACGTTTGTCAAAGTTATCATCATTGGTTAAGTTCCGGAGAATTTAAGGATTGCTCCTCGAGTTTGGTGGAGCCCCGTATAGATTACTTCTCCACTGGGAAGAGTTCAAAATGTTGAGATTGTTAAGATTATATGTTTCTTTGTTTTTCTAAATTCCCCGCGAAGAGATTGTATAGATGGATATAAACGAGATGTAGGATTTAGGTAATTGAGCATTGAACAGCTAGTGGTGAGTTTTCTTTCGCGTAAGGATTCTGATTTTGGTTTTCACAGGGTAGAGTAGATTCAATTTTCTTCTATGAAGATGAGAATTATGCTTGTCGTATTCTTTTACGTCAAGAGGGAGTAAGGCTGAGTTACATTCCTTCAGGTGCATTCCCTGGTTTCCAGAGCTGGTGAGTGTAGGCGATGCCTGCATAGCTATCTGGTAATCTGTTACAATTAGGCTTTTCAGTCTAGTTTGCATAGCATAGCCTAATATCTGTGCTTTGGGCTAAGTGCGGTCCCGTCATTAATGTCATACATAAGTTAAGGGCAATCTTGGTTAAGGGAGAAATGGAAGTTTTTTCTTTCAAGCGCAGTTACGCGGTGGCCCGTTTCCGTTTAGTATAGCACATAATGTAGTAGTTCGGATTAAGACAGAACGGACAATGATGCTGTTTTCACTGGATATAAATATCACGAATGTGTTTCTAAGAGGAAACATGAGCGCAAAATCAGAATTATTGAAAAGGTGTTCATGTATGCCTTTCCAGGTATATTCGGTAATGGTTCTCTTTTTGAGACTGCCTATATTAATATAATATGAATGAAACATCGGGTTTTCTGAAGTTAATTGAGTTCCAGAAAGGAGTTGGAGTGAAATAATGATTTTTTAAGGAAAATTCGGTAATTAGTTATTATGGAACGAGAAGCGTTGATAATGGTAACCAAGTTGAGGTCTTAAGAGGAGCCAGAGAAATGGGTCGGGCATACTTGATAATATGCAAGGGTAAAGTTAATTGTCAACGAAACAGGAGCTAGCGGACAGTGTAATTATGTCCACTGAATTTAAATTTGAATTTAAATGCTATGAAGCTGAACCAGAGGGTAGAACATGATTCGAAAGCGGATTTAAAAGTTCATTGGCAGAATATTGGCTGTAAATGCCATGAGTGCGACCCAAAAGGAACCAGAGGGTATTATAGGAGTCTAAATGGACAGCGGGATTAATAGTCCATTGGCTGTACACGCCATGATTGTGTTCCTAAGAGGAACCAGAGCTTAATTATGAGTTATGGAAAGTACATTGGACTTATAAAACTGGCACTGAACGCCACGTATAGTAGTGCCTAAGAGGAAATAGAGCGTAAATATGAGATTCTGGTAGTTTCATCCACTGGCTGAGAATGCCCCGAATACGTGTGTTCCTAAGAGGAACCAGAGCGCAATGAGTACTTAAATGGAAAGAGGAATTTCCATTGCTGAGGTATGAATGAACGAGTTCCTAAGAGGAACCAGAGCTTAATCATGAGTAATGATTTTCTGATCAGACAGCATAATTAAGTTTATTGGCTACGAATGGCATGAATGTGTTCATGAGATGAACCAAAGCTTAATCGTGAGTTACTGATTGGTAAGCGCAATTATGTCTATTGGCTACGAAGGTCATGAACGAGTTCCTAAGAGGAACCACGGTGTAACGGTCTTTATAAATTCGTTACAAAATGGAAATAGTTATTGTTCGGGATGTTTTCTAAGAGACGTCTACAGAGCATGTATACTTATCGTAATCGATATATAAGGAATAATGAAATTTATACTCCGAGTGAGAGTAGATAGAGCAAAGTAAAAGCCAGAAATATTTAAAATTTGCTTATGTTATAGCAAGCGTTTTTAATCAAAGACGTGTTCCAAAGAGGAGCCAGAGCTTAACACAGGAATTTGATAATTAGTGATCATTCTGCGTTTTTTCTTTAAAAAGAAACAAGATATAAAAATATCATTTTGTAAGCGCACAAAGATGCCTAGTGTTGAGAAGATAATCATAAATACGCCTAATATCAGCTGAAGGCCGGTCATATTATATATAGGCCTATACATTATTAGCAAGTCAAGGCGCAATCCAAAATTGATATAGCAGCATGAGGTTTAAGATTGTCGGCCAGAAATCTAACGATTCAGAGATCAATAGATATTTAAAGACGAATATACTGGCATTCAGGCATCAATATGCACGCTGTGATTTCAACTAGTCAACAAATCCGCTACTAAGCTGTTCCCCATTTCGGTTTCGTATTCTGTTGCAGCTATTCACAATGACTTCACCTAGCTGTGCGAATTTCGAAAAAAATTTATTATTCTCTTGAGTAGACTGATCGTGTCTTTCCTTTTTTTGTCGTTACCGTTCCGGCCATCCGAGTCATATTAATAACACTTCGAGAACTTAGGCCTAAATCATCAGTGTTCTACGCATTAAAATATGGCAATTGGCATTATGATGTTGATATCTTTAGTACTAAGCTTTAATAAGCCATGAGATTTCAAGCAGTGTTTTTGGCTTGGAAATTGGTTTGCTAAAGAGCATCCGGCAAAAAATTTCATGGAGATGAATAGCATTCGTATAATGCCTTCGGACGTTTTGATTTTAGCAGGTTTCTTCAGCGGAATTTAAGCTTTGAAGAGATCCGGTATTCAGATTTTTAATGATGCTCTTCACAATTGCAGAGAGTAGCAAATAAGGTTTTAAGTAGGCAAGGATTTAATTCTTCAGATCAATTAAGCTTTTGCGGGTTCTCATTCATAAATATATTTCTGAGGTAGTAATGTTATATAAAGGAACACACGTGTAGGCCTATTTAGAAAGCTATAGGCTAGTTGCTATATATATATACATTATTGCATGCTGCATGCCCACGCTGGAATTTTGAAGGATTTTTTCCTATAGTAATAGCTCAAGATCTGGAGGAATATGATTATGCGGCGGCCCAGTCAGGTTGTGAAGTAGCAAAGTGTTTGCTTTCACAATATGCCAAAGATACGGTTGTGTTGAAGATATTCTTCAAGCTCGTATACGTGATTAGGCCTACATGGATTAATGTCTTGTATCAGATCATGTAGAAGTTTTCTCTTTAAAATGAGACCAGTTGTGATTTCACTATTTGCTTTAACATTTAGAGAATTGTTTAATCGGTTTCACGGTTCAATGTAGGGCCTTTGCATATTTATAGTAAATTGAGCCCTTTTCTCGATAAGCCCGTTCTTTGGTCTTTACGGGAGGAGCTGCTGCGACAAGGCGTCATATCCCATGTGAATGTTGTTTTTGTGTGTATTTATTATGTTTAGGGAAACAGCGGCAGCGCGTATGAAAATGTTTTATTCGCGTTTAAGCGTAGCGCATTTAGCGAATAAATGTATTTTCTTACGGAGCTATCAGCTGTTGAACAAAAGTTGTTCAGCGATTGTATAACAATATCGCATTGATCGATTGGTTATTCAGGCGTTTCATTGAAGAATGAAAGTGATCACTTTTGATTCACTTTACGCTTGGCGGTCGCCCTGGACAGACCTGTAAATCGTCAAGATTTCAAGAGAAAAAGGTTAGATTTTGTTTTTTAAGAATGCTTTTTCCTAATTTGGAGTTTGTTGGTAAATTGATCTAATTTTTCTCTTGGTCTGGTAAGTAGGCTTAAGAGTAGGTTTTTTCCTGGAATTAGTACAGCCAGGACATACCAGTAGATTTTCCAGATCCCAACAGAACGAGGTTCGGTTTTGTTTTTTAACATGTTTAAGAACGCGTTTCTCAATGTCGCGTTCGTCGGTTAAGCTAGCATAATTTTATCTTTGGTCCGGTACCGTACGCAGGCCTAAGGATAGGCTTTTAGCATGTATCACGTAATTCAGCACAACACCAAGTCCAGAGCTGCTGCGACAAGGCGTCATATCCCATGTGAATGTTGTTTTTGTGTGTATTTATTATGTTTAGGGAAACAGCGGCAGCGCGTATGAAAATGTTTTATTCGCGTTTAAGCGTAGCGCATTTAGCGAATAAACCAGGTTCCTCTTTCATTGTACAAGATACTGGCCATTGAGCAATTTGTATGTTTGCGAATATAATATCGATTACCACTTGCTAATTTGTCTATTTTGTATTTTTTTATAGCGCCCTCTATTTTGGTTACGATGCAGATTACAATAATTATTGGTGCTTATATGAGAGGGCATTGACGTACAATACTATGTCTGGACTTAGTTCGGTTAGGAATATTAACATTATTGGAATGGGTTGAATAGTCATGGGTTACATTCTACTCCTTCTATTGATTGACTACAATTCTAGCTTTACCGTGTTTCCAAAATGCGGACAAGTCTTGAATAAGCTGACAGCTATTTAATACCGCTTTGCATTTGAAATTATTGTGTACCATGATCTAAATTGTTTACGTTTGAAATAGTCATGAAACAGGGGAAAGTGGTTCTCACAAAAAACACCAATCCAAAGCAGTCGAGGATTTTCAAATCGATTGGGGTCACGTGCCCCATGACGCTACGCCAATGATGGAAGGGCCATAAAGTTTAGCTGATATCAAAGAGCTTTGATGATAAGAATAACCGCTGCTATTGACATTCTGTATTTAGTACACAAACATACACCCACACCCCTTACCTAGACATCATTATAAAAAAAAGGTGCGTGTGATATAGCACATATTGTCCAATAGATTGTGGTAACTATCGTGAAAATCAGGTTAACTTTGCCATTTGGCAGAGATACACTACTTATAGAGCTTAGTATAGGCTATGGAGCCATTTCAACATCATTCATATTTTTTTGGGAAAAGGTCGTTAAACTTTTACACAGTGGTTAAGTTAAAAATTGCTCGGGCTTGGTTAAAAATAACAATAGTGTGTTCCTTTAATCATAAGGCTTCAGAAAAAGTATATTTTTATCTATCTACGGGGACGGTTATGGAGTTATGGGCAAACAAGTATCATTGTGACGTCACAATTCGAGTTTTGGCTCCACAGGGGGCAAAAATTAAAGCCATAATGTGTGATTTGCTCCAAAGCAACGCCCTCAATTTTTTTTTCGAATTTCTAGTTGTAATTGTAATGGCCATCGGTGTACATAAATACGATGCGAAAGACTAAACCTGAAGTGCTTTAATCACAGTAAAATTTAACATTTATAATGAAACCGGAGTTCACGGATCAAGTGCTGGATAAACACAACGCGTCAGTGACGTATAAACTGTATGCATATCGCTATTCGTCTTATATCTTGACGCATTAACTGTGAGTATATCTCTATTCATCTTACATCTTGTTTGTACATCCCAGCTGCCTAATAATCATGATATACGATCGGCGAGATGATACACGCATTGTAGGTGCTGGAATGAAATAGCAATTTTCTTCGTTTTGCCTCATTTGTTCGCTCGAAATTAAAAGGGTCAATTTGAATAGTAGCTATCAGTTATTATAGTCATTATAAATTTCTACTAGTGTGAGAAACGGCCAATTTGCGCTACTCGCGCCTCGATAAGCGTGTTCTGCGACAACGCGGCTGCAGCCGTCTACCGTGTGATAGACGGCATGCAGAAACCAATGAAATTCAGCGCTTACAAGCTAAACCATAGCCACTGACTAAGAATCTAGGCTAACTCTAGGAGAAGGCAAAATCCAACGGGCCCGCCTGGGGGGCCACCTCATCATGCAGTTATTGTTAACTACATGTATGCACACAACACAGGGGCACTCACAATAGGCAATTGACCCGTACTGGTAGCGCTGTGTTGTAGATATATGAGATGAACTAGTTAGCGTCATATATCAAAAAGTATAAAAGCTATGATTTTAGTATTTGCTCTATGTTTCAATTACTTATTCTTTTCAAAATATCTGAATTTTTTACCCGGTACAAGCTTTAATAACGGGGGACCATACATTTGTATGAGAAAGGAAATCTACATCTTATCCAAACTCCCGTGTTAATCCAATACACATTTTGCTTCACCGGGCCGCCCTGACTTGGTCGCATTTGCAAGAGGGGTGCCACGAAACCGTAATAGGTACAAATTTATTACTCTCTGTCAATCAAGTATGGTTTATTCTCTACATGTCAATCTTTAAATTATTAGCATAGTCCTTATAATAACAGGGGACCGCCTTGATAAGTAAATGATAGCAAACCAGTGAAAATCCCCAAAACCCAGTCAGTGGAGCTACGCCCGTACATGTCAATAACGTCATTATCGATTGGATTAGTCGACCGTAGTGGACAATTATTCGATCACTCATTAGATTAATATTATCACGTGGTAAGAAATTGGCATTGGACAATCGATTACTATAATGGTTTAGTACTGCATATTTCGGTTTAATCTTCACTAAGCGGGTTTATGGCTGAAAAGGTCACGGTGAATTTGCCGTGGACAAAATTGCACTATGTTGAAATTATAACTTGCGAATATTACAACCGGGAGACATGATTGAGAGGTCATTTCAGATTAATTTTATATATAACCAGAAATACAAGCCAGAGATTATTATTTTTTATTTTATGGCTATCTTCAGCATGTAATCGAAGATGGCCGCCGGCTGCCATATTGAAAGTTTGATATTTTTTATATCTTTTGAGACAATCAACCTAGAAACACGATTGGGGTGTCTTTTTTGATTGACTAAATTAATTGTCAGATATTCATTCCAGGGTTCATTTTCCCATTAAGTGTCAATCTTTGGCACAGAAAATCCAAGATGGCTGCCGAAGGCCATATTGGAAAATGTGTAAATTTCATAGAATTTGAGCTAATCAACCTAATGACACGATTAGGCCTATTTTTTGATTAACTTCATGACAGAAATCTATTCCAGAGGTTATTTTACATTTTAATATTATCTTATATAAGTTTTTTTTACTGCTGGTAGCCATCTTTAATTTAAGTAAGGGTGGCCAGAAGTGATAAAGTGAGCTAAATATATTTCCACTTCCGAACATTTTCATTGAAATAGTTGACTCTATTCGATTTGTTTATAAAATGTTGGACCTTTGGAGCATATTTCAGCATATTTGAACAAAAACACACCGTTTGGAATGTGTGTGATTTAAGGTGACATGCATCTACATTGCGCACTTTGCACCACTTTCAGTATGTTCAGATTCAAAAGTGATCCCTTATTAGCATTATCAGAGCCCGAGTTATCCTGTGAAAATTCTAAACGTGAATCAAAGTCTGTGCCACAGCCACTGCTAGAGGCCAGATCGTGCTAAAGGCCAGAGGCGGATTTACGGAAAAGGGGCATGTCAGCAAACTATCCGGGGAGTGCGCTTGGAAAACGGACCTTCTTCATCCTCTAAAGGGGCGTGTTTGTACGTTGAGTATTTTCACTAACATGAACATGTAAGCATTGTTACTAAAAAATCTCGGCAGCTTGCATCAATACTGAATTGATGAAGCACATAAAATGTGATTTGATAATTGATCCATTTAATTCTAAGCGAAGAACCTTTTGTATCGTAGACGCAATATATCTATTTTTGTGTCAGTTCCTGCAGAACTGACACCTTTAGTACAGGTTTGACGATCACGTGACAAATCGAATATGTGACGTCAATATTAATATCGATATCAATTTAAGGCTGTTCTAGTTAAATTACATACCCATTGGCATTTTGGCTGTTCCATTTAATTTACATACTCAACATTTCCATGTGCACTTAGTCCATGAATTGATCCTGATTTGCATTGTCGTATAGAGTTATATTTTTGTACACAACAGGGATGTTACTATTGTTTTAACTAAATGAAGCATACTTTTGCTTTTATCTTTCTTTGTCCTTTATTAATTATAAATTAGGTGATTTAATTAATATAATTCTTTCTTTCAGCGACCCAGGGGTAAACAGACAAACAAAAACATAGGTCAAAATCCTTCAATTTCTGTGAAAATTGAACAAAAAGTACCCAAATCCCTACATTTTTTATCTCCCTGTGTTATAGACAAATTGTATACGTCACATTTAAAATCATTTAAAATGACTTATAAATTGCCTTATGCTATAATGGGGTCTTATACATTTGTATTGTGTGAACTTTGTTTTTAAATGCCTTTGGCTTCCATGTTAGTTTCTCGGAGCTGGTGTATCTGGGTGTAACTTGGTAGGGTGGTGGCAAGTGGCTGCCCTAAGACTTGATGCATTTTTTGGCGCAAAATATGCAAATTAAGTAGCTAATTTGCATATGTAACTTAAAAATTTTTTTTTTTTTTGCCATTTCGAAGAACTGGTGAGGCGTAGGCCTATAGGGATATAACTTGATGAGGTTGTGGTAAGCGGCAGTTTCACGGAGCTGGTGAGGTGTATTGGGGTATAACTTGGTAGGGTGGTGGTAAGTGGCTGCCCTAAGACTTGATGCAATCTTTGGCGCAAATTAGGTAGCTAATTTGCATATTTAACTTAAAAATTGTTTTTGGTGTTTTTTTTTGCCATTTCGAAGAACTGGTGAGGCGTATAGGGATGTAACTTGATGAGGTTGTGGTAAGCGGCAGTCGTAAGATCCGATGCAATTTTTGTCGCAAGATATGCAAATTAGTCACCACATTTGCCTATTTTTTATTTGTCGAATTGCTTTTGGCCATTTTTCGGAACCATCTTTAACATTACATTCAAATAATAATTACATTGTAAATTGGAACTGACACCAATTTTTTCAGGAATATCTTGTTTTGTGGTTGACAGCCTTAGTTTATCGATTAGCCCAAATGCTATCACCGTTTGCGGAAAAAACTACAACAACGACGCATGGGCGTTATCCATTATTATGGGAGACCACTAGCGATTGGATAATTATTATGCAGCCCGGCCACCAATATGAAGTAAATAATCATACCAATTGTGATTTAAATAGGAATAGGATGATATTTTATAGAACTAATTAAATTGCAGAACGCTTTGCCAAGACCGGTTGCTAGGAATCGTTTCAGATTCTTCTCACATTCCAGTCAACAGAAACCAGATTCAGTTGATACAACATGGATGTTACTACCAAGGTGGCCACACAAGCATCAACATGTGAATTTGCATCCCCATACTGTAATGAGAATCCAGTATGGGTTGACTTCATGGTGGATGTATTTCTATGGTGTCTGGCCGTTATAACTGTACTCGGCAACACCTTAGTACTTCTCGCGTTTGCTAAAGACAGGGAACTTCGTTCTAACATCTCCAATTTGTTCATTTTGAATCTTGCCGTGGCAGATCTTCTGGTTGGTATGTTCGCTGTACCAATAAACAATTTATATCACTCTGCGTGTTTTTGGCCATATTCGGTCACATTATGCCGATTTTGGACCACTATGGACTATGGCGCTACTACTGTATCAGTTTGGGCTGTGGTTTTGATCAGCTACGATCGATATATTCTTGTGACCAAAGGACTTGAATATGTGAAATACCAAACTGCCAAAAAGTTTCTCATTTTATCTGTCAGTATTTGGGTTATACCTTTCGCTACTTACATCAACATGCTTGTCATTTATGAGTGGATAGTTGAACCAAAAATAGTAAATCACGATTGCGAATGTTATGGTGAAATAGCAGGAACAGATGGTTTTCTTATATTCGACATGCTTATCACTATCATCATTCCCATCCTATTGATCGGATATTTAAACGCGAGACTTTACATTAACATCAGACAACGAAGCAAAGGTTTATCATCTGCAGACACGAATGTTTTTGTCGGGAAAACACCTCGACCGCAACTTCAGCGACATCGCAAAGCAGCGATAACATTAGCTGTGCTCGTCGGTGTTGCCTGCCTCTGTTGGACACCCTATACCGTGGTATCTGTACTTTCGTCATGTTTCGGTGTTGTTGTCAGCACTAGAGTGCTGATGATTTCTTACTTTATAATCTATTCAAATTCAGGAATTAATCCTTTCTTGTACGTAGCGACTAATCGTCGTATCCGTGCAAATATCATCAAAATATTGAAGTTTGAATGGCGCAATTAAAGCCATAATGTGTGATTTGCTCCACAATTCCTATTTATAATAAAATCGGGTATCTCATTCGCCTCGAGTCCCTTCAAACCCGAGGGGCAAAACTGATCTTCTCTGCATCCATCACCTCTTCTAAAAAAAAAATGCAGTGGTTACCGGTCACAAAACGTATTCAATTTAAGATACATGTGGAGTTTTCAAAAAACTCCTGAAAACTCATTTGTTTTAATCTGAATTTGTATTTGTCTTTGTATTATATTTCATATGGTATTGTTTGTTGATGAAACTGGATATTGCGCCTTATAAGAAATTGTTGTATGTATATTCTGAGCTCACTGATCGAGTGCTGAATAAATACATCGCTTGCGGGTGTACATTGAATCAGTAACGTACCGTATACACTGTATGCATATTGCTATTCATCTGACGTCTTATTCGTACATCACATCAGCTGCGTGTATGATATGATATTTAGTAGTTTTCCTCTCAGGCGAGACTTCCTCAGTTACTTCAGCAATTTTGAATCCGCAAAATTCAAGTCTAGCTTCCTCAAAAACGGGTTTATCACTACTCCATACATATAGTTGAGGCATCCTCAACCATTAATTTCCCGCGAGACATACAAAATCGATTAGCCAAACAGCTGAAGTATCGCCTTTGTTATCAACTCATCATAAATTACGATGATTTAAATTGTGTATCGATTGAGTGATTGCGCTTGGCAAACCCTCATTTAATAATGTATTTAAATAGAATCGAGTTGCAATTATATCCTGACAGAATTTAGTGCGTGTTTGGTCAAGAAAATATACATCCCAAATCAGCAAAAAAAGTTTAGTTAGTAATAATAAAACTCTGTTTGGATTTTTGAACATGATTAAGCTACTCATATTAAATACACCGCCACACAGGCCTACTGTAACTACGGTATTGATTTCCGTCTCGCTATTTGCTTTTGGCAAACCTGTGGTCATATTTCGATAAGTGGCACTTAACTACAGGGTTCAAAAGAAACAACTCCCCCCTAAAATTACAAAACATTTCTTTGCATAACTTGACATATATTTTGTTGATTTGAAAAATTCAAAAAGCTGTGAATAGAGGAATCGTTTTGCAACCCTCCTAAAGTTGTTTCATTTGCAAAAACAATATTGGTCAAAAATAATCACATTTTCCAAAAATGATGCTTTCAGAAAAAGTTGCACTTTACGAAATTATGTGCAAAACGTTCTCGATGTCAATGTTAAGGTTGATTTAATTCTTGGTTTTTTCCTTCACCTTTCTGTCTCTGATTGGGACGGGGAACAGAAGTTCGTGCAACGCTATTTTTCGCCTTGCTTTTTCGTTGTGCTTATGGATACTATTCAGCAAACTCCAAAATGTTTTTAAAACATGATAATGCATGTGTTTTTGGTTTTAGTTAAAACATTTTGATAACATATCGATGTATGTTTATATAAAAATCATGAAAACTCGTATTATACTGAAAAATTAATACAACAACATTTTAAGCCAAAATTCGAAATGCTATAGTAAAATATCATTTGGCAAACATATTTAAGTGTCTATTGTGTTAGAACGTTTATCGGCAAGTTTTGAACAAAAGGTTTTTTGAATGTTATTAAAACTTTTAATGCCCTTGACCCTCACATAACCTTTAACCCGACATTTAACGTTTTCTGTAATATATTTGTGTTTGCTGGGTAGTTATCGAACTAGGCATATTAGATTATCTATTTTCATTTTGCTTTAGAAAGTAAACAGGGTATTACTTATATGATAATGGAGTTTGTTTCTTGTTATTCGAATAATATACACCAAGACTTCCTAGGCATCCAACACCAAACTCTGTTTAGATTATTTAGACAAATAGCATACACGTGTGAACATAGGCCTATACTCATTTTCCAATAGCCCGCAAAACTCAAATATCGCTAATCTGGACTGAATGCTTAGAGCATTATAGCAGAGAGTTGATATTCTTGAGAGGGCACTCTATTCACGTGGTTTCTTTTCCAACGCTAAAAGATCACGAATTTTGGTGGTTTGCAAATGAAAAGTGTCCGCACTATCGATTGATTACGTAACTGTTATGAATAATTTATTAGGTTTTCAATGCAATCGCCTCGACCCATTAATACATATTATCTGTATTATCAAAGTACTTGGAATAGCAATCCGGTGAGTTCACTGAACTACGCCCTAATACTGATGGAGTTTTAATGGCGTTTAATGGCACTAATCCTCTCCATACACAGATGAAAAAATACAATAGATGAAGGTCAACACGTATGACCTCCTATGTGACATGTTATATGTGATGTACAAAAACCTGAATATCATAAAGATCAGTATTCGTTTGTGCATATGAACTGCACATTTACGTTGCTAAATATTACTCATTAATGACAAATATTGGTATTATGACAATACGGTATATACATTGTATATAAAACGACTAATAGATCCTACTATCATGGCGTCAGGTCAATGTTCATCATACCCCGTATGTTTCTTAAAATTCATTCATATTTGAGACAAATTGCTGTGCCAATTTTATTGGTGCACAAGTAGATCCGTGTTTTTTAAATTTTAATTTCCTTTTAATGAAAGAATTAAGGTTTTCCACTGCACGGGGCCACAAGGGTGATACTAATTTTAATGCTATATTTTCAAAACGAATACGTGCTCCCGGTTGGCTCTATAGCGATTTCACAGAAAAGGTATTTCTAGTGCAATGCAGCGTCGGACTCTAGCTGAGAGCGTAGCCTAAGTCATTCCGGACTCCAAAAAGGGCTCTCCATACACAAATGAACAAACACAAAGGAGGGTAGTCTCCTCCGTGACCAGCTTGATTTCGATGGAGCAGAACCAAATTGGCTGCGGAGGAGACGGGTCATTTGGATATGCAAATTAGGTAGTGTCGCTGCCCTGATTATAGATACAGCCAGTCGTATTTGCATATCAATACCGAGGAAAGTAGTTCGATGAAAAAGATAATCTTCTCTGGTTCGATGCACCCAAGGTGAATCAATGGGTGCTTCCTATTACCTTTAGACAGGAAAGTTGAAAAAGAAGGAGGGAGAACGGAATTATATCCTTGAGATAATTCCGTAGGTAATCCTGTCGCACCTATTCATAGTCCTTTATTCTCAAGTAGTTACACATCTACTTGAAAGTAGCCTTTGATGTGATGTGTGTTGCCGACTACGGTTGATTAATTTTCACTCCAGAATTGAAACCATATCCAATGTTTCTATAGAGAATCCCTTGAAAGTATGACACATGTGTGTTAAGTACCTGATGTTGCTCTGAAAGGATGCCACACGTGGATACTATAAGAAAGAAATGTAGTTTTATAAAGATTCCAAAAAATCCGCCCATTTTTTAGAACATATATTAATTATTTAGGAGAGTGTTTTAGGATTTTGTTAGAAAAGGGATGATTTTTGATCATCTATATTTTATTGTTTTATGTATTTTCCTGTCATTTCCTGCAAACCTAATAAAGATATTTTGATAATTGAAAATAGGCTGTATCATAAATCGTAGAGGTTGAAAGCGTAACCAAGCGTGCAAAATTATTATTTGCCATGGAACTTCGGTCATATTTTATTTGAATTAAACTGGATGTTAGGATCTGCATGCATGGTATGCATAGTATTGATGGTATACAGACACTGACCTTTCCCTAAAACTAGTAAGCAGCAACTTGTGTATCACACCCGTCATGGGTTCGAACCCTTTTGTTGTATTTTTTGTTAAACCTAAATAGCGTGATTGCTTTTGAATGAGCGGCAACACACATATTTTGTTTGAGGATAGCTGGATCTATCTCCTTTCTTTACATCTTCTCTGCCTTTAGATTATTTGTCTCAGCATAGCGCCATCATGATTTTAATTGCGTTTACACGTAGTCTTGGTTCAGACTCTATGCGGCTATCACGAACATACCAGGCCGTGATGGAAGCGATATCGCCAATTTTGAGGTCGCCATTGGATTAACACAATAATCATGAAATCGTACAAACAATTCTAAATTTGTTATGTGGTTATCTTACTCTAAAACCGTTGGGGTTCGACAAAGTACCCCACTGCAAGTATGTTAATTTCCCATTTGTAATTGCTAACCGTGTATTTTGAATGGGGCTGTCAGCCCTGTATCTTCGCCAGCCTCGTACGTCATGTGTTGCGCTTCCTATGCCGCCTGGAACATACTAGGAACGACGAGCGTTAGGACCGACAAAAACTGGCTGTGTAGGAGGCTAGTTTGGATGTGAACGGGACTATGACGTTCTACCCCAAAATGGAGAAATCCGTAACCCGTATGGCGTTTGCAGTGAACGCCTCTTCGCAATCTCTCTATTTACTAAGTTTTAGCGGGTTCGACGTCGGACATGTTTAGAACTGTCACGCTTTCGTCAGGAGAAGCTATGACTCCTTCAGTGTAAAGTATGAGACATGTAGGGAAATTGGGGCAAATTGGTCCACCCTATAATACTTAGCCTATACCCGACAAGTGACCACTACAAAACAAAATGTATATCACCAAGAGTCACAAAAAATGGTGCCTGTCGGCCCCCAGCTTCATTATTTTATTAAGGCGTCCCATTTTATCCCAGAGGATGATTTAAGCACTTCCCACCACGCCACTGTGTTGACTTGCGGTTAGCACAGCTGTGTGAGTGAACATGACACCACTGCTCGCACATTGCATTGACGGGCATGGTTAAATTTGAATTTGGACTGATATATTTACAATAAAAACGCATTCAAAATGCTAGTCGATTTCATCACTTTTGTTCTGAAATCGACCAAGTAATAATGACACACGCACAATTCTTAAACAACATCTTTTGCACAGAATTCAATGGGATTTGAAAAATAAAGTGGCAGTTGAAACTCTAGTGATAACACGTTTGCAGTGCATGATGGGGCTTCCTTAAATCATCCTCTAATTTTATCCCATCCGAAATTGTTGCTGTAAAGAAGCTGGGGTAACATGGAACAGCTGGGGTAAAATGGGACACCATTGATTTACTATGGGATTGTTTTGTTGAGGAAAGATTATAATTTTTTAAGAAAAAAGTAAAAAATTTGGTCTTATTTAATTGGAAAAGGTGGCTTAGAAGTTATTTTTTAATTTGAGAAACACTAATCCGGGCCATTGATTCAGATATTTAGCCTCAAGTCGTGACCTCTGCTTACACATGAAAAAAAAAAGAATATTTGTTTTGATGTTTAAGGCTTACGGCCCTCAGAAGTTCCTGTTTAATGCAGAATGGTACTTTTAATTGGTTGGAAATATAAATAAACATTATATCAAAGTTCTTTTGTTGCAAAAATGGGCAAAATGTGACTATTTTAAGGTATAAAAGTATTCCGAAAAACACTGTCCCAGTTTACTCTGTGTCCCATTTTACCCTATTACGCCCTTTGCCTACTGATGGCTCTGCAAGAAGTCTTTAATTTAGTATTTATAATAAAATCGGTTGTCTCATTCGCCTCGAGTCCCTTCAAACCCGAGGGGCAAAACTGATCTTCTCTGCATCCATCACCTCTTCTGAAAAAAAAAATGGTTACCGATCACAAAACATATTCAATTTAAGATACATGTCCTGAAAACTCATTTGTTTTAATCTGAATTTGTATTTTTCTTTGTATTATATTTCATGTGGTATTGTTTGTTGATGAATCTGGATATTGCGCCTTATAAGAAATTGTTGTATGTATATTCTGATCTCACTGATCGAGTGCTGAATAAATAGATCGCTTGCGGGTGTACATTGAATCAGTAACGTACCGTATATACTGTATGCATATGGCTATTCATCTGACGTCTTATTCGTGCATCACATCAGCTGCGTGTATGATATGATATTTAGTAGTTCTCAAAACAAAACTTTTCTTTATTCCAACCTTCAACCAAAAATTGTCTAACAACGTATCTGGTATAGTTGAAAATTTCCGGCGACGCCGACAGTGGGTCCGCTTAATCTCATTGCTTTTTCGGCATAGTTCTGCAGATTAGAGACAATCGAGCCCGAGGTGATGGCAACATAATTGGCACATATACTCATTAGGCGGGATAAATTTTAGGAAAAATCCGTTAGCCAAATTAAAATCTAAACTGTCCACCATTTTTCAAGATGGCCGCCACTAAATGGTGAATATTAATGTCACAAGGATCAAATGATCATAAGGACCAAAATGTGCAGTGACCTCCCTTTGAATCGTTTATAAGGAAAACAAATTAGCCAATTCAAAATCCAAGATGGCCGCCATTTTTAAATTACAAATATCAATGTTACAAAGGATTAAAAGGCCATTTCAGCATCATACATTTCAAGTGTCTTCATATGGCCGAATCCAACGAGCCAAGTCATGGTCAGGATTTGGTCGGCCATATTTGGGTACCCGCATGCACCAAACAGGTGTTGTGAGTACCCAATTGGGTGGATTAAACCCGCTTAAAATTCGATGTTAGATTCTTTTGTGTTGTAAACTGTCATCATTCTTTTGTCTACGTGTTACACGGGTGATAGAATGCAGTTTATAATACCCTTCAAGGCCGCATCATCCCACATTTTAGGTGGGATAGTTGGGTACCCGTATTGAGGAGCAGGAATGCGTGAAATTGGATTCGTCTATACAACTCGGTATTAGTATTAACCAGAGTGTATTAACCAACATTTAAAGAGGAGAATCTTAAGATACGTAATTGTGAACTTAGTAACGTTTTTTCCAATAAATATAACAATACACATTATTTATTGAGCGCCTTTTCATGTACAAAGCGCTTTACAACACATATAATACATAATATCAAAAAATATATATCATTACATGTCAAGAAAAAAAACTAGCGAGACCAGTTCATTACTTAAAAGAGTAGGAAACGTAGCTGGACAAGGCAGGTGAGTCTATTTATAGCCAAATATACATAATAATTAGATAAACTACATAGCGAGACCAACAGCCTCAGCTATCAAAATGCAATATTTTAAAACAACATGTCGAAATTAAATGTACGCAGGCAATATACATCACATCAAAACACACAAATGTGATGCGATCAAGCAAAATCAGTCGGAACTCGGAAATATTGATTTTGAGATATAGCCACAAAGGAAATATTTCCTTTTGTTTCCTGTTGTTTTGGAAACTCTTTAATTGCTCATATCTTTGGAACTGGTTGTTCAATTTCAATGGTGTTTTCTGCAAGATTTGTAAATGCTTTTTACTATCCTCTAAGAAACTGAAAATTTTATATTTCCGAGTTCCGACTGATTTTGCTTGATCGCATCACAAATGATAAAAGCAACGGAACATGCTGCATTGAACAATGTTATAAAAGTTGCCAGTCCGGTATATAGACTGCAATCTTAGACGTCTAAGATGCAATCAATCTTAGACGTCTAAGAATTTCGCGGTAAACTTTGAAATCGCAAACAACCAATCATCTTAGGCGTATTCAATTACTGGCCAATTAAATCTTAGACGCCTAAGATTTTATACGCCTACGATTTCTTAGACGTCTAAGATTGACCATTCACCGTGACCTATAATAGTGGTGGACGGTATCGCGACTCTCCCAAAATGTACGACGGACGCTTTATAAACTTGCTGTGTTATTTGGAGGCACACCACTAATATCCCATTGAAGTACACGTAGTAAAAATACAAGAAAGTAAGTTAGTTTTTGCATCCGGTGTGACAATGTTGAGAAAGTTTTGATTAGATTTCTTGGTATGGTAAGTTTTATGGTATTTTTATGCATATCTAACTTTTAAGGGGTATGCAATTACGAGCCAGGGAGTCAAATTTCCAATTTACCAAAAATGCTTGCCCCTCCTTCCTCTTGGCCTGGTAAAAATCGCTTGTCCCCCCAAATTCCCCTCCTTCAGGGCTCATATTTATTGCGCATACTGCAGTTACTGTCCGTTTTCCTATACATAATACACAGTGCTCTTTCCCATTGACGCGTGACCTCTACAAATAGCCTACGTTAAAAGAATGGGGATATGCCTAGTTAACGTCGCTGTGTGAAAAATAACCGGCCAATATTAAAAGTACTCTTCTAAAGTTCTAGAAAATATAGTTTTGTAACATGTCCTAAATTTTTAGCTAATTTAGATGTTTGGAAATATTCGTACTTTGGTGTTTTAGGAATGATATGTAAACGACCGATAACACCAAAAAATATGAAGAAATTATTTCCAAACCGTGTTAAGTCTGCAAACCACCATGTTTCTCATTTTCAAGAACGCTGGTTAACAATAAGCAGAGTTTTGTCTCATTTCGTAAACAAAAGCCCACACAGAATTGTTCTCTAGCGCTCGCTTTATAATCGTTCACCCAACTGAAACTATAATCCCAGCCATTGCTCCATTGTACGTGTAAAAGCAGAAACATATGATGTGTGTATATGGTCGAATCCAACCAAAAGTGTCCACGGGCCAAAAATAAAAGTCCGAAATAAAAATGTCTCCACAAGTTTTTCCTTTTGCCCATTGATTGATGACATATTGGCCTTATAGGAACCAAAAGTGCCATTACTAATCTTGAAAAATAAATCCAGGACGTGTGATAGTAAATGTGATATCAAAACCCAATGTTACCTACGAATACTACTAGGATGCTTTCACTATCGCAATACTAATCAACCTAAAACAAATGGAATATTCCCATTAACGCTTTTTTCGTGTAATGTAGATCACAGGGTGTCAGGAAAATGCAAGCTCGACCAGAAAGTATTTGTTTTTATTTTTATAATGCGATCAATATGATCTTAGTCAATTTATGCTAGTTTATTTTGAAAATGAAGTTTAGGTCAGTTTCTGTATTTTATTTATCAAATGAGTATGAACCAATTTACACACTGTATAAGAACGAGTAGGATATATGTTTTCAAGAATATTAGGAATTATACGCATACACCTAACGCTTTATACAATAAAAAGGTGAAGAAACCCGTGTATTCGTAGGTAACATGAGCGATTTAACAATGTCTATATTTAGTTTAGTGGTTAAAATTTTGCTATTATGGTAATGAATTAATAAAATGGTAGTTTTAGATCTCTTTCAGATGGTACGTCCAAATGAATAAATGCTATTACCTTAGATCAAAATTTTTGATGCTTTTAGCAAGATTTTGACCACTTCATTTTGATATACAAGTAGTTAATCAGCAATTTTACATAATAAATAATTGTTGAATGAATCCGTATATGGGTAATAATAGTGTCCTGGAGTACCGCTTAAAGTTTTTGACAATTAATTTCCATTGGTAGGGACACTTCATTACACATGTCATGTATTATGCTGTATTCGTAAGTAACATTTCAGTATTTGTAGGTAAGAATTAGACTTTTGGTGGATATCGCAATCAAAACTTCATTTTATAAAGCACTTTGAATGTATTATTTTCTTTATGTGCGTTTATTGATACTTTAGACCCTATCATGTATTAATAATGTCGGTTCACAGCGGTTGAAAGAGGATTGAAGTAAGAAACAAAGGCACTAAAGTGACTTTAATTTGCTTAATTGCACACAAATCGCTTAAAACCGTTATTGCAGACTTGTGAAGTCCATCTTGGAGTCAGTTACGTCTTGTGGCCTTTCGTTTGAGGGCAACTACAATTAGCTTTATACCAGGGTCCATCACTGTGTTGTCTAGATCATGAGACAATGAGAACAGTAGTTTTGTCCATGGTATTCGTAGGTAACCTTAGCGAAAACGTCAAAAGTTACCTTCGAATAAATCAATTTGGACACAAATTACTCAGAAACCAGAAGGTCGGTAAAAATTTAAAATGAAGCACATATGACAGTAGACATATCCAAGTATTTATCCCCTTCTAATCTTCTTCTAATCTGATTTTTCTTTCAAACATGTCAAATGAGCAGACCATCGTCTATCTCAGTACCTATTTTTCAACAATTAAGCCGTATTCAGTTTTGCATGGTGGGCATGTATGTGACTTCGCAACTTTCATTGACATATGATTTGATAGCAAACATACAGGCCTTCGTTATGTACCAATATGGGCATTGGCATGAATGGCGGTGTTTCACAATACTGTCATGATGTCGAATTGTATTCGTAGGTAACATTCGGTTACCGAAATTTACCTTCGAATACTTGCTTTTATTGTTGACATCTCAGAAATATTTAAACGCAGGCTATTGAAACTTGGTAGAAATAAAGAGTGTATTACCCTGCACCTATTGCTTAACTATTGTTTACTATTCTGTCAGTTTGTGGACATGACATAGCTTTTAACATGTATTCGGAGGTAATGCATATTTTTTACCAAACCTACCTTTGTGCCATTTAGAATTTCTGGCAGCTAAACACAATAATAAAGATGTCCGAATGCAATGCATTTCAGTATTGGACATATCAAAGCTTGTATCAATTGCGCATTTATTAGTGATTTCAATTTTTAAAGATATATCTAGTGCTATGAAAAATTGTATTCGTAGGTAATGTAAAAAAAAATACCACTCAAAAATTATCACAAAAATTCGTAATTATGTACAAATATGTGGAAAATTGAACAGGCAATCTTTGAATACACACCTTTCAGGAAACCAATTTAGATTCAATCCAATGACTTCTTTTCATAACTGATTTAGATGTTTTTAAAAATACTCTAAGAAATATTTTGAAAAAATGGGTAAAATAGTATGTTTTTGGGTCTCTGTGTCTAAGTTTTTCACAGAAGGGGTCTTATTATATATGGCGCGAAGCGTATGATCAAGGCGAATAAACACAATACAAAAAACGAAAGCCAATTGATTAATACTTTTAAGTTATGGCCCTGAACATGCCGTGTACACTTTTGGTTGGATTCGACCATATAACCAGAGAAGATATGATTTAATCAGTTGAGCTGCTTTCAATGAGTGTTATCTTGGTTTAATAGCTTTTAATGGGGTTTAAGTCCTGCAAAGGTCGAATTGAATTCTACTGTAGACATGACTGCATCATGGCAGCCCCTAAGAAACAAGCGCGTGAAGAGTGTCTCGTAGCAGCCTGCACAATGTCTCTTTTGTTAATGCCGCTCGCGATGTGCCCCTAGATCAAAATTTAGGTTCCTCTGACAGGGTTTCCACATTACATGCATCCCCCGGATGCATCCACTCTATCTTTATATATTGCATTGATTATTGTGTGTTTTATGCATATCCTTTTAATGTTGTCTTGTCAAACCCTGCCTGAGTTGGGTTTCCAGCTCATGACCTGGGTTTATATGTTCCTTCTTTATATGTATTTTTTTTTAAATAAAGATTTATTGAATAAAATATAGATGGAGAATTTTGTTCTTGCGTATTTTGATACGATCCTTCGGCACGAGACGACTTTATTTCCCCACCTTATTAGAATAAAAACAATTTGAATAAAAAAAGAGCTTTTCAAAAGTAACAAAAATGTAATTATAGGTTACTTTTTCCCTCGAAGCACGCAGAGATAATGAACACGGTGGAGTGAGCGTTCATCTATCAGGTGTCTGAATGAGAACGTAACAAAATTCTCAATATATCAACTACTTTATTTTGCAAAAAATGTTTAGTTTTATTATCTTGAATATTATTATAATTTTTTAAAGCCCGTGGGGGTCATTATTTTTTCTAACTCACAAAGAACATTACATAAAATGCAAATACAGTAATATCATAAAGTAAATAACTTAATATTTTTACTTGCATTAAAAAAAAATAAAACACACACGTTTACCCAACCATCAAACAATATACCTAAATTATTACAAACAACTTTTCCTGACATCTTTTGGACAGAACTCATCTTAAAAATGGTTCCCATCTCTTTACATGATAACCATAAGTATCTTTTTTTATTTGCAATTTCCTTTTTGACTTTGTCAATGAAAGATACCCAGTTTTTAAAATCATTAAAGATATGGTTAATTTCTTGCATTTATAAATAAATCTTTTCATTAATAATAGGAATAAAGTAAAAAAAAAGTGGCATATTTGTCATCATAAATACCGAAACATACTTCCCGATAGGAAGTATTTACATTCATATTTAATTCTCCCAATTAGCCGAAAGTATCGCTCCACATTGCTGAGACAAATTCAAATGACCTCATCAAATGTTTCATGGTTTCTTCATCCTCCTTACAAAAGGAGCATTATACTCATTAATTAAGCCAATTTTATTAAGAAACTTATTTGTTGGAATGATTCTATGAATAAAACAAAATGGTAAATACAGTGTTTTGGTATCCAGTGTACACCTATATGGCATAGCATAAATTCCAATTCATGTCATTGCACTCAAATTCAACCTTTCACTTCTGTTATATTATTATTATCATTTTCACTGGTGACAATTAAACGGTATTATGTTTTATAACATATTACATCCGTATACACCTGGTTCACTACTGTAAAGCTAACGGCATCATGTTTAAAACAATGTTAGTCAGAAGTTGCATAAGATGCACACAGGTGCCTACAATGTCATAAAAATCTCTGTAAAATGTTAATCAGCAAAGAACATGTTTGGAAGGGTAGGTTTTCATGTAAAATGTAAATTCGTTTAATTGAATTAACATTTTTTAACCAGCTGCAGTCGATAAAAGAACACTGCTGGTTTACTGATATCAAGTTAAACTGTACTTTTTTTTAAATATCATGCTGAAAAATGTTAATCTTAATACAAAAACGCATACAAACTCCGCATAGTTAAAAAATGCACGCAGATGCCTACAATTTCTTAAAATGTCACACAATCGTGTAAATTCTCAACATATGATAAGATGTTTGTAAATTCCGCAACTTAAGGAATCTGGAATGAGCGTTTTGAGCGTTTCGACAGTATTTTTTGTGGGACATGAAAGCACATTAGACATATCGAATTGCATTCTGAATACGAAGAATGTCTTTCTGATATTGAATAATTTTCATTTTTGGAAATAATTCACGATATAATACAAATTTTATGACAAATTATTAAAATTGGATATTTTTCACATTTTTGATATATAACAGTCCTCGAAGTAAATTTTATAAATCTAATGATATATTCTTAAAGTGTATGTAGCTGGGAGGAAAAGCCGACGATCAATTGACAATTTTGACCATATCTTCAATATAACATGTAATTGTGGGACAGGCTTTTACAACGGGAGTTCAAAAACAATTACTAAGTTTTAGCGGGTTCGACGTCGGACATGTTCGTCAGGAGAAGCTATGACTCCTTCAGTGTAAAGTATGAGACATGTAGGGAAGTGGGGCAAATTGGTCCACCCTATACCCGACAAGTGACCACTACAAAACAAAATGTATATCACCAACAGTCTAGTAGACTTACGTTTCACAAAAAATGGTGCCTGTCGGCCCCCAGCTTCATTATTTTATTAAGGCGTCCCATTTTATCCCATCCGAAATTGTTGCTGTAAAGAAGCTGGGGTAAAATGGAACAGCTGGGGTAGAATGGGACGCCATTGATTTACTATGGGATTGTTTTGTTGAGGAAAGATTATAATTTTTGAAGAAAAAAGTAAACAATTTGGTCTTATTTAATTGGAAAAGGTGGCTTAGAAGTTATTTTTTAATTTGAGAAACACTAAACCGGGCCATTGATTCAGATATTTAGCGTCGTGACCTCTGCTTACACATGGAAAAAATGGAATATTTATTTTGATGTTTAAGGCTTACGGCCCTCAGAAGTTCCTGTTTAATGCAGAATGGTACTTTTAAATGGTTGGAAATATAAATAGACATTATATGAAAGTTCTTTTGTTGCAAAAATGGGACTATTTTAAGGTATAAAGTATTTCCGAAAAACACTGTCCCAGTTTACTCTGTGTCCCATTTTACCCCATTCTACGCCCTTTGCCTACTGATGGCTCTGCAAGAAGTCTTCTGCAAGAAGTCTTTACTTTAGTATTTACCTCTTAGGCTTATACTAAAGTGTGTAAATACAGTTTTAACTGCGTTATAAGTACAAAAATATATTGGAGTTTAGATGTGTGTTAAAAGTCCAACCCCCGGTTACGCCTTTATAATAATTGCTGATTACTGATTTTGTCACTTATTTTGAAAAAACAAAGAAATTTGAAGCCATTTAGAACTAGAAATTCTATTTTCGAGGTTTCTGTGGCGTTGTTTCGGCTCTCATCCAAAGATTCCATTTAAAAAAAGGTGCCATGTTCTCACCCAATGACCCCATATTTTTTACATTTTGCTCTCACCGAATGCCAAAAATCATGCTCTCAACCAATGACCCCATATTTGTTACATTTTGCTCTCACCGAATGCCCCTTAGTGTGAAAGTGCCAGCCCTACACCTATATCCAGTGCCCCCCGGACCCCAGCAAACACAAAACGTGCGAATGATGTCGAAAACGTTTTGTGTTTGCTGGGGAGGTCACAAACATGTCTTCTAAATGAATTTTAACGCGTGAAACTCAAGGGGGACTACCCCCAACTCCGATGCCCACTGCGACATAACTACACTTGCCAACGTGCAGTAACCTTGTTCGCTTAAAATAGCCCTGCCCAGTTGGTTCAAGTTCTAGCTCTTTGTCTCGGTTCAGTGTGGATCTTTTGGTCCTGATATAAATGGCTTATAGAACCTTTATCAACCATACATAAAGGGGCCGCAACATCTTCCTGTATGACGTCATCAACACCCGAGACGTCGTCAGAGATCTCAAAAACATCACTAGCAATAACAGATATTCATAGCAACAGCCACTGAAGATGGCGGCTGAGCCAGTAAAAACGAGTTCTTGTGTGTGTTACCAATTTTGTAGCACAGAAGTTTAAAAATAGATTCCAATTTTAGTCATTAACTGTTACGTATCAAAAATTTGATTGTGTAATGTTTTTTGTATAGTCAGGGAAAATGCCAAAGCAAGTAATATTTCAGGTTTTTGATATTTGGATATGTGAATGTTACCAATTTTGTTTCGTTTAAAACAGATTCCTATTTTGTTTTTTATGTCTAAACAATGCAAGACATTAACAGCAGCTATCAGTGAGATAACGTTAACGGGTTGGCGCCAAGATAGATATTAACCTCACATTTGAATACCAAATTTATCATTTTCTATGAATACCCTGGCCGCAAATCCATTTGGCATACCATGGAAGAAGAATAGAGCACGAAGTGCGATGGAATTGCAACTCCGTTCGTCGACGTGAGGTCAGTGACGTCAATACTTGCAACATGTGGACGTAGATGGCAGCAGCATTTTCTGTCATTAGCATAAGTCTCCACAGCACTACGCACTAGGCCGTAGGTGGCAGCAGCATTTTTCTGCAGGTTTTCAGTAGGCTATCAGCACAGGGTAATACACAGGGGAAGCCGACGCTGTCGCCATCTTTTTGTATTGCGCTAGTATAGAGTTGCAACGGCCTGGGCATACTAGATTTAGTCGCTACAACATGGACGTTACAACAAGGACAGCCACGCAAGCTTTAACATGCGAAGAAATTTCATCACCGTGGTGTAACGAGAATCCAGTATGGGTTGACTTAATCGTGGAAGTATTCCTATGGTGTCTGGCCGTTATAACTGTACTCGGTAACACCTTAGTACTTCTCGCGTTTGCTAAAGACAGGGAACTTCGTTCTAACGTCTCCAATCTGTTCATTTTGAATCTTGCCATGGCTGATCTTCTTGTTGGCATGTTCGCTATACCGATAAGCAATTTATATCGTTCTGCTTGTTTTTGGCCATATTCGGCAACATTATGCCGATTTTGGACCACTATGGACTATGGCGCTACTATTGTATCAGTTTGGGCTGTGGTTTTGATCAGCTACGATCGTTTTATACTTGTGACAAAAGGACTTGAATATGAGAAATACCAAACTGTCAAAAAGTTTCTTATTTTATCTGCCAGTCTTTGGGTGGTATTATTCGTTACTTACATTTCCATGTTGGTTATTTATGATTGGATGATAGAACCAAAAGCAGTAAACCACGATTGCGAATGTTATGGAGAAATAACACGTACATATGGATTTGTTATCTTGAACATGCTCATCACTGACACCATTCCCATCCTAATGATCGCATATTTAAACGTGAGACTTTACATTAACATCAGACAACGAAGCAAAGGTTTATCATCTGCAGATACGAATGTTTTCGTCGGGAAAACACCTCGGTCGCAACTTCAGCAACATCGCAAAGCGGCGATAACATTAGCTGTGCTCGTCGGTGTTGCCTGCCTCTGTTGGATACCCTATTACTTGGTATCTTTACTTTCGACATGTTTTGGTGTTGATGTCAGTACTAGAGTGCTGATGATTTCTTACTATATATTCTACTTGAATTCAGGAATTAATCCTTTCTTGTACGTAGCGACTAATCGTCGTATCCGAACAAGCATCATCAAAATAGTGAAATTTGAATGGCGCAATTGAAGTAAGAGAAGTCTTGTGATTTCAAACAAACACTAGCAATCTTTTTGACAAAGGGTAACGTTTGTTTTCCTATCTTTTTTTTTATGACAGTAGCCTGATTAAAATTTCACCAAACCGATACTTAAGGGATCGGATACCAACGTTTGCACAGTATTTTTTGTGGGACATGAGAGCACATCTATCAGACACATCAAAATTGCATTCTGAATTCGTGGAATGTTCTTCTGATATCAAATAATGTTTTGAAATTTACCATATATTACAACTTTAAGGCAAATTATTAAAAATGGATATTTTTGACATTTAACAGTTCTCAAAGTAAACTTTATAAATACAATGTTAAAAGCGTTATGTAGCTGGGAGGAAAACCCGTCCACTATTTGAAAATGTTGACCTTTCGTATTGAAGATATACATTTATTTCTCGAAAACACCTGAATATTTTACAAAAAAGACACATTCTTTAAATCTGGAAAAAAATCCAGAAATTTTGTGTAAAAAAACCGACATTCTGTAAAAATTAAGTAGCATTTGGAGCCCATAACATTTTGTCTGTAGGGTCCGAAGTACACTTGGGCCCAAAGTGTAAATAACATTTACAAGGACCCGAGATGCTTTCTTGCCTCAGAGAAGAAAATAATGTTTACAGTAGAGCAGTCTCTTGAACCCAGACCCAGCACACAAGCCCTCATACATTCAATTTCAGGACGTGGCCAATAATGATTTCAACCAACCTTTTTGCAGTGTATGCACAAATGATTTATGGATATGATTAAAATGCATCAATACTAATCGCTAATTTCTGTACAATATCATGCATTTTGAGAGTTGGTCTAGTACCGGTTAAATATACCAGATGATTAAAGACATTATGATGAAATATGTTTTGTTGTGACATGAATCATATATTTAGTTTTAGCTTACATTTTGTAGATGCTTACTTACTTGCTTATGTCGACTTGTCTGGTCGAACTCCGCCGATGGCTCTCCACACAACTCTGTTCTGCATGCAGTTCCTAATGTATTATCTCTCTAATCCAGTATCCTCGACTAGTTGTTTAATGTAGTCTTTCCGTGGTTGTCCTCTTGATCTTTTACCATGTGTAGGCTGCCACAGCAAAACTCTGGAAGCTGCCTCTGTATCACTTCTGGCACAGTGTCCAGCAAATCTCAGCCTTTTTGTTTTCAGCCTTTCGGAGATTGGTGACAGATTGCCGTACAGCTCCTTGTTGGTGGTGTGCGACTACCAGGTAACATTAAGTGATTTTCTCAGTAGTTTTATGTTATGTAACAACCATCAAGCGCCTTCCTAAACTTTGATGTAATTGTCCAGGTTTCTGCACCATACATCAGAACTGATTCGACTGTGGTGGTGAAAAGCTTGGTTGTAAGATTTCTAGGCAGGCTGCTCTTCCGTATCTTGTTCATGCTGTTGCAGGCCCTCCATGCCTGTGCTTTCCTTATGTTAAAATCTTTTTCACTGCTGCCAATCCAAAATCCAAGCCCCAAGGTATTTGAAATCGTCAACTACTTCAAGCTCGTTTCCATCAAGTGTTCGGATTGGGGATGCAGCTATATTGCAAACCATTGCCTTGGTTTTCTTGGCGTTCATGCTGAGACCGACTGTTAGTGCTGCAGTCTCAACAAGATGGAGCAGCTCTTCGGCATCACTGAGACTGTCGGCCAATAGTGCTATGTCGTCAGCGAAGTCGAGGTAGGTCTGTAATTGTTTGCGGGCCTATCCTCCAACTTTTCCTTGTTTTTAGTGTGAGCCCTAGACGATCTTCATTCCCATGTAGTGCTTTCCTGAGAGCATAGTCGAGGACTGTTACAAATAGAAATGGTGCAAGTGTGTCCCCCTGCAGTACTCCAGCCTGAATTATGAAGTCATCGGTGATTCCATCTGGTGTGGTAACATGGGCAACAGTGTTCTCATAGGTGTTTCCAATAGCCGCCACGAGTTTCTCTGGTACTCCATATGCTCTTAGAATGTCTAGCATTTTCCTTCGATGGATGGTGTCAAATGCCTTTTTAAAATCGATGAAGACCAGTGCTGCTTGCAGATTGTTGTTGTTAATCTCTTCAATAATTCTTCTCAATGCCAGTATTTGTGACACTGTCGACCTACCAGGGCGGAAGCCATTTTGGTTCATTCGTACTACAGGATCCAGGAAGTAGTAGTCTGTTGTAGGTCTTTGCCACTATGGATGATAAACATATGCCTCTGTAATTCCTTCCCTCTCTGAGATCACCCCTTTTTAGAATTGGAATAAGATTGAGAATTGAACACTGCTCGGGTTTCCTACCATGCAGTAATACCTCATTACAGAAATAGAGTATGATGTCATCAAGGTTGCATCTCTTTAAAACTTCTGGTGTGATTTCATCATCACCTGCAATTTTTCCTTCATTGATGACCTTCTTTGCTGCCTCGTACTCTTCCTGATGGAAATCATCTGTTCGCATGTCAATTTGCCGATGCACCTGCTCTATCGGCTCATCCTCATTGGTGTATGATGACTGTAGCTGCTGGAAGTGGGAAAACCAAGAATGCAGTCTCTCACTCTCTGTGTCCCCTTTGATCTGACTTTTTTTGGCAGTTCTCCTTCCACTGATCTCATTTATCAGATCTCATGCAGCTTTGTGCTGGCAATTTTTATCTGCTTTCTCTACCTGGCAGATCGTTTGTTCCAGGATTTCTTGATTAATTTTGTCATATGTCTCGTTTTGGTGATTCTTCCTTGCTTGTTGTTCGGATCTTGATACACTAGTACATTCGTGGCTATCCTTCACATATGCTCCATGTAGATAATACGTAATTTTTATGTACCTAAATTTTGATCAAGTTTCTTCATTAAAACATAATAGTCTTTTTAAAATTTTTATTATGGACAAACACTTACAATAGCACCTCGCACATTGGTTTCTTCCAGAACGCTATTATTAAGCTTCGCCTCACACTTTAACGTGATTAAAATTAATATGATTTTCATTTGGTTAGAAATGACTTCTTAAATACACTCACAAAGCAGGATACCATAGACCAGAAGGTATGACAGTTGACAACTTCATTGTGTGCGAATACGTTTTAAATTTTCATTTGCAACTTGCGATGTTTAGCACGTTTTCACTAAAGAAGGAACCAATCTCTAAAAGCTTTATCTGTGACAATAGCAAAATTATATGTAATTTTATAGCTAAGGTGTGCTCTGAACTGGACTTAATTTAAGATAATATGAGGCAAAAAATAAGTTTTTGGCACTTGCTTTTCATTGAAGAAGGAATCAAACTCTAATTTTTTTAATATATATCTTTGTAGTAGTATAACAGTGATAACATTTATATTTAATTTTGTAGCTACCTGCGTCGTTAGATGTTCTCTGAAGTTAACTTAATTTCCGATAATTTAAGGCAAAACATGAGATGTGGCCGTAAAAAGATCTACTAAACATATCTAAACAAATATTGTAATCATGTATTTTTATTTGTCACTGTTCGAACTTTTAATCTCACTGCAAGAAATTTTCATTTTTCGACCTCGTGTTACTTAAACATTCATATCTTTTCTCAGGAGTGTCGTAGAGTAGTGATTGAGGTGTCAAAATGCGCAGGACAATCACCCGCATGCGATTATTTAGCAAACGTACAAAATCAGTCGCTAGATTTTAATAGTGGGTAAATTTCCTAACCATAAAGAAACTTTTTTTTGCGTAGTGTACTATAAAACGTAATACGTCCCCGCTTCCCAACCCACAACAGCTACATACGCCTAAGCCATAAAAAAAAAAAAAATGAAAACATACATAATATTATATGAACATTAACAATAATTCTAAATTTTTATGTAATCTAATGTAACATAAGGAAGTGTAGTGAAATTGATATAATAACATTGATTAGTCACATGATAAAAAAATGTGTCTCAATCAACTAGCCTTAGCCTCTTGGTAACATAGTCATTATGAGTTCTCGCATTCTTTTACCATTGCTGGTGCTGGTGGGGACTTTATCTTATCAAACGATACATCGTGGGATGGCTTTATTATATAGACAGAATCCATCCTTGCAAACATATTTTAGGTACTAGCACTCAGAAGTTAGGAAAATTGACTCTGATACAGTTGCGTTACGAAAGTTGAATATGCTAAAGTTTTGTTGAGAAAATTATCTAAATTATAGCGTCACATATCATTGCGTTCAGTCACAATGGTTCATTATGTAAAAAAGAGACCGTTTTAAACAGTGTTAAAAGTGGCATCTGAGTCCATAGGAGTCAGATCTCAAACAATCTCACACAATCACAAACACTTGTTAGAGGGGGCGGGGCCTGATGCAAACAAAAAAATTATCGTGAACATTTTTCGGGGCCCCCCTTTACAGGTCTCAAAAATTTCAAGGCCCCCCTTTTTGACATGAAAATTATGGGTCAACCCCATAGAAAAGCATAAACTCAATTTTCCAGGAAAATGTGTGGTCATTTTTTTCAGAACCCCCCCCCCCCTTAGGAGGGTCAAAAAATTTCAGGGCCCCCCTTTTTGCATCAGGGCCCCCTTACAAGTGTTTGTGAACGGTCCCTTAGTCATGTGTTTGTTAAAGAAAATCTGACTGCTATGGACTCAGATGCAACTTTTAAAACAACCTCTTTTCTTGCACAATTAACCATTGTGACTGAATGCAATGATGTGTGACGCTATAAATTGGCCAACAGGGGTAAAACAAATAGGGCTATATAATATTACATTTTTATATTTTGTAAAATATTTTTCGACTTATTTTAAAAAGTACTGTATATGAATTCTATTACTATATTTATATTTAATTATTATTAGGGCAGTTAACTAGAAATGTCCTAATTTGACGACCATTTGGATTTCATCATGAATTGGAGAGACACCAATGAAACAAATTTTGTGCATATTTATTTATTTTGATTATAAACATTAATTCCATTCAAAATGCTTTATTATTATATCATTTTCATGTAAGTTCATTTCAATGGAAATAGGTTATTCTGGCGGTCATTTTGTTCGTCATTCTGAATTTAAAAGATGCGAATGAAACAAAATGGGCACATATTTATTTCCGTTGATTAGAAACATCAATTGCATTGATATTTTTCATCATTAGATCATTTAAATGTTGCTATACTAGTGTGTTTTAATGAAAAACTCCTAGAGCCTGTAGTAAATATTTTAATCACGGTTTCAAATATTTTCTGGGGAGACTCCCGTTTTAATGGGGATTAGTCAACAGAACTGGCAAAAATATTCCACGTTTGCTATTGTTGGCATTATCAAAATGTTTATAGAAAGAAAAGTCTTGTTTATGTCAAAAATAGCACATTATAAATAAACTAAAACCTTTCCAGCCCGACAATGATGGGTTTATGAGCTGGAAGTTTGTATACTACTATTCCAAAAGGCAGC
Organism: Amphiura filiformis; assembly: GCF_039555335.1. Classification (NCBI taxonomy): domain Eukaryota; kingdom Metazoa; phylum Echinodermata; class Ophiuroidea; order Amphilepidida; family Amphiuridae; genus Amphiura; species Amphiura filiformis. The sequence continues at coordinate 85,478,335 of NC_092629.1, forward strand.
TATACTTTAATTTCCGAGAAAATTTAAAATATATAACAATACCTGATTGCAGCCTCTTTTTGTTATTGGAAATCCCTTAACAAAATTTAAAATCAACATTTTAAACACTAAGCTAGTTTGTTTTCATGAAATGGCCACCAGTTGTAATAGGCTGGTTTGTGCGACGATCTTCATCCATCTTAGGGTTAACGCAAATACAGGTCCTCTGACTAGAGACAGGTATTTATCAAAGTTGCATTTCAGTTACTATTCGATACCTTCAGGCTACAGAAATAGTGGCAAACCATTCCTGGCTCGGTCTTAGAATAGGGGACGCAACATATAGATATCAAGGGGGGGGGGGGCGGTAGTTGGGTCGTGACCACAATTCTTCTTTTTAGCACCTCGATGAAGCAATTTTATTTAACACCTCAGCGAGACAATTTTTTTTTACTCCTCGGTGTGACAAATGTTTTTGACAAAGTTCTATTTTTAACAATTTGTTTTTGGATTTATGAAACAAATTTTTTCCATACTTTTTAAGTTTTGTAGTATTTTGTGTGCCATAAAATATATTTCATTTTTATGTTAAAATGAGCTCACATTAGGGGCGTAGATAGCAGCTTTCTTGGTCAAGAGGGCAAAATAAAGGTTTCGGGGGAAATTGACGAGAAACTTTTAGCGAGATTGCACATGTAAAGTGTAAAGTCTTCGAGCTTAAAAATGGCTTTATTTGGACAATGTGCACGCGTAGCGCTCAAAAAATTGTATTTTACACTCATTTTGGTTCATCGGGGTGAATTTTAGTGGGAAAATTTCTCTTTCATTTTTTGTTAGCCAAGCACCTTTCTCTTCCCTTTGTGGCAGTAATCTGTCCCTGGCTATGCTACTGGTTCACATATTTAGTTTGAGCAACATTTTTCAAAGGCGATCCATATCTTAGGAGTATTTTCTTTCAAACATAGATTCATGTGAGGATTTCTAACAAAAAAACAATACATACATCCACCCCCCCCCCACATACGGCTCCCATCAGTCATCTACCATAAATTTCTTTTTGACATTGTGGTGGACTTTGTACAGAACTTCACGCTTATACTGGATTTTAATGGTCTATATCACGACTATACCGTTTACTGTGACGAGTGAACAGGTGACGTCCCCAAATCACCCTTGCGCAACGGTTGGAGGAGAGGGTCACGTGCTTCCGTTGACTAAATTGCAAATTAACACCGGTTGACGAAATATCACCCAACAAGTTCGATACTATAGAGGTTATCCACGTTACTCATGTATGAGTTCTAACAAAGGGCGCTGGTTCCCGTAGTATTTCTCATTCAAACCAATTCGATGCACGACCTCGGAGTTACTTGCATGACTTTGGCGGGCTATTTTGAAACAGTAATGGTTGCACAAATCCTAAACAAGGTATAGCAGTCGCTGATAGTAGGTATATCACCTCAAAAATAAGGGCAGCAGAAACACGTTATTTAATGTTTCTACATGAATGACCTTTATTAAAGAATAAAAAATAAAAAAACCGAATTGAAATCGGTCAATGCATTGTGACGTAGTCTCAATTGTAAGATGCTCATAAATGGAATGCAAATCTGCCACAAATTGCTATAATTACAAAATTGACACATTTCGAGATTTTGAAGGTTTATTTGGACACTTGCTTGAAAAAGCAACGTTAATTTAAGTATCACAGGTTAATTGCCTATCTTTTAACTTCGCCAAAGAAAACAAAATTTAAAAATCTATCATTAAATAATTATAATAAATTAACCAAATATACTATTTTAGCAATTCCGGCCAATCTGCAGACAAATAAAAGTTGAAAAAATGACTAAGTTCAGCTAATTAATATGCAAAATTGATGCCAAAAGAAAACCGTACATGATATCAGGGTGCGGTTTTTTTTACAAACATATGTATACAAAGTTCTTTCAATTGATAACAAAAAAATACACAAAAAGTAATCAATTATGCAAATTAGCTTATTACAGCTAATTATGTATTCATGATATTATTATGTAAATTAGGCATGAGTAATTTTGTTTGTTTTTTCAATATTTAATGAAAGTCTTTTCATTCATCATGAATTTGTCAAGTATGAACCTGTTATGATGTTGAGTAAAGAATCTGCAGTTAATTACTTTAATATAATACAAAAAATACAAACTTTGACATTTTGATGGTGTCTGGAATAGAATTTTAAATTTTTCTGTAAATATGGTATGTGCCACCATTGCTCAAAGCCAAATCCGAAAAGTAAAAATAAAAATTCATTTGCAATGAGACTTTAAATTAACATTTTGTTATCTGGATTAACAAGGGAATAGAAACGGTAAAAGGAACAGCCCCCTACTATAGCGTGTATACAAAAATGGTGTGGCCTTGGACACACACAATGGCTTAGAGCTATTGTGGTTTGGAATATTACTCCCTTTAAACTCACTTAAAAATGTTTTGTTTCAAATCGTTTTCCTCAAGTGTGCCATTCGTTGTCGACGGAAATAATTTACATGCTTAGAAAGATTAGTATTTCAGCTAAATGGTGGTAGATCTTGATTTTTCAAAATTCCTATATTTATTGATTTATGAGGGATCTTCAACAATCCATAAAAACAGGTAGTAGCTCTTAAACGAAGCAATATTTATTTTTTTTTAAACCGATGGTAGTCACAGAAAGGTTTCACACACCATATATCAAAATTCAAACAATTGTGATAAATAGCACATATGAGGAAATTAATTTTTCGGCATGGATGTTTGTCAAAATTGAACAACTTTCATGCGCGCGCTTTTCAATTTACTGTTATGCTTGCATGCACAGTGTGGCATAAGTATTGTGCAGCCACTGTGACATGCCTACTGATAGGATATGCAGCTTATAGAACACGGATAGCCTCTATTGCTTTTTTGACCAACGCGGGATCTAAACCGCCCAACGTTGAAGAATAATATTTACCTTCGTTTCACCTAACGTTTCATCATATTTCCCAACGTTGGGCTTTGATTCCATCCCGGGATTCCATATTTGTTCAATATTATTTAAACAACAAATTGATAACAGACGTTGCCAACAATGATTTCAACCAACTTTTCAACCAACTGATGGAAATTGTGTACAATATCATGCATTTTGAGAGTTGGTCTAGTTCCAGTTAAATATACCAGATGATTAAAGAACATATGAGGAATTTTTGTTGTTGTAATATGAAATAACAACATTCATAATTATGTTTAGTTTTAGTTTCCATTTTGTATATAATACGTAATTTTTATGTACCTAAATTTTGATCAAGGTTCTTCATTTAAGCATAGTCTTTTTAAAATGAATATATGAAAAGTTATAAATCATGATTATATCGAGGATAGAAGTATCAAATTTTCATAATGGACAAACACTTACAATAGCGCCTCGCAAATTGGTTTCTTCCACAACACTATAAGATTCGCTTCACACTTTAACTTGCCAAATATGATTTTCAGAAGGTATGACAGTTAATTCTATTGTGTGCGGATATGTTTTAAATTTTCATTCGCACATTACGATGTTCAGCACGTTTTTCACAACAGAAGGACCAAGCTCTAAAAGCTTTATCTGTAACAATAGCAAAATTATATGTCACTGCACGGATCTTTAATCTCACTGCAAGAACGTACCAGGAGGCACGTCAAAAAAACCTGGCTCCTTTAAGGGATCTGGAATGAGCGTTTTGTGCGTTTCGACAGTATTTTTTGTGGGACATTAGAGCACATCAGACATATCGAATTGCATTCTGAATACGAAGAATGTCTTTCTGATATCAAATAATTTTCATTTTTGAAATTCACGGTATAATACAAATTTTATGACAAATTATTAAAAGTTGATATTTTTCACATTTTGGATATATAACAGTCCTCGAAGTAATTTTTATAAATTTAATGATATATTCTTAAAGTGTATGTATCTGGGAGGAAAAGCCGACGATCAATTGAAAATTTCGACCTTTCATATTGAAGATATGGATTTTCCCCCAAAAAGACCTAATTTTTTTTGGTGTTTTGGGAAAAAATCCATATCTTCAATACGAGAGGTCAAAATTTTCAATTGATCGTCGGCTTTTCATCCCACCTACATACACTTTAAGTACATATGTTTATAAACTTTACTTAATATCAAAAATATCAATTTTTAATGATTTGCCATAAAATGTGTATTGCATTGCGAATTCCAAAAGTCAAAATTATTTGATATCAGAAGGACATTCTTCGTATTCAGAATGCAATTCGATATGTCTGATGTGCTCTAATGTCCCACAATAAATACTGTCCAAACGTTCATACCCCTTCCCTTAATGTAACAAGACAAAATGCTAATTCAATTATCACTACACAGCACCTTATAACATAATACGTTCCCGCTGCCCAACCCACAACAGCTACAAAAAAGCCATAAAATAAAAAATGAAACTGAAAAAAATGAAAACATACATATATGATGAAACTTGGAATTGAACCAGTAGGCCTACTAAATATTACTATAATACCCCTCTTTCAATTCCCCGATTTTTTTTATTCCCTGATTTTTTTAATTCCCCGATTTTTTTTAATTCCCCAATCTTTTTTTCAATTCACCGACTTTTTAAATTTCCTTTTTTTAATTCCTTTTTTAATTCCTTTTTTTAATTCCTTTTTCAAATTCCTTTTCATTTCCCCTTTTTAATTACCCCATTTTTTTTATTCTCCCATTTTTTTTAATTCCCCCATTTTTATATTCCCAAAATATCCAAATTTGCGAAAACGGTGGCCTATACCCATTTTTTAGCACCTCGATGAAGCTAAATTTTCCTTTTTTTTCCAACACCTTGGCGAGGCAATTTTTTTAATAGATGTTGTGAAACGAATTTTGTGTACACTGTTAGAAATGTCCGTACATTTTACGGTAAAATACCTGGCAGTTCTACTGCCAACCTTTTCCCGTAAAAATGATCATTTAACAAGTATTTTATCAATTTATCGTAAAATTAGCATATTTAGGATATATTGCCGTAAAATATATGTCATGAGGTATTATGTACGGCAGAAAGTCCTTAATTTTGCGGTAAAATACCTGGCAGTTCTATTGCCAACGTCTTCCCGTTAAAATTACAGTAACGCCATAAATATACCCGATAAATTATATGAAGTAGTCTTTAAATACAATCTGTCAAGACAAATACGGCTATTTCCTCTTTGAAAAATGTGGACGATGCAACACATAACAAAATAATCAAATTTAACGGTAATTTAAACGGTAATAACATGCATATTTGTAGAGAAATAGCAATTCAGTTTACGGTAAATTGCAGTAAAATTTTACGGTATGTTCCGTAAAAAAACCCGGTGATTTCTAAGAGTGTAATATAGGTCCATAATTTTACCATTTTTACGTCTTATGCGATATATTCAAAAATAGTTTTAACCTATTGATATGGTATTTTATCATGTTACGTCATCATTTCTACTGCGAATAGCTATACATTGGTACTAAATAAAACAGTATAATGACGTTTATGATTGAAAATTAGGGGGAGAGTTGCTGATTCCTCATGATGGGAGGAATACATTGGTATGGTTTTTAAAATTTGAAATTTCACCCCAGGAAAATCGGTAATTAAGGGTTATGTAACCGTGTTGCAAAATATGGCTAAGCAGTTCTGGGGTTAACTTTTTCTATGAATAGTACATTTGACACACACACACGCATTCAAGACGAATTTTACGTCATGGAGAGAGCCCTCACTGAAACATTTTCATTTTCCTCCGTCACGTGTTTGGATGAAATCAGGCGCACAAAGCCTTTTCCAAAGACACAAGATATCTAGTCCATCTTTCCTCTTACTCAACAATCTTCCCCCCTACCGTTTCAGTTTTTTCTAGTCAAGAGAAATCAGAATCCGTCGATACAATATGGACGTTGCGACAGAGGTGGCTACACAAGCATCAACATGCGAAGAAATTTCATCTCCGTGGTGTCATGAGAATCCAGTATGGGTTGACTTCATCATTGAAGTATTCCAATGGTGCCATGCCGTTATAACTGTACTTGGCAACACCTTAGTACTTCTCGCGTTTGCTAAAGACAAGGAACTTCGTTCTAACGTCTCCAATTTGTTCATTTTGAATCTTGCAATGGCTGATTTTCTTGTTGGCATGTTCGGTATACCAATAAACAATTTATATCGCTCTGCGTGTTTTTGGCCATATTCGGCCACACTTTGCCGAGCTTGGATCACTGTGGACTGGAGCGCTTGTGCTATATCAATTTGGGCTGTGCTTTTGATTAGCTACGATCGTTTTATTCTTGTGACCAAAGGAATTGAATATGAGAAATACCAAACTGTCAAAAAGTTTCTCATTTTATCTGTAAGTCTTTGGGTGGTATCATTCTCTACTTTCATTTACACGTTTGTTATTTATGAGTGGATGGTGGAACCAAAAATAGTCAACCACGATTGCGAATGTTATGGGGAAATAACAGGTACAGTTGGATTTGTTATCTTCAACATGCTAATGACTAACATCATTCCCATTCTAATGATCGCATATCTAAACGCAAGAATTTACATTAATATTAGACAACGAAGCAAGGGTTTGAAATCGAGCATTGGGAAGAAAGAAAGTATCTACAAAGTTTTCGCCGGGAAAACACCACCGTCGCAACTACAGCGACATCGCAAAGCAGCGATAACATTAGCTTTGATCGTCGGTGTTGCCTGCTTCTCTTGGATACCCTATTACATGGTTTCTGTACTGTCGGCGTGTTTCGGCGTTGTTTTCAGTACTAGAGTGCTGATGATTACTTACACTATATATTACTTTAATTCGGGAATTAATCCGTTTTTGTACGTAGCGACTAATCGTCGTATCCGAGCAAGCATCATCAAAATATTGAAGTTTGAATGGCGCAATTAATTGAGTTATAGTAAAATAAAACACATTGTGCTTGAATATACACGACAACTGCTGCCCTACCGTGACAAAAAGAAGTAATGACCAATTTTATACTGATGAGATATAGGACAAAAGAAATTATTAAGATTATTTGATGTTTTAGTAAGTCTATTACTTGGTATATAAAACATTAACACAAGATGTCTTGTGAATTGAAAGAATCAACCAATTTTGACAAAGGGTTACATTTTGTTTTCCTGATTTTGAGCACAGTGGTCTAATTCAGATGTTTTCTTTAACAAACGGAAACAAACGACAGAAATTGATCTTTTTGTATTAAATTGGCTGTAATTTCTTCATGTTATGTTTCTTCATGTGTCCGTGTTACATGGAACAAAGAATTGATACTCATGTTACGCCAAGGATTTTGCTTTGTTTAAAAGATTCGTATCTTGAACCCTAGCCTGATTCCCTCGACCCTGATCTCCAAACTAGTAAACTGGCGTTAAAAATGGGCCGTTTCTCATTATGTGCGTAGCAGTTCAAGGACTTGTGGATCAAGTCTAGTTGACCCCTGGGTCTGCAAATAACATGTAATCCTTACATTTATATATATGTGACCGTTCACGGCGAATGAGCCGTAAATTCCTCCCCCGGTCAATTTTGTTTTATTTCGTGTTTAGAAAATATACATCAGAAGCTTTAAAATGGTATATCATTTGACTTTAAACGATAGAAGCGGGATTATGGTTTGTTAAACTTTGCTCCTTCAAAACAATTATGGCTTTTTTCGTTTCTACATGTGTCACTTTTTCCACATCGCTGGCAATAAATATCAAACAGTCATAATTGGCGTTCATTTCAAATCATCCCCAAGTCAACGAGGTTTAAGAAAGTTCTCTCATTGTTAATTGTTGGTTAGGCCTATACATACCTATACAAAATACAATGCCTGGTAACCCACCACTTGAACAAGATTTAGCCAAAGCAAACAAAGACCAGAGCTATTAAAATTTCTATAGCCATCTAAGGTAGAAGCATATTATCCACTTCAACAATAGGATTATTGATTGGTGTTTGACTATCAAAATGAGATAGGCGCGTCCTAGCGTCAAATACCCGTGAAAGTAGGCGCGTACATTTCTTATGGTACGGGTCCGTGTGACCCGTAACATTTGAACCAAGCAAAGAGCAGAAAATCCTAGTTTTGTTGTTCCACTAGAATTTTTTTTCACATAATACGTCCAGCTCCTTGAGTACACTTTCATTTTAGAGTCCCATCAAGTTTTCGACCCGGGTTTTCAATTTTCTACAATCTACATTGTGAACGCCGTAGCTAATTCTGTTTTTTGAAATTTCAAAGGCAAATGTCCGGGGTCGGACTCTTGAAAATGGGTGAGGACCCTTGAAATTTTTTCGAGGCCTGCGCGCCAGCTTAAGTTACCGATGAATACGACCTTCGTACACATTTTACACTGTAACTCAGAATACAATTTAGGGAATTTACGGCTCATTCGTGCTGTACGGTCACATTTGCACTATTACATCGTCTTACACTCTACAGTAATTGAACAGCTATATTAAGATGACATTAAATTTTATTATACAACACTGACCTAATTCTGATATATTATGTTTCTTTTTTTAATCATAAATTTACTTTGTCAAGGTATGGAGGATATGGACCGAAGCGTGCTAAGTAGCTAGAGAATAAATAACTAGCTAATCATGCTAATGGGTCAAAACTAAACTACTCCTTTTTATTCATAAATCAAAGTCAGTCCTTCTAAGTTCCATTCTGGAAAATAGATCAAATCTTGTGAACTTTAATTTTAACATCAATTTCAATAATGCCCATGTGTTTTCTATGGGTAAATTACGTTACTAAGGGTTATTAAACACCTGCTGTCATATTGTAAGATACATGTCACATTTTCAAAATCACTCGTTTGTCAATTCTTTATGCCTTTATTTAATATGTAAAATTCAAACAAACTTCAAAGAAAGTAAGTCACGAAACCTACGTTACCATTTAGATTTGAAAGGAGTACTGCGAGCTCTTTTGTTGATAAAGCATAAACTAATTGTTTTGGCATAAAACAATGCAATGTCTCCTTTTAGTTCAAAAAGAAATTTTTGTTAAAGGGGATTGATTGCCTCAAAAAAGAGTAGTAAAAAGAATTGAAAATTTAGATGAAACGTTACAATTAGGATACTTTTTATTCACCCTATTTTCTTATTTTCTGAAATGTCCCTTTCCTAAGTACTTATAATGGTGGCACTATGTATAAAAACACAATACACGGGTAATCGGGTGTGGTTTTAGTAAATTTTAATAGGGTGTTAAAATTAATGGTAACGTATGTTTCCGTTACATTTTAACTTCAAAATGCCCGACAAGTATGTTGGAAATGCGTTAACAAATAATAATAACAAAGTTGATCAAATACACCTGCGGCTATAATTTGCTGAACAGTTTATAGTCACTTTTTTGTTTTAATTTTGCACTTTATGGTAACGTATATTACATTTCTTAACCATAAGGTCTGAACCTTCGAATTTCCTAGGATTTCTTTCTCAAATACATAAATCATATGGACCTGAAAATATTACTATCATATAGCTTGCATGATAATCAGTATTTTTATGGAAACATTAAATACCAAAAATATTTCATCTGCGACAGTGTTTTGACCATAAATCCCTCAAACTACCTGCCGTGGTTTATAAAAGAAATTAATGCAAGATTAAAAAACATTACCATTTTTCTGAGTGTAGTCTGGTTGTTTGACTATACAAAAGAAATAATATTAACAATGGCAGTTAAATCATTCGAGAAAACAAGAGGTTTTTCCAACTACCGCCGATTGATCGGTTTTGATCCTATTAGTGAATTAAAACAACTCGCTTTTTTTCTTCAAAAATTCGCCCCATTGACCACTGTGTTTGTCAGATTTATCTTTATTCGTGTTCCATGGGTCATCTAGTCTATTAGTAATTAGGAAATTGCTAATGGATCTTGGCGTTTATCAGTTAGATGGGGCAGGATTAGTGTGGTATGCCCTGAGTAATTAAATTTGATTATTTATCTTTGTTTACGATTTAGTGTTATTTCATGGGTGATGTCATTTTTGGGTGTCCCCTCTCATGCATCAAGTTGATCAAAACAAATTGAATCATATCTAATTATGGACAGTTGGGAATCCCCTGTTCTCTAGAATGTTCATAGTATTGCACAATTAGGAAAATCCCTAAGATTGTAAAGTGACATTATGTTGGGAAAACCCCAGGAAGTGGCGGAATGTGAAAGGTTTATGTTTATACTTATTCTTGGGAATTCCCGATTACATCATATGTTGTGAAACTTGTAATTGACTATTAATAGAATGGGATTTTTATATGCCTGTATCAGTGTTGTTATGGGCTAGTAACAGTGTGCTTACAGTCCATATGCCTTCAAAGAAAGGTGATTGCGAACCAGACATATACAATATAGTCAATGTACTACTATCCAGGAATATCGTAGAAGATCTAGAATACGTATTGCGTACCTCTTCTTCTGTCAACTTGCTGAAGTCTGGTTTATGAAACAACACATCTGTCAATGTAAGTGGAAACAGCGGAATCCAAGGCAGACCTGTTTTCCTGAAGACATTAGTTGCGAAGAGGCGTTCATTGTTAACGCCATACGGTTTACGTATTACGACATTGAGCGGTGGAACGTCATGATGCCGTTCGCAACCAAACTAGTCTCCTGCACAGCCAGTTTGTGTCTGTCCTAACGCTCGTCATTTATTTATTTATTTTAATCATATTTATCCAGGGTAGCCCAATTCAGCCAAATAGCTGGTCTAACATGGGGCCCTGCTACACATATATACAATAATTTAAAAGCTACAATTATCAACATACAATTTATATAGTATATACAACTCAAAGATACAAATTTAAAATATAAAAATACATACAATTTTCAAAGTAAATAAAAACACATCATTTACAAGTATGTGCACAAAATTTTAGGACTTGAATCTTTGCTTGAAAGTCTGCATATTTGTTGAGCTTCTTAATTCATTACTCAGCTTGTTTTAAACTTCAACCCCACTGTACGAAAAAGATGATTTAAAATATTCAGTATCATAACCAGATAACCATTCATGCAAGGCGGTAGAGCCAATAAATTTGTCACAGCTTGTCTGGTGTTAACATTATGCTTTTCGTGTATATAAGAAAACCTGTTCATTTTAGGTACTGTGGAGCCATATCGTTTCGTACGGAAGTAACTAAGGGCCACGTGAGTTCGCTTTGTAACGCAAGAAGTCAGGATCTTGTGATCACAAATCCTGACTTCTTGTGTTCCTGACTTAGCCAGTTTGAAATAAAGAGAAAGTAAAGATATCAAAATAAAGAAATAGTTAAGACAACTCAGGATCTCAAGAACTCATGAAATCTGTTCAATTTTCACGGCGTTAGTAGTTTAATTGTAAGCCCACCCACTTCAGTTATCTCGAGATCCTATCTTCTTGACTTTAAGTCAAGAACTCGTGAACTCAAGCCACGCTTGAGTTCTTGACTTCCTGACTTCAAGTCAGGAACACAGGATCACAAGATCCTGACTTCATGACTTTAAAGTCAGGAACTCGTGAACTCAAGCCGCGCTTGTGTTCTTGGGTTCCTGACTTCATGACTTTAAAATCAGGAACTCGTGAAAACAAGCCGCGCTTGAGATCCTGACTTCAGGACTTTAAAGTCAGGAACTCGTGAACACAAGCCGCGCTTGAGTTCACGACTTCCTGACTTTGAACTCAGGAAAAATTGAACAGATTTCATGAGTTCTTGAGATCCTGAGTTGTCTTAACTATTTCTTTATTTTGATATCTTTACTTTCTCTTTATTTCAAACTGGCTAAGTCAGGAACACAAGAAGTCAGGATTTGTGATCACAAGATCCTGACTTCTTGCGTTACAAAGCAACCCGCATGGCCCTTAGTTACTTCCGTAGTTTAGACATTTAAACATTAACAGAGATTTGAAATATATTGCACGATTCGGAAGTGATTCCCATCCTAATATAGGAAACATTATATCAGAAGACGTAAGGTAATTGGCACGTAATATTATTCTTGCACATCGCTTCTGTAACACACTTAATGTGTAAGCATATCTTCATTGAAGCGACCAAACTACACTACACTACAATAGTCGAACTGCGGTTGAATAAGAGCTTTGTATAAAACATTAAGAGTGCGTACGTCAAGAAATGTTTTAAGACGTCTTAAGAGTCCTATTTTACAAAAAAGCTTCTGTATAACAGAGTTAACATGATTGTGCCAGAGTAATTTAGAATCAATCTTGACACCAAGACATTTGGCACTATGAACTAGTTGACAATCATCAATGGTAACTGAAAAAGCAGAACATTTATCATTACGTAACTTAGGCTCACTACCAATGAGCATAACCATTGTCTTTTCAGTATTAAGAAACAACTTGTTAACATTTTTTTTTTTGCTCTTCACTTTTTCAAACGACCGAGAAAAAAATTGGGTCAACCTTTTCGGGCTGTTGAGGTAGGGGCGGCAAAATTGCATTTTCTTCAGCCCCCCGGGGTTGGGGCGGCCACGGTACGCCACTGATCAATGGTTTTATGTTGACCCTTAATTGGCTTGGTTTTTCTTATAGCATAAATTAGATAGTGATCACTGATTGAAGTTTGAATCACACCACTTTCACTAAAAAGCTCGTCCGTTTATGTAAAAAACAAATCAATATTCGTCTTGCTGTGAGATGTCACACGAGTTGGAAGGTTTATTAATTGCTGCAACTGATACAAATCACACACACATTTTAAATCTCTAACTTGATTACAGTTGACATGAGGAGAAAAATCACAGTTAAAGTTGCCAAGTAAAATGAACTCTTTTTCTTCATTTGCAGCTTTTGACAACATTGTACACAACATATTTGAAAAATCATTATCATTTCCATCTAGTATGGTCGTTGGACATTTTGACCCGGAAAAAATTGGTAAAAAGCTGATTTTTGCACCAGACAAGCAGAATACATCATAGAACATCATATCCAAAATCTGAAGAAATCCTCTTTGGGGAATTTGTTTTATCCAAGATGGCCGCCAAAATGGCCGCCACAACATATAATTAGCTGTATCTTAGCTTCTAAAGCAGATATGATGATGATTTTAGTGTCTTTGAAGAGAATTCAAATTTGTACAAATCTAACACACTGATGTCTTCAATCACACTGAAATCCAAGATGGCCACCAAAATGGCCGCCACAACGTATAATTAGCTGTATCTTAGCTTCTAAAGCAGATAATTTATGATGATTTTAGTGTCTTTGAATATAGGTTTAAGAGATCAGAGAATTCAAATTTGTACAAATCTAGCACACTGATGTCTTCAATTACACTGAAATCCAAGATGGCCGCCAAAATGGCCACCACCACCACATATGATTAGATATATCTCCGCTTCTGAAGCAGATATGATGATAATTTTAGTGTCCGTGAATATATTTCAGAGGTCAAAGAATTCCAATTTGTACGTATCTAAAACACTGAAGTCTTCATTTACACTGGAATCCAAGATGGCCGCCAAAATGGCCGCCACCACCACGTGTTATGTTTAGGTATATTTTGGCTTATGAAGCAGATATGATAATGATTTTAGTGTCTTTGAATAGGTTAAGGTGACGCAGAAGTCAATTTTGTATTTATCTAAAGTACTAAGTCTACACTCACACTGTAATCCAAGATGATCCTCAATATGGCTAAAATCAAACATGTGTGACGGGATTCGAAATATTATTATTTAGTATCCTTTAATTTTATTATCCAAATCACGTTGTGCGCCTTTTTAAAGGCGAATTTAAACGAATTGCATTACGTCATTATCAATCAATCAATTAACTGGTAATGGGCCGCCCTGATTGGCGCGCTCCCTAATGGCATGAGAAATGACGTAATCCGGAGAGAGCAGAGATTGACGATTTCATGAATTGTGTGTAAACACCCGGAAACGAGTGATATTTATCACTAAAACAGTGCTGGGGATTCAGGTATTTATAAAATATGCGTTAAGATTTGAGTAAACAAACATCTATAGCATATGATGAGCCCGCTGGCGTGTGTTTAAGTGCTCTCAAATGATAGAAATTAATGTTTTTCTGGTGCGCTGTGCAGTCAGATCTGCATTCAAAAATTGCATGTAAACAAGGCATACCTGCAGATTTGCGTATTTTTGACATGACCATCTTGAGTTTGGGCTCAAAATCCTCTTTGTTGACATAATGTCAGGTGCTAAATTGCGTGCAAGGGTCATCACTAATGTGTATCTATCATGATGTTACCCAGTGGGCACAATCGGGAAAAACTACGTTGTATGGACGTTGTAATAAGATCGGACGTCGGGCAACCAAATTCCAACGTTAACACAAGTAATAATCTAGGACGTCAGTACACCTATTAGTGACGACGTCGCACAAACGTTGTGGTAATGTCGGCCGTAAGACGATCGTCGTACGACTTCAATACAATGTTGAGGCAACACTTCATTGCCGACATCAGTACAACTGACAATAAAGATGTTGCATTAACGTCACCTGTTGACTACCCTGCGACAGTTGTCGTACGACTTCAATATAACGTTGAGGCAACACTTTATTGCCGACATCAGTACAACTGACAATAAAGATGTTGCATTAACGTCACCTGTTGGCTACCCTGCGACAGTTGTCGTACGACTTCAATATAACGTTGAGGTAACACTTCATTGACGACATCGGTACACCAATGATTGAAGACGTCGCAACAACGTCTGCCGTACGATGGTTGTCGTATGACCTCAATACTAACGTTGAAGCAACACTTTATTGACGACATCGGTACAACTGCGATAAAGACGTTGTATTAAGGTCACATAATGACTGCCGTGCAATGGTTGTTCTACGATCTCAATATAACGTTGAGGTAACACTTCATTGACGACATCGTCTGCCATACGCTGGTTGTCGTATGACCTCAATACTAACGTTGAAGTAACACTTAATTGCCGACATCGGTACGACCGACGATAAATATGTTGCATTTGGCTTATTGTCTTAAAATGACAGTTTCTTACGCCGAGATTGGGAAACGTCGTCGCACAAACCTTAATATGACGGTCAGAATGCCGTCCGCGATATCGGACCAACATTGGTAAACAGCATGACAGTTGACAGGCCTACTGTTTCCAAGTCATCGGAATGGTCAAGTTGGTCCAAAATTTTCTATTTACTAGGCGCATTAAAGTGTAACATTAAATAAAGACTATAAAAGCCCACTAGATAAACTAATAATAATAATAATGATGATGATGAGGATGATGATGATGTTGCAACTCATGATGATGATGATGATGATGATGATGATGATGATGATGATGATGATGATGATGATGATGATGATGGTGATGAATATAATGCTTAGTGATAATGTAATATATAAACCTAATGAATATATAATTATATTTATACTAACAATAAAATTTTGGAATTCAATCGTCAGTAAGATTTTTAAAAAAAAAAAAAAAAAGAAAATCAACAAATTTAGTAAATGTTATCAATATTTACAGTAAATTTGATCAATCTCCTTTAAATAATGCACTTTAGCAGGTTTAGCCATCAAAATACTGCTTATATTAACTTAAAACACTTCATAGAATATGCAAACCCCGTTAGCTCAGTCAGTAGGGCATCAGTCTCATAAACCAAAGGTCATGGGTTCGAATCCCGGCAGTACATCAAGGTAAGTGTTATGTATAAAATTAAGCTAGGAAATTTGCTTCCGTTGTAATATAGGCAGTATTAATAGTAAGACTCTGTGTAAGCAGAGTATATGCTACTAAATAATATTCTTCTTTAATAATAATAATAATATTTATTTGAATTACTTGCAATACAAAAGTAACAAAATAACAGTACATTTGACTTTACATTTCTTAAACATGACAAAAGCAAGTAATTCAGGATGAGTGAATGGGCTAAAAGTCCAAACACATAAGTTAAAACTCAAAAGTACATAAAATAGCAGAAAAAAAAACATTTCTCAAAATAAAACCATTATGAAATCTTGAAACAAATATAGGCCTATACGTAATACCACAAGATCATTTAAGCATATTCAAATAAAAAGATTTACATTCAGACTTAAATACAACAAGATTATTAACATGATGCAATTCAGAGGGAATTCCATTCCAAAGACGTGGGAGGGAAACAAACATAGAATTAAAGAAAGATTGGTGCAACAGCCTAGAATTATCTAATATACTTCTTTGAACCAGAGAACTAAAAGAAGCAGGCACAATCTCATTGATTATTTTAAATCCCAAGTCTAATCTTTGACACTTGTAAACATCCTCAAGCTTAATCAATTTAAGATCTACAAGCCTCTCAGAATATGAAGGACGATCATCAAAATCAACTTCAGGAAAATCTTTGTAGAACAAAGTACGTGTGATTTTCCTCTGGATTTTTTCCAATCTATCAATATGATTCCTTTGAAATGGAGACCAGACACAAACACAATAAACAATATGAGGCAAAATGAGAGATTTGTAAAGATTAAGTAAAGCATCAGAAGTCATATTTCTAGTACATCTAACTATGAAACCAGAGAGCTTAGAAATTTTATTAGCAACATTACCAATATGAGAGTCAAAAGAAAGGTCCTTACTTTCTTTTTTTCATGATTTTTCGTCTCTTTGGGGTTACTTGCCAATGGTTGGATCAACGTTGGTTTAACGTTGGTCAATGGATGGATTATTAACATTGGCCCAACATCAACGATATTATGTTAGCCCAACGTCACAAATTACATCTTTATTAGGGTTGGGTCAATGTTGGATCGACGTTGGCTAACGTCTGCACAACGCTGAATGTGGACGTCGCACCAACGTTCTATTTTGGCGTCAAAAAAACTTTCATATCCATCCTCCAGGCAACCGTCGTCCAACGTTAGATATTGACGTTGACACAACATAGTAGCAACCAATTGTGCCCACTGGGTAACTTCGTTAGAGTAAGACATGAGTGATTGGCCGTAAACTTCGTCATTTTCTAGATTGTCTTCATTTTGTAAATTGATATTTTACAATTTGTCACGTAGGCAATAGGTCATAGGGCAAGGTACATGCCGCCGCGGTACATGTACAAGTACGGTTTGCCATACAAAGCATTGGGTCATTGTGTATGATGTATAAAATAGATTGAATGTAGTACTTGTTATATTGTGTCAGATGCTCCTAATTAAGTGATTGCTCGCCCATTGTGTGATTTTAACTCATGTACCAAAATAATATACCAAAATGTTGTTTGACATGGATTATTTGGATGTTCATAATTAATTGATTAATTGCTTTTCTGTTGTTATGATGTCAACTCAGAGAACCAAAATTCACAGGTACAATTTTGTATTGTGATTTCTTGCTTAACCAAAAATCTTATTCCAAAATGTGAGTTTTTGACGTCGAGGTATCAGTCGAGTTCATGTGAGTTACCATTTATTTCTTTTATTTTCAACCAAATATGTAGGTCCTCTATTTGGAAGTTATTAAAGCATTGTTTATTTTGTGAGCCCAGTAGGCCTTCACTAATTGGTGGTACATTCCAAAAAAAAGGAGTAACTCATCAATAATGTTTTGATATTATTATACATGTAGCACAAAATACTTTTACATGCTTTATTAAAATTGTGTGTTATAAAAATGAATCCTGCTATTAAAATCATGTGCACTGTTTTGTCAATTGTTGCAAATTGCTCTATTTCAAAGTGACCACATGCCAAGAGAGTCGTGTGTTGGCGAGTTTTGATTTTCTTTGTAGATTTGTTGAGCGAGTTGGTTTAGATTATCATGTTGTGGGGAAATTCACACATGAACCCAAATTAGCTCATTTTGTATTTCTTTGTGAAGTGGCTAATGATGGCCAAGGTTTAAATATCATAGTACTTCTCACATGGTGCACAATTAGCAGGTACTCGAAGTAATTAATTGTCTATGTTTCTAAGTAATAAATGTATTGTAATATTGCAACATAATGTATATTGCTCGATGGTGACCATGGGTGCGCTTGTGCTGGACAGTCATTACTAAGGAGAGTTATATATGGAGAGTTACCAAAAAGGAGAGTTATACATGGGGAGTTTTCACAATATGGAGTTCGGAGAGAATACACGCTTCAGAGAGCTGAAGCCGGTTGCATTCTGTGTAGGGTTCAATGAGTTTTCGATGGGGAGTTAACAAAAAGTTCAGCAAGGAGTTACACACATAGATTGTTCAGCAAGTCATTCAAGTCACTAGTGTTGCAATGTTATATCATAATGTGTGTAGATATTAAGTAGTTATTATATTAAACAGTTTTTATTTCTCTTTATCTCAACAGCCTGTTAATGTGTTGCTCGTCTGCTGTTCTGGGGGTCTGTTAGCCTGTTTCAGTCTCGTGTACTATTGCTGGCGCAGTAGCTCGTGTTCACTTGTTGTACTGCTGCCTTCCTTGACAGATCTTAACAGCCTGTTGTTGATTAGCACGTGTGATGACTATTGGTTTTTGAAGATAGTAGTAGACTGAGAACCAGTAGAATGTTATAGTTATAGTAGTGCCAAGAATAAATAAGTACCAGTTGAAAGTAAAAACAAGGTATCACCGTAGATTTCTTTGTGGTCCATCACAGACTCCTCCAGTGCATAGCCGGATTCTAGCTCCGGCAAACCCACCTATAAAGCCACTTGCTAAGTACCTAGCCGCTCGGTCCCGTCACACATGCTTAGCTGTATATCTCAGCTTCTGAAATCAATATAATGATGATTTTAATCTTTGAATAGGCTTTTATGAGAATGTAGGTTTTAGGGGTTGCAGATTTCAATTGCAGATTTCAATGTTGCAATTACTTAAAACACGGAAGTAAGTGCTCAGTAACAATAGAATCCAAAACAGCTGCCACCACATGATTTTCTATATCTCAGTTTCTGAAGCAATAGTAGCTATCTTCGACTTCGTTTTGGCAATTTTCTCCTCTGCAATCTCCACAAGCTGTAACACATTTAAGTCCCTTTTTGCAATTTCCACAAGGACTCCTGGAGGATAGTTTACATTTGTATCGTACAAACTTAGCAAGCCTTGTCGTGCTGTATCTAACCCCATTGATTTGGATCCAAGTTATTGTTTGTGAGCTTTCTCCAAAGTATGACCTGCAAAAGAACACTCAGACTGTGAAAATACGCTGCTCTTTTTAACTAGGTGGAAGCTTTTGTGGATCAAGTGATGCTTTACTTGATGATACTATTAATAAGCGAACCGCAGGCAGTTTAAAGAATCTTCTTCTCTGCCACCACATAAGACAACAAATACTCTGATGCCATTTGTACCAATCTGTTCTAATGTCGCCTCAGGATCGCTCATCAAGGATGATATCTTCTGCAATTCTTCTTATCTTCTGCAACAAACTTGTCTTTCCATGTCCAAATGTTGCAGAAGTGGAGTCACAACCACTCCATGTGAGGTCACATATACTATAGGATAAGCCACACGTTTGCGTTGAAGTCAATCACACACTTCAATGCGCGTTCATGCATGTGATGGCTTGCACTGTGTAAGAGGTTGACCTGTGGAAGAGGTGATGCATGTTTACGTCATCGTTGAAAAAATTAAATTGCGAAAAACGATGAACATTTGGTCGTTTCTTTCCATTACTATCATATTGTGAAAAACCAAGTAGCTGAGAAGTTAGCTCAATATGCTAGGAAAATATTATCTGCGATGACCCCATGTTGACTCTGTCTAAATCAGCTGTATTTTTGCTGAAAGGAGTACGTAAAATAGCACCCGATATCCGCCATCTTTGATCAATTTGGTATATTGAAAATGCCCAACAGCTGTCAATCAAATACGAGATTGTCAATTAAGTACGGGGCATAAGTCTGTTTCACTATTGAAGCAGTACACACAACGTTCGTAGTGCACACGTACGTAACTTTTAGGCTAAGTAGCTCTAAGCGTTACTATACTGAAAATGCCTAGCAACTGTCACTCAAACTGCCGATGTGTCAATCAAACTGCCGTAAAGTGACTTCACTTTTTATACATGGTTTGAATACGAGTGTCACGGCCCTGGTTCTAATAGAAGTTACAGGATATTGCGTAAAAATAGTGAATTATATGTTTTGACAAAACAACCTATTTTGAAAACTTGTAAAATTGGTAACTGTTCAGCACAAAGTTATTTGGAAAATGTTATGTAGATACATTTGTTCTTACTTCCACTAAATAGTCGATATCTATCGATTATTTATGATGTTAAGAAGTAATCCTTGCATGGAACAAAGGATTTGTTACACTTGAGTTACCTTATTAGACCAGGCTGTAGGTGTCACTTGGAGCGTAAACTTATCCCATATGGTTTTTCTAGATCAGAATTTCATGAGGAATAAGAATATCTTGGGTAACAAGCCCCTATCCTGAACAGGCTCCCACAAAAGGGGGGTTCTTTCCGGGGGTCCATTTTTAAGGATAAAATATCATAAGTTACGTTTAAACACAAAAGTGTAGAGCAAACTCTTATAAATCTCATAATGTACACCCAATTAGTAAATTAAGCCCAACATATTTGATGTGGTAACAATCTGGAGGGTGGAAGAGTAGTAGGGGGGTCTCTAAAGGACCCCTATTTCCGGGGGGTCCATTTTAAAGGAAAACATACCCTAAGTTACGCTTAAACACAAAATAGTATAAAGTACACTCTTTTTAATGCCAAGATTGAACCCACTTATTTAAATAAGCCTTTTATATTTGATGTGGTAACAATATGGGGTGAAGGGGTGGGGTGTAGAAGGGGGGTCTCTAAATGGCCCCCTATTTAAAAACAACACCAGTGAAATTTGCCTAAAGTTTATTCTTTGTTTGGTATGACCAGATTTTTATGAAGATTAAGTATATCTTGACCAAGAAAGTCAAACTCCTTCATACAAACATCCAGCCACCAACTCCCCACCCCACCCTACCCCCAAACAGGGGGTGCCATTCGGGCGTTATGAGCATTTTGAGAATATAATGTGTAATAATGTATGATACTGTAATTTCAAATAATTATGATGCAACACATCTTACAACCTAAAATCAAAATTAATGTTGATATGTTATTCCAAAACTCGATGGCAACAATACTGTGTGTGTGTGGGGGGGGGGGCTGGAAGAGGAAGTCTCTGAAGACCCCATATTTAATAGACGGATGGGGTCTTTAGTCTTTAGGGAATCTTATATTATACGGTTCCAAGCATTTGGGTCCGTAATTTGTAGGAAAATACTTCATACCATTATGTTACCCTTTGGTTCAAATAGGGCACAAATACTTGTTTGTACTATAAAGTTTGCTTTAAAGTTCTACCAATTATGCTTACTTAATCCTCTGTATCGCTTTCATCGCTGTTGCCTACAAAGTCTTCACAATCATGATCTATAAACAGTTCTTGCATATCATCAGGCATAACCTTCTCGAGCCATCTCAGTTCTAGTGATTCTGTCCATCCATTGTCAGCAATGTTTCCAGCCTCATAACTACAAAGGACTGCTGAGCGCCATTCTCTAGCGATAAAGTTTGATCTCAAAATATGAAGTCTCAGTGTATGCTGGCATGGTGGTAGCAATGACACATCAGTGATCTTGTTCTGTTTGGTAAATTTCCGATCAAAGAGTATATACCGGGCCTCGTTGACGCTTTTACACTTTATGCCATACAGCAAGGCAACATATTCTTCAAGGTCTGCCTCAGGGTTTCAGCAGAAGACACCCCAAGATTGGAGAAGGTATCCAGGAATTTAGGCTTGCATTCAAGTAACTTCCAACAAGTTTGTTTACCTTTACAAAAAAGGAGGAGTTGTAGTCATTGCCTGTGAATGCATGAAATCCTATCAGCGATGTCTTCTGTGCTAGTGTTAGGTCTATGTCGCTCATTCTAAAAACTTTGCGATATGTGCTTGTGTTTGTATCTAGTACAACTCTTGCACCATCATCAATGAAGTGTGATAACGCTAGGATTGCAATATCTATCTGCGTGTTTCTACTGAGGGCCAAATTCCGTGCCATGCCGTGCCGTGCCGGGTCATACCGGGTAACAAGCCCAGTAGAAACGCTCTGGGTAATCGGTTGCCGTGTCATGCCGGGTCATGTGCTCGCCTTTCGTGATCCACCTCTTGAGGTGGATCATGCCGGGTCAAAGCGTGTAATCTGCGCAGTAGAAACGAGCCGTGTGATCGGTTGCCGGGTCGAGGTCATGCGTGTTGCAAAAATAACACGATTTATATTGTATACTTGTATAGTCTAGCCTAGGCCTATAATGTAGTAGGTTCCTTCTTTCTGATATTAGGCTATATACACTGGCATGATGTGTGACTCGCATGAACTTGATGAAGTAAAATGGATATGACTTTACTTAGTCTAGGCCTACTTCTTTATAGTTAATGAGTTGGTTATATTTTGGGTGTAAATTAATTATCATAATAGCCAATTACTACATCCACTGGAAAATTAATGCAATTTGTATTTTACGAAAACACTAAATTGTGACTTGTAGGTCATATGCCATGAGCTGCCATGCGTAGACATTTAAATTTAGGATACAACCGTCAAATCTGTTTTCCGTACTTCCGGTTTACAGGAAAAAAATGCCGTGCATCGTGCGAGACACGGCTTTCTGGTCTCAGTAGAAACAAGCTGGGTAACGGTGGCCGGATTATGATCGGTATTTTGTGCCCGGAAAATAGCGGGTCAAAAAGCCGTACGATCAGTATAAACACGCTGATCGTCACCAGAATGAGATCGGATGATGACTGTGCCACTATCATTATTTCTCAAGACATGCTGCGCGTGCAAGATAACCTTTGTGTCAGCTTCTTCTTGTTCTGTGGTAAGTTCTGGGACCTCTGTAGTACCTTCTTTGGTCACGAGAGTACATTTCTGGTATGAAGAGAAGTAAACTACTTCACTCTTAAGACTTCCCAGGATAGTTTCTCTCTTGGACTCCAGCACACTCTGGATAAGGTCAATCAGTCTCGTTTTGTTCTCACCATTGGAGAGGAAACCTGTGAAGTCGCGGGTCAACTTTGATTGGGCTGACCGCACTATTATTTTGGGTGCCGTTCCACGTCTATCTCTCTCAGTTGATTTGATACTCTGTGGTAGGTAAGCATCAGCAACAATATCAACTCTCCTGTAGCCTTTAGGGATGCATGAAAACACCTTCAAGGCAAGAGCCTCAAATGTGTTGGGATACGTTTTAAATGTTCTAATTAACGCCATCAAGTCAACCACATAAGCAGCCACACTTTCATTTGCTGGTAGTCTGCTGGTAGGATCTAATGTGTTGGTAGGATCCAGGATGTACTGTTCTGTAATAGAACTTTCATCAGGTCACTTTTGTCATTTTTCCTTCTTGTACCATCTGCATTTGCTAAGCTCAAGGGAACAGGAGTTAAAGGATACTCTAAGGCTTTCTTGAAATCGATGATTTTACCATGGTTTGTTGATGTAGCTAGAAGCGTCCCTAAGACATCTCGATAGCTTCTACTACCTTCACTTTGCCCTTCGCCTTAATTTCAATTTTCTTACCACTGTCAGAAAACAGGGAAAGTTTGTTGCGTTTAAAAGGATCGTGGAACTTGGTTTCAGTAGACTCAAGTCTGTCTTTTACAAAGCTTTCATGTGCACCTTTCCCAACTGACGCAACATCAAGGATTCCATCTGCTAGATCTTTTTTGACAGGTGTTCCAGAGCTGAGATTGTACAACTCATCTGAACTTAAACTTTGATCAAATGGGTTGATATATTCCGAAGTCATGACATGGACAAGTTTCTGCACTCGTTTCTCCGATGTTAGGATGCTGGATGGCCTTACTTGTTTGTATACATCACCTAGAGGCTCAGTATTAGAGAATGCCCTTAGTTTACTTGTATTCTCTGCTTGGCTGGCATGGTTGAGAGTCCACTTAAGAATCGACTTGTCATCTGCAGAAAACGCCTTGATTCCACCTGCAACTTTGGAATCTCGGTTGATGGTTTGTTCTCCACGTTGATCTATGGCAGTTCGTAATGCGTAATTACCCTGCCCCCCATGGTATTTTTCTGAAATGTCTGACGTGAATACAACTTTAGGCAAATCTCACTTGTTGTTTTTAAATAGGGGGTCATTTAGAGACCCCCCTCCTTCTACACCCCACCCCCATATTGTTACCACATCAAAACAAAAGGCTTAATTAAATAAATGGGTTCAATCTTGGCATTAAAAAGAGTTTACTTTATACTATTTTGTGTTTAAGCGTAACCTAGGGTATGTTTTCCTTTTAAATGGACCCCCCGGAAACAGGGGTCCTTTAGAGACCCTCCTACTACTCTTCCACCCCCCAGATTGTTACCACATCAAATATGTTGGGCTTAATTTACTAATTGGGTGTACTACATTATGAGATTTATAAGAGTTTGCTCTACACTATTGTGTTTAAACGTAACTTATGATATTTTATCCTTAAAAAATGGACCCCCGGAAAGAACCCCCCTTTTGAGGGAGCCTGTTCAGGATAGGGGCTTGTTACCCAAGATATTCTTATTCCTCATGAAATTCTGATCTAGAAAAACTATATGGGATAAGTTTACGCTCCAAGTGACATCTAGCTCATCTACAGCCTGGTCTATTATATTATTCTTTCTTTGGCGGCAGTTGTGAAGATAATTATTGCGGTGCGTGAGTTTTATCATTTTAAATATCGGCAAAGATGGATTTGTCATAAAAGTATAGAGAATGTTTGTCCTTAGTGTTGTAGCATTTATTTATGTCGACAGTATATTGGCAAACCCACAGCTATGTAACGGAGAAGATTCAAATTTACTCCGAAGGATCCTTGAAGAAGTTATATTCTCTGTAATAATAACATTTTATAATAAATTTATAAACGCACTGGCCAACGCACGTGCCACGCACCACGTATGTAACATCGCAATTTTTATTTTCCTCCAACAAGTGCTTTGATGAAATCAGATGCACAAAGTCTGTTGTATCGTAGACACACGATATCCATTCGACTTTTCCTTTTGTTCAACAATGTTTCCGGTTCTGGTTCTGTTTCTGTTTTCGCTTATCATATGTGCTTGACAGCCTTAGTAGTTTATGGAAACACCGTCTGCTGAGAAGAAAAACAATGACGCATGTGCGATTATTATTGGTAGCAAACTTGTGATTGGTTAATTGTCACGCAGACCACCTACCAATATCAAGTACACAATCATGATGATAATTGAGATTTTCAAGTAGGAGTAGGATGATAGTTTTTACGAAGCTGACTTAACTGCAGAGAGCTTAAAGCAACGCATTGCCGAGATAGGGTACCGAGAATCGTTTCAGATTTTTATAACATTTCAAGAGAAAGCAGATTCAGTCGATACAACATGAATGTTACGACAAAGGTGGACACGCAGGCATCAACATGTGAAGAAATTTCATCTCCATGGTGTAATGAAAATCCAGAATGGGTTAATTTAATCGTGGAAGTATTCGTATGGTGTCTGGCAGTTATAACTGTATTGGGCAACACATTGGTACTTCTCGCGTTTGCTAAAGACAGGGAACTTCGTTCTAACGTCTCCAATTTGTTTATTTTGAATCTTGCCATGGGCGATCTTCTTGTTGGTATGTTCTCTATACCAATAAACAATTTATATCGCTCTGCCTGTTTTTGGCCATATTCTGTCAAATTATGCCGATTTTGGACCACTTTGGACTTTAGCGCTTGTGGTGTATCAGTTTGGGCTCTGATTTTGATTAGCTACGATCGTTTCATTCTTGTGTCCAAAGGACTTGAATATGAGAAATACCAAACTGTAAAAAAGTTTATAATTTTATCTGTCAGTCTTTGGGTTGTATTATTCGTTACTTTCATTTCCATTTTTGTTATTTATGAGTGGATGTTGGAGCCGGAAATAACTATTGTAAATCACGATTGCGAATGTTATGCTGAAATATCAGGTACAGCTGGATTTGTTATAGTAAACATGCTCATCAATAACATCATTACCATCTTTGTGATCGCATATTTGAATGCGAGACTTAACATAAGCATCAGACAACAAAGTAAAGGTTTATCATCTGCAGACACGAATGTTTTCGTCGGGAAAACACCGCGGCCGCAAATTCAGCGACATCGCAAAGCAGCGATGACATTGGCTGTGCTCGTCGGTGTTGCCGGCCTCTGTTGGATACCCTATTACATGGTAAATGTTCTTTCGGTATGCTTCGGCGTCGTTTTCAGCACTAGAGTGTTGATGATTTCTTACTATATATTCTACTTGAATTCGGGAATTAATCCTTTTTTATACGTAGCGACTAATCGTCGTATCCGAGCAAGCATCATCAAAATATTGAAATTTAATTGGCGCAATTAAGCAAGTGGCGGTGGGTAACATTAATAAATCTGTGTCTTACCTGCTTTATGCAAAACTGACGATACGTTTTATCATACAGTGGTAGATTTTAATAGATTTAATGTTTTTTTTTTATGATTACGCACTAATCACATCTTCTTCGTCTGTATTTTTTTCGCTCATTTGATTTTATTCTTCTAATTTTGGGGTAAACCGCTGCCGCAATTTTGAATTATTCCAAGACGGTAAAGCCATTAATTATTGTTTAGTTAGGCCACCGTGCTGACCGTAATCAATAACAATAAAAGGATACATGTTGTGTTATTATATAGCCTACTGTTAAGGGTAGACGAGGTATTGTTGGTCGATGCAGCCAAAAAATCTATTTTACTTGACCCTTTTACTTGAATCTTTGGCCACGCGGGAAGCACGGTGGCCCAATGATTAGGGCGCGAGCTTCATGATCGGAAGGTTGCGGGTTCGAGCCCCACCACGGCCAGTGTGTTACGTCTTTGAGCAAGAATGCTTAATTCCCAATTGCTTCACTCCACCCAGGTGTAAAATGGGGAGCTGCTGGGGTGTAATCACAATCTAAGTCGCTGAGAGTACCTGCGCATCAGTTGCGGACTTGGTGAAGCGGAAATGATTCTGATATATCCTAATGGCAGCGGAATAATTGTTGAAGTGTGCTGATAATTAGGCCATGCCTAGCTGAAGCGCACGTTAAATCAAACAACATTTATTTATTTTTGATACCCCCTGGTCAATGACCAGTGGCCCCCCTGGGGTTTAAAAAGGAGCAACTGGGGAAAACGGGGAAACAGAGTAAGCGGGAACACATCATCTGGAGACGGAGACACAAATGTTTTCCCAACTGAACCTCGGCCACAACTTCAGCGACACCGCAAAGCAGCGATAAAATTAGCTGTGCTCGTTGGTGTTGCCGGTACACAGTGTCATCGCCCGATATCTCCATGGTAGAAATCGCCATGGTAGGTTGAATCCACAGCCACGAAAGGTCATTTTATTCCGACCTTATGAGACGCATATAATTAGCCAAGTGACCTAACTAAGGCTACTGACAATAGCCGGGGTAATTGATTTCTCGCTGTGTGAGTAAGCTTGTATACGACATTGCGGTCAATAGTCATACTGCCTCCATTGGAGGAGTGCCTGCGCGCTGTTTAGTCCATACAGGACCAACGCAATATAAAATTAGCGATTTTGGTCAGATTTTGAGTTCAAGACTCACGGCCGTTTCTCAAAGCGCAAACTAACGACTATCATATCTGTTCAACACGTATTTTCAAGTG
This sequence comes from Amphiura filiformis, assembly GCF_039555335.1. Lineage (NCBI taxonomy): Eukaryota > Metazoa > Echinodermata > Ophiuroidea > Amphilepidida > Amphiuridae > Amphiura > Amphiura filiformis. The sequence continues at coordinate 85,506,011 of NC_092629.1, forward strand.
TATGAGACCAGATCTGGTTTCTTGAGACGAAATCATTTACGGGAGATATTCATCATTTTCTAACCCGGTATCCGAAGATTTTCGTCTGATATCAAAATCGTGCATAGCAATTCACGTGTATCGATCCCGTGTATTCATTTTAGTGTCTCTGCTGCACCAAATAATTATTAGCCAGGCGATGTCGGTGTGCGGTATATGTTGGTTACCTTATTACACAATATCTTTACTTTCGGCATTCGGCGTCGTTTTCAGCACTAGAGTACTGATAATTTCCTACTATATATTCTACTCGAACTCGGGTATTAATCCTTTCTTGTACGTAGCGACTAATCGTCGTATCCGAGCAAGCATCATCAAAATATTCAAGCTTGAATGGCGCACTTAAGCAAGTTGGATTTGTAAATAAACACAATGTGTTCAAATGTGTGATAATCGATACGGTACTGTCCAGTGGCAGATCCAGAGCAATCAGAGAGGGGGGGGGGGCAATTTTTGAACCCAAAATGAACTGTAAGTAATGGCCCTGAAGCGGCCATCCCGGAGCGCTGGCGCGACGCAGGGGGTGTATGAGGGGGGATGTGGAAGAGAAAGAAAAGAGTAAATTTACATAATTTTTTTTTTTTAAATTTTGAGACTATAGCTACGCCACCGTTTGGTAATTATAAGAAACGCCGATCTCAAAATATTATATGAACCATTTTTAAATCTTTTATGCGTCAAGATATTTCATGGTAAAATACATCAATACCGATCGCTTGATGGAAATTTCTGTACAATATCATGTATTTTGAGAGATGATCTAGCACCAGAAATGTATATCAGACAAATTTTAATCAAGGTTCTTCATTTAAACTTACAGCCCTTTAAAAATAATCAAAAATCACGACGTTTCGCACGTTTTATACTAAAGGTGGAACTGAGCTCTAAAAGCTTTATCTGTAAGGTAACAATTGCAAAATTATATTTAATTTTGTAACCACATGAAATGAGCCGTAAGATGTGCTCTGAACTGGACTTAATTTCACATAATATAAGACAAAATTTAGCCTGATGTTTTGTACTTGCTTTTAATTAAGGAAGGAGTCAAACCCTAAAAGCTTTTATCTGTAATGTAACAGTAGTAAAATTTATATTTTATTCTTAAGATGTTCTTTGAACCGGACTTAATTTCTTGCACTTGTTTTTCACTAAAGAGCGATTCAAACTCTACTATGATCTGTAGCGTACGTAACTAGTGTAGTAAAATTTATATTTGATTTTGCAGGCACCCGTGTCATGTGTGTCGTGGGATGTGCTCTGATCTGGACTCCATTTCAGATAATATAAAGAAAAAATTATGGGTTCCAGGAATTCGTTCATGTTTTGGTTGGAAATTGATCAAAATAATTTTAATAATTTTAGCCTCTTAAACCATTGTGTACTATGTGATATTTATCCCTGATCCGAAGTTGTAATTGAACTATATGCCAAAAGTTTAATTTAAATAGCAACAGTTGATTTCAAGAGATATCAGAATGATACTATAATTTAACTATTAGTTTATAGTGCCCATTTCCCCTGTGTCCGCTGAGGTAGCAAGAACAATCTAGACTTCCAAGCAGGAGGATACATTTTGTGGAGTCGACTTCCAGAGAGCTTAACACAGCCCATTGAAGAGAATCGTTTAAGATTTTACTAACATTCTAATTGTCAAGCGATTCAGTCGATATAACATGGATGTTACGACAAAGGTACACACAAATATCAACATGTGCAGAAATTTCATCTCCTTGGTGTAATGAGAATCCAGTATGGGTTGACTTTATCGTGGAAGTACTCCAATGGTGTTTTTTTTGCCATCATAACACCTTGGTTCTTCTTGCGTTTGCTAAAAACAGGGAACTTCGTTCTAACGTCTCCAACTTGTTCATTTTGAATTTTTCCATTGCTGATCTTATAGACCTCTTGACATCAATGTTTATCAACAAAGGCGAGGGATTGGTCTTTTGATATGCTCGAACGAACCGCTTCACTGTTCAATGGCTTTCTTGTACCGTGTATTCTTGTACCATATGAAATGTGGTGGGAGATTTAAAATACACATGCCCTGAGCAAACTACGATGCGCACGCACACTGCAGGGCAAAGAACAATGGAAAGGGCCATAATGCGTGCGCATACTGCCGGGCAGTGACGTCACATGTCAAGTGGTCTATAATTACACTTTGCCGATTTTGGACCACTGTGGACTTTAGCGTTTGCACTACAGCCTGTCTAAAAAAAATGTGCAAGTGAAAAGCGCCCTCTATGGCAATTAGAGAATACCGTTGTGATATAATGCTTACATCAACATCACGGGCGCAGTCTTGGCTCTCAAATGCCGTTTGTTCTGTTCAATTTGCTTTTTCCAATTTTGAGATATGTTTAATTAACAACGAAAGGGTAAAATCACAATTGTGCCACTTTTACTAGGGAAGAGAGCTGTACATGTAAATCAATGATACCTGATGTTGATGCGTCTAATGCACTCCTCCTTTCGGGGCGCATGCATTAGACCCATCAACATCAGAACGCGTGCATTATTTTGTCTAATATCTCTCCCAACAAGTAATACGCGTTCATTAACCTGTAACATGTATAAGTGCGCAATATTTGTTTGTCTTTTAACATGTCTTAAGTGACTAAGAGAACAGCATTTACCATGATAAAATCATGATAAAATCATTGACATGCACATGTATTTAATTTTACAGCAGAATGTGAAATATTTATTTATCTTTTAATCTCTTTTAAGTGGAAAAAGAGACTCATCATTCCTGCATCATGATAAAACAGTCAAAACAGTCAAAACATTTTGCATTGTGTTATTGATGCATTCTTTTGATTTCACGAAGGAACTCTTGATAAACTTGATGCTATCACTGTTACATGTAAAGCCCTCTTCCCTAGTAAAAGTGGCACAATTGTTATTTTACCCTTTCGTCTTTAACTAAACATATCTCGAGATTAAAACAAGCAAACTGAACAGAACAAACGGCATTTCAGAGCTAAGACTACGCCCTTGACGTTGATGTAAGCATTTTGTCACAGCGGTATTTTCTAATTGCCAGAGAGGGCGCTTTTCACTTGCACAATTTTATTTGAGACATGCTGTATATCAGTTTGGGCTGTTCTTTTGATTAGCTACGATCGTTTTATTCTTGTGACCAAAGGACTTAAATATGAGAAAAACCAAACTGTCAAAAAGTTTCTCATTTTATCTGGCAGTCTTTGGGTCGTATCTTTCGTTGCTTTCGTTTACACGTTTGTTATTAATGAGTGGATGGTGGAGCCAAAAATTGTTAACCACGATTGCGAATGTTATGCTGAAATATCAGCTACAGTTGGATTTGATATATTCTACATGCTCATCACTAACATCATTCCCATCCTTGTGATTGCATATTTAAACGCGAGACTTTACATTTACATCAGGCAACAAAGCAAAGGTTTCAGCGACGGAAACACGAATGTTTTCGTCGGGAAAACACCTCGGCCGCAACTTCAGCGGCATCGTAAAGCAGCAATAACATTAGCTGTGCTCGTCGGTGTCACTTGGCTCTGTTGGATCTCCTATACAGTGGTATCAGTAATGTCGGCATGTTTCAGCGTTGATTTCAGTACAACAGTGCTGATGATTTCTTACTATATGTGACCGTCCACGGCGAATGAGCCGTAAATTCCTCCCCCGGTCAATTTGGTTTTATTTCGTGTTTAAAAATAAACATCATAAACTTAAAAATGGTATATCATTTGACTTCAAACGATATCCAGAAGCGGGGTTATGGTTTGTTAAACTTTGCTCCTTCAACAAAATTATAGCTTTTTACGTTTTTACATGTGTCTCTTTTTCCACATTGCTGGCAATATATATCAAACAGTCATAATTGGCGGTCATTTCAAATCATCCCCAAGTCAACGAGGTTTAAGAAAGTTCTCTCATTGTTAATTGTTGGTTATGCATACCTGTACAAAATACAATGCCTGGTAACCCACCACTTGAACAGGATTTAGCAAAAGCAAACAAAGACCAGAGCTATTAAAAGTTCTATAGCCGGCCATCTAAGGTAGAAGCTTATTATCCACTTCAACAATAGGATTATTGATTAGTTTTTGACTATCAAAATAAGACGGATGTCGGGCCAGCTTAAGTTATCGATGAATACGACCTTCGTACACATTTTACACCGTAACACAGAATACAATTTAGGGAATTTACGGCTCGTTTGTGCTGCCGGGTCACATATATTCTACTCGAATTCGGCAATTAATCCTTTCTTTTACGTAGCGACTAATCGTCGTATCCGAGCAAGCATCATCACTATATTGAAATTTGAATGGCGCAATTAAACAAGTTGGATTTGCAAATATAACATTGTGCACTAATGTATGACATCTGATTTGGGACATTAAAAAACCCTAATAAATGAATGAATAAATAACACAACTAGTATAGGTAGGGACGTCTTGTGATTTCAAATAATCAAAAGCTCTTTTTGACAAAGGTAACATTTGTTTTCCTGATTTTGAATACAGTGGTCTCAGTTATTCTCAGTTCGATTTCCCAAACATGTCAAATCAAAACACAAACGACAGAACATCGAACTTTTTCGTTTGGTTTTAAACTCGCACCCCTAGATGATACCAGAAGGGAGTTAAGGAAGCCATTTACATCACAGCTGCCAATATGGACATCAACAAAGACTTGGTCCACCACCCCGTCTATATGTACAAGAAGCCTAATCGGAAATATTCCAATCACGTGATCCGATATTCTACTTCTTGTGCTAATTTAGTTAAAATTTACACTGGAAATTTGCTCATATAATGGCAATTTTGATTGACACGGTCGTATGCTCTTGTTAGCTCCAATATTCAATTGTTAATTTGAAGCACATGGATCGTTGGAATACTTTGCAGCAGCGACTGCTGCTTACAAGGGCATTATGCGATCAATATTACCTAGCGGTCGTTTTGTGCTGTGCCATATTTACGCTCAAGGAGCAAATAGATTACGTAAACGCATTGTTCCTTTGTGCCGATTTGATTTGCCGACAAGCTATTAATCGAGAGGTACATTTTGTTCATGACAAAAGGGTTCCGCCATTAATCAGTAACTGACCTGACAGCGTATTAACGCTTTACCAGGAAGGCTACTGTCAATAAGTGATCAAACGAAAGTCACGTGAAAGCGCCTACTTGAGCGAGAGGTACTTTTTGTTCTCATAAAGCCCACGGGTGTGATTGAGTAACCGAAAGCACATAAGGCATACTTAAGCCGTCGATGTACAGTAATTTACGGCCAACCTTATTTCAGGCGCACCATTTAACTAAATTGAATAGAGTTACTGATCGATTACCCATAACAAAGTGGCGTGGCTGCCAGGTATAGGTCCAGCGTCTATCTGACTGTGTGACTATCAATCTATCTATCAACAAAACTGGACGTTAAACGTACCCTCTCATGAATATTGATTGGCAACTTTATCCAAGATGACAGCGCTCGAATCATGCTAAACAGACACAATAGAATAATAAACCATGCAGTTCACCTCTACAATTTCTCTGCGTGCTCCTTTTTTATTTTGCAACTTTCACAAATGTACTAAATTTCATATTTCTTTGTCAATTTGGTAGCATGTAGTATCAAATTGGACCTAACAAGTAATTAACCCCGTGTGTAAACTTACCTGTTCTGCAAATTCGGTATGTACACCATGGGGGATAGGCACACGCACTAAGGCAATTGGTACCGGTTTCAACCATCATGAGCGATGGGGGGCGCAATGAAGGCAGGTAAGGAAACCAGGTAAGGAACCAAATCTAAATCTGTAACTTTTGACCCTACCGCGAACATGAGTTAACCCCAACAGCTCATGGCGGATCTGCAGGCGAATTAAATATGCAATGATTTTTATTCTCTTGTAAATATTATTTTACATAATGTGCTTCAAGCATAGGGTATGTTATGCAATTTTACCATTTCCTTAAAAATGTAATGCCCTATACCACAATCTTAAAGAAACATATAGGTGAGATGTACAAAGAACTGGCTGGTGTAAAAATGTTCTATGATAACAACTGAGGCATAAACTGATTTCTAGAACTCCATCAACATGTCCTGATTTACTTCATCCTTGACATCAGTATCTGGCATGTTACGTGTCGTTAATGTGATCCATCTCTGTGTATAAGTAAATGTAAATAATGTTAGCGTAATTTAAGGAAACGTTGATAAAGAAACACTGGATTTCACAATCATCTTTCAATTTGTAACTTCCGGTTTTCGATGAGCAGTTTTGGGACACTTTGAGCTCTGACGTATCGGGCAAATTGCTTTAATTATTATTCATTCGTTTATTATTGTAATAATGTTATCATTATAAATATTTTAAATAATCAATTAATGAAATAACCATGTTTTTTTATTCTAGTAAAACATTTTATATAATATTTTGTACCAATTTGTACCAAAGGTCAGAGAGTAAAGTGTCCCAAAACTGCAAAAACGGTCCCACAATGCATTGTTAATTTTAATGCCGATTTGGCTTATACCATCTCCAATTGTGCTTATGACAAAAGGATGACTTCACAGCTTATAGACCAATCAAAATGCTAGCCTAAAGTCGATTTCACCCGTTGGCCAACAAACTATATTGAAGAGCGTGTGTCCTTTTGCAATGAGAGCCACACCAAACGCCCCAAACTACGACCATTTTTAGAAACAAAATTTAGTGTCACTCATCCAAGGCCTCTCCGTTAGACTTACCTGTGGAGTACTAGTATTCAAGAGGACAACCACCAGGAGTACCAGGAAAGTAATAGCAGATCTGTAAACTACTTTTGGGAAAAAGCTAGGGTCATGAATGGCAAGTCTGAAAAAACAAGATCCATTGATGACTTACCTCTTTCAGGCTTCCTTTAGCAGATATGAAAGAAATTACAAGAAATGTTGGTATTGCCAACATTGATGATAGTGATATAAACCAGCCAACACCATAGGCCCACCATGGATAAATGTAGTCTTGGTATGTCAGACGCTCATATTGTATGAAATTAATGATGAAAATAGCCTACAAGAAAATAATAGTAATGATCATAATGGTAAAAAAAACAATCCACACTTCGCACACAAAAGTAACATGATCATAAACAGCAAAACCTTACCTAATTGGTTGTGTACTTACAATAATACATTGCCGAAAAGAATGGAATATGAATATGAATATGAATAGAATATAATAGATAGAATAGAATAGAGTAGAATAGAATAGAATAGAAGAATAGAATAGAATAGAAGAATAGAATAGAATAGAATAGAATAGAAGAATAGAATAGAATAGAACAAAATAAAATAAAATAGTTTAGAATAGAATAGAATAGAATAGAATAGAATAGAATAGAATTAGAATATAATATAATAAAATTAGAATAGAATAGAATAGAATAAAATAGAATAGAATAGAATAGAATTAGAATATAATATAATAAAATTAGAATAGAATAGAATAGAATATAATATAATAGAATTAGAATAGAATAGAATTAGAATAGAATAGAATAGAAGAATATAATATAATAGAAGAATAGAATAGAATAGAATGCTAGTATAAACCTTGCCCTCTGTTGACATACTAAAATAGAATAGAATAGAACAGAATAGAATAGAATAGAATAGAATGAGAATATAATAGAATAGAAGAATATAATATAATAGAAGAATAGAATAGAATAGAATGCTAGTATAAACCTTTAATATTTAATACCCTCTGTTGACATACTAAAACCATACAAAAGCTTGATCACTACTCGCCTGAAGCGCTTCACGTGTTAGAAAGGTTTATAGTATAAAACTGACCATATAGGCTATTATGTAATTACACACTAAAATAGATATATTACATGGAAACATAGCGACCACAATCATCACCTCCACCACACCACCATCATCTTCAACAACACCATAATCGACACTTCTACCACCCATAAATAAGCAAATGAATACATGAATACAAAAGCCACCCAAGTCCATGGAAAGTGATTTTGAGAGAAAATCCTGTGTATCATTTTAATTCCTTCAGTTAGATTTACCTGGTCAATATGGTAAGTTGTACGTGCAAAATCATATACAAAGACAACAATGTTAGAATGAGATTACCACTAGTAAGATAATACAAAATAAAGCACATAGGTATGTATACTGTTGATAAGCATTCTGCCATGTAATATAAACAACACACTTTCCTTTATTAAACCCATTTCTTTTTCAAAAGTCACTCTCTAGCAATGGATGTGTTACACGTGAACTTTTATACATACTGGATTTCAATCAATGTGTTACAATACTCAAATCATGGAATTGGGTGATTCTTTCATACATGCTGTTTTTCACATGCTCAATAGACCCAGAGGATGAATTTGAGTTGTTCTTTCATACATATGACAGGCCTATGCATAGCAACAAATTCCCATGCTTAACTCAATTTAGCAAAAATATGGACTTGGGTGGCTTTTGTATTCATATATTCAAATACAAAGAAGGTTTAGCACTTACAGGCCATGGGGTTGCCCGCAATTTGCCCAGGCACACACCCGTATCATGGTATACTCTGATCAGCTCGCACTTGACGGAACTCATAACATCTTAGGTTGATATAGAATGGCATACACACAGCTGGGCGCGGCACTACACTACGCAAACTGCGCTTGCGAATTGCGTGACTGATGCACGGTTTTTAATTATCGCGGGCGTAAGTTGGGATTCTATTGACTAGTAACAAAAACCGAATATTTGTCGCCTATTACGAGCTTATTATGGTATGGGCAGATAATAGGCTGCTTGCATCTGAGTCAATAATAATAGAATCTGTGAAAGTTTGAAGGAGATCTGAAAGCTCAATTTTGATATTATACAATATAATTGTATCATGTAATGAACCAATCAGAGGCACTGTAAGGAAATCATTAATATTTACCGCTATTGATATCGGGGTAACGACGAACCAACACATCAGCAAATATGTTTCCATCACAGTCCATATTAACTTAAAATATTTGGAATTAATAGTCAACATAGATTTCCAATGACCAATAAAACGGGTTCCTCCTGAAATAAAGTACATACATTCACACATTAATCGCAAATATGAATATGAACAGTGGCGTAGATTTCTTTTTGACATTGTGGGGAAGGGGTTTGAAAGCAATTCTTGAAGTATAGTGAATCCAGCAGCTTTAGGCTATATAATAAGTTTATAGTACAATTGTGCGCGAAGCCCGCGAAATTTTTTTTGGAAACTAAACTGATGAAATATGGTGCCAAAGTTGAATAAATGTGCGAAAATGTGTACTTTTGGGGCCCAAATGGGGGAAATATGGGGTTAATTTGGTCAAAACCCATATTCAGGCGTTAACATGGGGGGGGGGGGGATTGTATGGACCATCCCCCTTTTTTTTAATGATGCCCCCACCCCTCCGGGATCTACACCGGGTATGGGTTCGTATACAGGGTGTAACAATAAGATTTGTACAATTGCATTTTGACTTCTCAGGAAAAAACTAAAAGAGTTACGGCAAAAATGTAATATGCAATAGAATTAGTGATATCTGGGCTAAAAGAACACGCTTAGTTGGTTTCTTTACTAGCTTGGGTTCAAAAGTTATGTCCGATTAATTAAATCGTCCAGAAAACGTGTTGGGCCACTTTTGCCATGTTAGCGTATATCAAGTTTGAACCGCGTTGATTGTGTTTATCGTGCATTGAACATCAAAGAACTGACACAGTGTTTCTTCATATAATTAACATGAACTTAATAATAATATGATATTTCTTTAAAATCTATAAATGAAGTCATGAAATCTCTTTCGAATTATCTTATAAATAAAGTAATTTCTCATATCCCTGAGATATCATTGGTAAAACTGAGAACAGTTTTTGCACCCATAAGTACAAAACAATAAAAATTTGAAATTAAGTTCAGCTGGGCTGGGCGACCACTTTTGCCAGCATTTCTGTCAACAAATTTTACATACTAAACTTCTCATAGTTATATGTAATTGTATGCCTTGAAGGAAGATGTGAGTTTGGAAAATGAGCTATAAACAATGGTTTTTGCTTGACTCCATGTGCTACCGAATGTCACAACCATAAAAATACGCTCTTCCAACGTGAATTGCGGTTGAAGGTGGTGAGCTGCAGCCACGATTTCTAGTAAATGAGGTTGTTATGTTAGTGCTTAGTTGTGACTTTCAAAACTCAAGGAGATATTCTATATATTATGTAATCATTTCTACCACTTCGAATACCCCATTGTTTAAATTGACCTATCATAAGAGCACCGTCCAACTGGTCCATGGTTTAACTCTATTCAGTCACTTTTGTAACACTTAGACGAAAGTTAAGTGGCCCAAGCAGTTTTAAGACTTGGTTACATAATTGGCTATATCTTCACTTGTACACCTACGATTTTATTGAAACAAAGCTTATCTGGTGGCTAAAGAAATTATCTTGATAGACATATTAATATCAAACCAAAAAAGAGGCGGCATACTTGTGTCATTCTATTTTCAAAATTGTACACATTTTATTGTTACACCCTGTAGTGTGTTTTGTATATAAAAACATAGCAGTTTTTGCAAAATATTTGAGAGACAAACCTTGTTTTGTCACACACCATCTTTTCAAATGGAAGTCGAGTTTGTTATTGGTGTTGGTATTTCGGTGAGGAGTAATGGGATGCGTGTTGTATATGGGCGTGTGGGGGTGAATATGGTTGGGTGGAGTGGGTGTGTGGTTGCATGTGGGTTTGATGGTGAGTGGGTGGGGATGGAGGGGTTAATTACCGTAGAAGTATGTTATGGCAATTGTCTCAAAGAAAGCTATCCAAAGCAGCGCCATTCCACTCGCACAGTAGTAGTCAAATAGTTGCACCAGGTATATACCTCCCTGAATTCAAATAAGGTCAATAAAACGTGTTACATAAAATAGAAAAATAGATTGCATTGTGTTAAATTTAATATTCAAATTTGAATATTATCTTCCTATTTGTTCAAGGCTTTGCTAGACGGTAATATTGAAAGGGTACTAAAAAATGTGACCCAAAATCGACAGTCCTCTACATTTTGACTGTCAAAATGTACTTGTGCTTGCCACCCCACCACCTTGTCCTTAAATATTAAATAATGATACATTTTCATTGAGTGAGTACAGAATAATGGTAACATGAGCAAGTAGAATAAAATAGAATAGCATCTGATGTATAAGTAATATTATTAACGGTAATACAAAGTAATGAAGAAGGAGGCGACCTATATGCTTCACCCTGGCAGGGCGTAAGACAATGCGAGACACAAATTAATATATGCGAGGATTGGAAATGAACGATGCAAGCCAGAGAAATTATTATTTAAAGTACCGACTGTGAACTCAGGTAGTACAGTGGTAAGACTCTGGACCGATAATCCAGCGACCGGGGTTCAATCCCCCCTGAGTCCTCATTTTTCCTCTCTCAATATTTTCATATGTCAGTTTGCTCGAGTAATAGAAAGTAACAGGCCCAATATTGATCCTTGTGGAACACCTCAAATAATTTATCTGCGTTTGAATTCACAGGAATTACATATGTCAACAAACAAAGTGAACTCTTTTTGACACGTGATCTTGATCAAAGCGTATCAGACCAAAGGTTTTGAGATTATTTACGTTAGTGGTCGTGAGGATTCCAATCAGACAACGGACCAAACGTTTTGAGATTACTAATGTAAACCCCGCTTGCTCTAACTATGAAGGTTATTGGGATTTGATAATTCCGAATGTTGATAAACACCAAGCCACACTGCTACATAGGCCTACTACTGTCAACAACTAACAAATTGTCATAATATTTTAGACTAAAATAGTTAAAATTTTATACAATTTCTTATCATTGTTGTGACTTCTTGAGTACCCCTTTGGAACTTGTGGTTAGTGAAATCAATGATATAAACCATTAGCAAACCCATCCCGTCATAACACTCACCTTTAGAGCGAACCTCGAGCAATTTGGGTATAAATGGTTTTAAAAGTTTTTAGATTACTCACGTAAGTGGTCATGGGGATTCCAACCAAGCATGATAAACAGCAATACATAGCAACGAAGATTTCACGTCGATATCCTTTCCGAAAGATATTCGGCCAAGTATCCGTGATTGCTGTGATGAAACCTTCACATTGACAGAACTAGAAGCAAAGACGATATTGTGTCATGTAATTAAACTAAAAAGGCACTGAAAGATAGCATTAGTGTCGAATGCGAGAATTGTTAATACCTGCGAATCTATTCCTAAGAGAAGAATCATGATGAAGAATAAGACAGCCCACAGTTGAGGTAGAGGCATCTGTGCCACAGCTTCAGGATAAGCGATAAAAGCCAAACCAGGTCCTGTATTAAAAAGTAAAATGATTGGAATGTAATGTTGTGAACTAATTTATTTTATTTTTTACATCTTTACATTCTTCGAATGGGGCAGGTTTTTCATTCGCAACAACAACTACAACAAAAACGTGTGTTTTTATTGTTGTTCCCAAACGACTTGAGCTAATCGTAGATCCATCCTCTGCGCTAACTATGTGACCCCATAGCGGCATTATGTGGGGGAATTTTTGTACTTATTTTGGCTTCACTGGATATCCCATGGCTATACATGTACATTGATAGCAACTATAACGTGTAATGGTTTCTGGTTGTATAGTTTAGAATTCTTTCTAATTTCAAAGGTTGATCGTGTAGGCATATACGTGACTCATCAAATGAGTGCCATCCTGTGATTAAAAGGTTCTTATCCCTCTCTTCATCTCAATTGCTTAATCGCAACTCGATTCTAGTCTTTTAAAAAACATTGTGATTAAGCAACTGCCTTTGACAGCTTAAGCTCCCAAAGATGACCGTTTACAAGTTTGTTAACCCAGATGGAGAATCCGTTACATAAGATGACCTTGGTAAGTCCAGCTTTTCAAAAAGTGACCTTCTCCTGAGGCAATTTAAAGTCAAATGTTTACAGTTGGTAACAAGTGTCATGCTGCAGGTGCTCGCATTTTAGTTTAAGTATCGTTAATACACGAGTTATTATCTCCTTTTCAGCTGAAACGTGACCGACTTGTTTCAGGAATCAGTAGCGTAAAGCTGAATTTATATTACATCGCTGAGCAACGAGCGATTGGTTTCAAGCCAGTGAGGTAGCTCGCTTATTATTGCGTTGGTAAAATCGCGCTACCTTATTGGTCAAATACCAATCGCTCGTCGCTCATTGATGGAGTATAAATTCATCTTAATATCTTAGTGACAAATATCTGCAGGCCTGAGACTTACCACCTTTAGCCACCTCTCCAACGCCGACATTTTGTTGTCCCGCCATGAATCCAAGCACAGCAAAGATGACGAAACCTGAGTAGACACTTGTACCAGAATTTATGCATGCAAAGAGAAGCCCGTCCCTGATGGATTAATATAAATTATGGATATATCAGCAGTAGTATCGGACAATAGTACGTCTTATCTTACGTAAACCTTTTATATTTAAGACAAAGTCCCTTCAATACAATCTATTATAGTGCTTCAGAGCATATATAAAAGCAAATATAACTCTTTATCTCGTTCTTTTGGGAAAGGGATGTACACATTATTATGGATCAGATTTAGTCAGAGAAAATATTGAATATACCTCTGTAATAAACTATAGATGAAATCTTTAATAGAGGTAGTCATTGTGACGTCAACGCTGCCATCTTGTGGGTACGGAGTGACTTGTTGCTAAGATCACCGCGTTGACACTTGACTGAAAAGGTGCGTCACGCGCTGCGACTTCCGCGTTATCGGGGGCGTAATGTATAACGCATGACATGCAGAACGGCAGTACCCACAAGATGGCGGATCCCACGGAAAAGGCTGACGGGCTCTATTCTTAACACTGCATACTTTTATTATGGATCTTTATGAAGTTTATATTCTAAACCCCAATCAGATGTCACAAAAAGGTTATTGTCCGATTCTGTAATCTAATAAAATACACAATGTTTTGTGTTTGAACTTTTGCAGTAAACAAACCTGAGAAAGTTGTGATTTTTCTTGTTATAGCTGCTAAGACACATCATGGTTCCAATCCCAATAGAATAGGAATAGAAGATCTGCGTTGCTGCATCCAACCATACCTATGACAATGACACAGAAGGGAGAGATTCTACGCCTTTGGTTTTGGTGCCTTAGATTCATTGACTTACCGGTGGCAGTTCAAAAATAGGTAAATGGACAATGACAGTACTTCGTCCTTCGAATAATAATAATTTATCAAAATGATCACATTAAACAACCGTGAAGGATATCGGTATAACTGTGTAATATTGCTAACAAAACATTATATAATTTTTCAATTCTTGACCTGGACAATACCAACAGCTATCACACTAACATATAATTATACATATGTATTTTTGTTAATTTTACCGACGATTTTTATTTCTTTATCAACTTTTTCTGCTTTTTTGTGGTAATTTTTATTCTATAAACTGTATATTTGCGTGCAAATTGATGGCGCTATTTACATATATTTTTAAAATTAATTTAGCCAAATAATGTAAGTTATTCCTTACATTTCATGATAAAAAGTTTTTACAAATTTCCTTGCAATTTGTTACTCTGATAGTCTGAGGTTTTTATGTCATATACAAGTGTCTGCCCATTGTAAAGATGAAAACGCGATTTAAGATTAACAGCGCCATCAGTGTTTACCTTTACTTAAAAATAACGTGGTTTTACATACTATCAAACAACCGTGCTTTTTATGTACGCCATATTTGGAAAAAGCTAATGATATAATACCTAGTTTCAAACTATGTTGTGATCAAAGAAAATCTTGGTTTTGATGTTTGTTTGTTTGTTTTTTGTTTCTTTTTGTTTCTCCTTACTTGATCATCCAATATCCGACTGATATCAGGCCTAAGGTAGAATCTGATTCCGTCCACAGCATTTTCAAGCGTTACTGCCCGTATTAGAATACATGTCATGATTACGTATGGAAACACTGCCGTAAAACACACAATCTGAAAAAGTGATGATTATTAATATTAAACAGCTGTAACCCAGGTGTAACAAAACACACCAGTTCCTGTCTGCTATAAATAGACCCAATATGCCTGGCACGGGCCAGAGATAATTGATAAAAATTGCGCGTGCCGTAGATTTAGATTTTGTTAGCATTTAAAAATAAATTTAAAAAAAGGTCAATACCTTTCCTGAGGTTTTAACACCTTTACAGATGATAAAGAACACAATGATCCAGGCGATAAAGAGACTTATCGTCAGTTGCCAATGGATGCTGCCCATGTCGTCTATACCAGATGATAGATGCACCTTTAAGAGCTTACGTCTAAATTGGGAATGAGAAAAGAAAAAATGCTGGAAATCTTTAAGAAATATAATAGCAGGTTTATTCTGAAATCGTACATTTACTGTTGATAGTGAGAGGTTATTATAAAAAGTCTAAAATACAATAGCTAGCTGCCACGTGTCATATGTATACAATATAGAATGCATAAATTGCCAAATGTAGATAGGGCAGCTATTGTAGATAGGGCCGTATTGTACTAACCGCTCAATATTGTGGTGAGAAATTCAATGCCTGCAGAGAATTACCAGGCCCGAGACACCCCGGAGCTCATTTGAGGACAGAACACATACCATATATGGATGTGATTCTTAATAAATGAATGAATTATCGTGCAAACACTCCTTAGAGCCAAGGCAGAACAGACAAAAGGACAGAACAATTTGGAGTCATTGACAAGAGTTATAGGAGTTATTGTTTTTTGCTGTTTTAGAGTGCATGTTCTCATCATTGATGGTTTGGGTGGACTGTCATGAAACATGTTGGATGTAAGCGTGATCCTAAAAATGCCATTCATGGTGACCCTAACTATTATTACAAGACCTCTTCTACAAGGAGGCTGGCTTTTCCTTTTAAAGGGAATTTTTATTCAAACATCAATTATCACTCAAATTCATAGCTAAACATATCACCCCAGATACCACTTGTTGTGTTTGGTCCAGGCCACTTATTAGGCATTGACTGGTGTCAACTCCACACCTCTAACCACATATTTCATATTCACAATAATCATATGTCATTATATTTATAAAATTTTATACACACATGCAATTAGCAATTAAATATGAATAATAAAACACGAACAATATACTGCCGAATTCGTAACAACTGTCTCTATCAATATTTCTTTCAAATAAAGTTGAATACTCGTAGTAAATAACCAATGTATTGCCTGGTTCATAAATTGGCTTACTGAGATATACAATTATAGTAGAGAAAGAATACAGACATGTTGGTGTTTGTTATTTTATTCTTATGCGGCCCATACACGATCAAAATATTGATCAATATTGGTCAATATTGATCAATATTGGTCAATATTGATCAATATTGATCAATATTGATCAACCCTAGATGCAGGAGTGGATACAAAATCTACCATTGTGAGTGTTCAATGGTAGATTTTGTATCCACTCTTGTATCTAGGGTCTTTGATATTGATTAATAAGATTGAACGTGTATGGGCGGCATAAGGGACTATTCTTGCTGATATTGAAGGAGCATACCGCCAAATAATCGCCCCATCAAAATACGTGTAAAAATGTCGGGTTTCTTTGCTCGTTTTGAGACCAGCAGCGTATTTAATTATTGAGGTTTGAAGACTGTTTTTGAGCTTTGGCATTAAATACCCTGAAATCATGGCAGTTATACTTTGTTTGGTAAAAGTGTAAAAGAGAAGTCTTTCTGTATCTTTCTTACAGGTGAAATTGAGTGACAAATCTGACAAAGTCATGTATTTTTATAATTTCACTACATTTAGACAACGGCCATATAAAACACACACATACATTTGCCTTTGTATTGTGTTTTGATCTGTTTTAATGTGTATATTTTGTAATATTCCATTTATATGTGCTCAGTGATTTTATTTTATTTATTATTTATATTATTTAATGAAGAAGGATCATTAGGAGTTATCATGGGGACTTAAGTTGAGATTGCCCGAGTACCGACTGTGAACTCAGGTAGTACAGTGGTTAAAGCTCTGGACCGGTAATCCAGCGACCGGGGTTCAATCCCCGCTGAGTCCCGATTTTTTCTCTCTCAATATTTTCATATGCCAGTTTGCTCGAGCCCCAATCACGTCATTTATATTATTTGGTAGAGAAGTTTTAAGACTTGACTCATATCAGTAAAAGCATGTTTTATTGTTATTTTATTTTGAAACCCTGTCCTTTTCTTGGTTTTATTGATCCCATATGTCGAGCCTCCCTTTCAGGTATATTTTGATTTTCAGGTGTAAGCACATTTGTCTCTGTATCAATTTCAGGAGGCGCCTAAAGAGTGAATCTAGGAGACATCCATCTGGTTTCTCTATTTTGTAGATTTTGTATGGAAGACTGTTAGAATAAAACTACTGAAAATACAAGTTTGGAGCTTGAGTGACATTGGAAATTAACCTCCGCTGAAAACCTCCAGAAAAGTACTTTATTGTTCAGACGCAGTATCCCTTACCAAACATGAATGCCTATTTGGCATTCTGTAGCTATTCGCCAAGCCCTCGAGTGCTAAGGATAGCGATACTAGGTGGTCACTAGCACTCAGCAGCTAATGAATGCCTATAGAGCTGGTTCACAGGCATTCCGAATGCCTCACAAGAATGCTACCAAATGCCTATTTACTCATTAAGCCCTCAATAAAGCTCAATACTATTAACTTAGGCATTCCTAAGCATTCATAACTTAGGCATTCCTAACTGGTTCTAGGATTAGACGGTTTGTTATAGGCACTCAGTGGCATTCGGATAAGTCATAGGCATTCCACTGAAAAAAATTCTAAGTATTAGGCATTCGCTTAAATTTTTTTAAAGCAATAGGCATTCCACTGAAAAATTTCTAAGTATTAGGCATTCGGTTTAAAAATGTCTAAGTAATAGGCATTCTGTTCAATTAGGCATTCTGCTAATAGCCTTGACTAGCATTCCTTAGTGGTTGACCCAAGGGTCAAACAGGTGCATGATTGGAATATGTTTCTAACTGCAGTTTTTGAACTGGTGTGAATGCAGAGATGATGGAATCTTTATCCTTTCATGTTTCCAGCTTTATTATAGGCCTTATCAGGGGCTATTTTAACGTGCCTCCTGGCACGTTCGTGCAGTAAGAATAGAAATCCGTGCAGTGAGAATAAAAAATCCGTGCTTAAAATAGTTCTATACTAGTTTCAGCCCGAAAAATGACTAAGAAATTAAAGAAGTTCCTCCACAAAGCAAGTCTGATCTAGTCGGGAAATCCTATATTGTATAGTTTGTGGCGATCAGTCAAACATTCAATTGGCAGGGGAAATCAAGAACAACGCCTCTGGTAACGCCCTCTCCTCCCAATTTTTTGGTCACCGTGATGCAAAGCCACTGGACGAGAAAATCCGCAACAGGCGTGGGGGCAGCTTCATATACCGGACAGAAATTGTCCAGAATTGCCCTGTGCATCTTCTTTTTTAGACCATTAAACACCTTAATTTGGGGTAAAATAGTGTAATGTTGCAAATTACCACAACATATCACCTTTGTTTGTGCTAAAATAGTGTAAAATGGAAATGTTTTGCGCGCTTCGTGCGCAATTGTCCCAATAAAACAGACCAAAAATTATGACCATCAGGAACATTTTCATCGCCACTCACCCCTGATATGCCACCGGGGACACCAATAAAAAAAAGCAAGTGCGCAGCCTATACGGCATGCAGACCTGGTAACGGGGGCAACGGGACTTTTTATAATCAAAATTTACAATACTTATGGCCAAATTAATGTGAAAACGGCTAAAAGCGCGGCTTTTCTCCACATGCTCAAGGAAACCTTTAAAAACCATATAATAACCCTTAAACTTTTATGAGTCATTTTACGGCGATACCCATTTTAACACTTTGTCCACGAGGCACCATAATTTGAATGAGAGCACACAATGTGAAATAAGGACACCAGATCTTAAACTGGCTTTAACTTTTTTTTTTTTTTTTGCGTTCTTTCAATTCCTGTTTTCGGTTCAAACTAACTTTTTAATATTACTTAAGTCCTTCGTACCTCACCAATTCCCTGTAATGTGTCCAACTTATACTGGATATTTTGTAATTCACACCACTTCAATTTGCACACATTCCTTTCGCTATTAAGAAAAACCCGCCCATATATTTCTTTTATAGAGAATGAACATTTTTAATGTAATGGTAAATAGGAAAATAACAACAAATAAAAGCAATGTTTCCTCTACTTATACAAGACCAGGGACAATAAAACATTGGGTGCTCCATTTTACTTCAGTGCCAATGAGGTTAAGAAAATGGCAGTTGTTCCAAATAGTATAATAGTATAGTGTGCTGACATTCAAAGTTTAGATGTCTCGTGGACAAGCATTAAAATTGGCTATCGCTGTAAAATGTGTCATAAAAACAGAACGGCAAGTGCTAATTTTAAATCCTAAAAGTTCAATCTGGTTATAAAATAAAGATGAATTCTTTGCACTATTGCACTTTTGGACTCACCCTGTATATTGCTTGTAGAAAATAAACACCATGTTTATGGACTGAACATCTAGTGTTTTAAGTTGAGCACTATAGAAGAGTGTGTTTAATCTTTTGTAATGAATTTGTATGCAACTTTTTCATGCAATTTGCCGACAACTTATGCACCTTTGCATCACTTAAGTTGCAGAAATTTTATCACATTCACATTGTGAGACTTTACGCTACTGTGCGACAGGTTAAAAGATGGTAGGGACACGTGTGCATTTCATTCAATATTTAATAAAGGGGTTCTGTGTACTTTTATGGAGTTTTCAATAATGACAAATCAATTAAATGGAATGATATTTTAAATGAAACCTTTTACCTTTCTAAGTAAATCAAAGGGAGTTTTATATTATTATTATATTTTACAGATATTAATTTGTGCAATTGTAGGCACCTGTGCGCATTTTATTCATAATTTGCAGAGATTGTATTCGTTTTTGCATATCAATACCATCAATACCATAAACGTAATAACATTTATGATCCTAGTGTGTACTTTAAAAATTAAAATTTTTTAACTTTAAAAAGGTAATTAAAAATGAAATGAATTAGTAAAATACATTAGTGAACCAGACATGAATCAATTTTCAACTTTAAGTGCATATCATTAGATTGATAAACTTTACTTCGGGGATTGTTAATGTCAAAAATGTCATTTTTTTAAAATATAACTTGTCATAAAATTTGTATTATATCGCAAATTTCAAAAATTCAAAATCATTTGATATCAGTTAAGGCTATTCCTCGTATTCAGAATGCAATTTGGTATGTCTGAGTGATGTGCTCTTAGCTCTCAGCCCTTAACGTCCAAAATGAGTCAGTAAAATGCGTGATTGTAACGCGTGATTTGTAAAAGTTTACAGAAATCAAGGGGAGACAGCCCCCTCTGCAGCAACCCCTTCCCCTAAAGCTTGTCTCCGCTAGCTGATCTTTTAGATTTTACGTTTGCTAACGTGCAGCGACTTTTTTCTTCTAAAATAGCCCCTGGGCCTTATTTACCCACTTTTTACATTTGGGATGTTACATGACAATGCATATTATGTGGACAACATCATACATGTATGTGATCCATGTAGTTACCTTTGTGTGCAATAATATGCCACAATATGGATGGTGTATAGGTAAGCTTAAATATGACTAGATGTAATGTAGGCAGTTCTTGAAATATGGAAGGAGAGGCTAGTTAGTATGTATATTGGGGCATTATTATTGTTAATAATAATAGTGTACATTTATACCACGCAAAAATCCACTAAAAAGCACTCATATGGCGCAAGAAGAGCTCAAGCAAAGAGCATGAAACCTCAAACAATGACACCAAACAACAGTGACATATTACCGCTACATCATTATGTAGCTATAATTATTTTGACATTGAAATCAGGCTGTATTTGCAGATGAACTTCAACCTGATTTCAACCTCTGCATTGAATGTTGGTTGAAATCAGGTTGAAATTTCAACCTTGTATCAACATTGAAATTTCAACATGATATCAACTAACCTTTAGGTTGAAGGGTTGAAATCAGGTTAGGTTGAAACTTCGACGATGTTTCAACATTAATACAACGTCGAAATCCTAACCTGTGCACACTGGGATATGTTACTCAATTTATCAGTTATGAATTTGATGCAATTTTGTGGCTCTTGCTGATGCACATGGCTCCGGGACATGGCTATATACTTGCTGATATATTCAAGTTCAATTTGTGCATATTCTTAATCCTTATTCTCCTAGAATTCCTACAGCAACCCTATAAGATAGGGGTTCAAGTGCTATTTTTGGAAAATATGGGAAATCATATGGAAAAGTATATATCATGAGCCTCATTTGATCGGAAAAAACATTAGGGAAATTCTCGAATGTAAGTTCATACGTGCTGGTAATTAACAATTGTCTTTTTTACTTTGACTTCGTTTATTATGAAGGGAATAGTTTGGACCTCCACATTGTTTCCAGGAGTCATTTGGAGAATGACATCAAAGAATAAAAAAGATCAGCTAACAACCATAACAGTGATAAGCTTTCTGGTGTTTGCATATGGTTTGTGTTTAATTGAGACAATTTTATATAAATGGTATCCTTTGAGGGTTTTTTTTTGGGTTTTTTTTGCAGCAAGTTCTAATATTCGTTCAAGGGCCATTACAACTGTGTGATTAGAGAGCTAAAGTAATTACCTTTATGTGATGGGAATTCATTGAAGCATAGTTTACATTTGAATTGGAAGGTCCAAGCCTTGAATTTACTCACATTTTTACCATAGACAAAAGACGCAGTGATTTATCCATCGGATGTGATTTAGCCACCAGATGTTTACATCTTTGCGTTCACTCAATTGATGTCAACACTGAATTCTAAGCTGATTGGACAATTATATCGTTCAACCAGAAGATAGAACTTGGAGTCCCATTTTGCTCGACAAAGACAGAGGACAGATGCTGTACTGAATTAAAATGCCTCTGCGTCTGTCACAATGGATAAAAAATGGAGTATATTCTGGGCTTACCATGTGCGATTTTATGCAGCGCATTATATTCCTATTCCTCACTCTCATAGCCAACATAGCTATATAATTATATAATGATTCGAGTGCTTCACCTGTAGGTGGTTGGAATACCTATAAGCGGTTGAAATACCTATAGGCGGTTGGGATGCCTATAGGCGGTTGGAATGCTTCCTAGGCGATTGGAAATTTCTTTGGCGGTTGGAGTGCTTCATAGGCGGTTGGAATGCCACTAAGTGGTTCGAGGGCCTAGCTCATTTACATATTTCGCCTCTGAGGAGGGCTTATGAACCACTTATGAACCACTTACGAACCACTAATAGCGGTTGAGGGCTAATTAAGTGGTTCGAGTGCTAACCTGTAGGCGGTTGGAATGCTTCTGAGGTGGTTGGTATGCTTCCTAGTGGTTGGAATGCTCCCTAGTGGTTGGAATGCTTCCTAGGCGGTTGGAATGCTTCCCAAGCGGTTCGAATGCTTCCTAGGTGGTTTAAATGCTAGGCGGTTTGAATGCCTCCTTGGTGGTTCAAATGCCTCCTTAGTGGTTCGAGTGCTTAGCTCATTTACATATGTCGCCTCTGAGGAGGGCTTATGAACCACTTATGAACCACTTATGAACCACTATAAGCGGTTGAGGGGTAACAAACAGGCGGTTGAGTGCTAACAACCGCCTATTAACTCAATGTTATAGTATTGGAGGCATTCACCATTTAGGCATTCATTACTGGTTCTTTACCATTCAATGTAATGCCTAGTGAGTGCTAGGGAATGCTAGTTTTTTAGGTAAGGGATGGTTCAAAACAAGCAAAGAAACCAAAGCAACTGAAGTAACCAAGACAAGCAAAGAAACCAAAGCAACTGAAGTAACAAGCAAAGAAGAAACCAAAGCAACTGAAGTAACCAAGACAAGCAAAGAAACCAAAGCAACTGAAGTAACAAACAAAGAAGAAACCAAAGAAACTGAAGTAACCAAGACAAACCAAACTGAAACCAAAGCAACCAAGAAAAGTGAAGACTCCGAAAACAGAACAAACATCTAGTAAGAATCGTGTATCTCTGACAGTCCAATTCCTCTGAAACCTTTGCAAAGTTGGCGAACATACAGCAATTAGTCTGAGTATGCCGACTCAACCGAAGAAGAAGAAGAAATACCATTGATCCCAAATAAGATGTTACGATTGAATTATGCCAATAATATACCATTGATTTCAGTAAGATGCTACGATTGAATTATGCCAATAATATACCATTGATTTTAGTAAGATGTTACGATTGAATTATGCCAACCAAATACCACTGATTTCAGTAAGATATTATATCAACAAAATACCAGGGGGATGACACTCTATTCACGTGGTTTCTTTTCCAACGCTAAAAGATTACGAATTTTGGTGGTTTGTAAATGAAAAGTGTCCGCACTATCGATTGATTACGTAACTGTTATGAATAATTT
This sequence comes from Amphiura filiformis, assembly GCF_039555335.1. Lineage (NCBI taxonomy): Eukaryota > Metazoa > Echinodermata > Ophiuroidea > Amphilepidida > Amphiuridae > Amphiura > Amphiura filiformis. The sequence continues at coordinate 85,529,618 of NC_092629.1, forward strand.
ATTAGTTTTTCAATGCAATCGCCTCGACCCATTAATACATATTATCTGTATTTATCAAAGTACTTGGAATAGCAATCTGGTGAGTTCACTGAACTACGCCCAAATACTGATGGAGTTTTAATGGCGCTAATCCTCTCCATACACAGATGAACAAATACAATAGGAGAAGGTCAACACATATGACCTCCTATATGACATGTTATATGAGATGTACAACAACCTGAATATCATAAAGATCAGTGTTCGTTTGTGCATATGAACTGCATATTTACAATACTAAATATTACTCGTTATATATTATGTCAAAAATTGGTATTATGACAACACGGTATATACATTGTATATAAAACGACTAATAGATCCTACTATCATGGCGTCAGGTCATTGGTTCATCATATCCCGTATGTTTCTTAAAATTCATTCATATTTGAGACAAATTTCTGTGCCCATTTTATAGGCGTACAGGTGGATCCGGTTTTTTTGTCATTTTCATTTCTTTTTGATGAAAGAATTAAGGTTTTCCACTGCACGGAGGCCACTATGTGATACTAATTTAATGCTATTTGTAAATGAATGCGGATTCCCGGTTGTTGTTTTTCCACAGTGTGACAACTGTCCACCCATCCAGACAACATCATCACATAATAAAACGTCTGTATTTTTACGATGAGTAAATATTAAACTGAACTTTGCCTTGGAACATTGTGTAAGACGGTGTAAGATTTTGTGGGCGCCCTCAACATTATTATCCTCTTTGTATCCGTAAATGACATGGCATAGACTGTGTGAATTCTATGAAGACTAGGGGCCTACTTATACATGGGGTCATATCCATGGACACAAGTATCGATAATTGACAACACGATACGCGACTCACGGTATTTAGGGAGGCTAACCACTAACAATTAATAATGCCGGGTAGGGCCTACTCCTGGGCGACTCGTGTGGGCAAGGACGCTTAGGACGGTGCACACCGTCAACATCCCTATATCTTCGTGTTAAAAATTGCCGTGATAGTACGATGAATCCTCACGTTTTTCAGCAACTACGCATGGTGATTTTATTCGAGATAGGCCGTGCAACTCAGGCTAAGCATACAATTTGAGATTTTGAGCGCCTGCCACACTGTTTCTATTCTATGTTTTACGATTTTCGCATGATCAATATATGGCTGGCCGTAACCGCCACAACGTGGAGCTGCTACGCGTAGCTTACTTTTCGCTTCGCGGAGCTACATTGACCAATCATGTTAGATCTTTTCATTACGCGGAGCCAGTGGATGCATCCTCGTTCCAGAGAGAGAAAACTCTTGCCAAATTAATGTTTACTATGGGGATTTTAAATGAATCGATTGTAAATAAACCACGACCAGTTGTACAGGATCAATACCATTGTTTGATTAGTGTATAGTCAATGTTACCTTGCATGCATGTGTCATGTGTGTGGCGTGTTTGTTTGTTTGTTTGTCTACTGTGTCAGGCCAGGATCACTGACACCCACGGTACTGATACTCTCATACTATCACGGTGATCATATTGTTGAATGTTGTTGACTTAAAAATAATCATGATGCAGTCATGTCTACAGTAGAACTCACCACGACCTTTGAAGGACTTAAACCCTATTAAAAGCTATTAAACCAAGATAACACTCAATGAAAACGGCTCAACTATGTTACATCAGATCTTCTCTGGTTAAATACACACTGCACTTGTGTCTGTTTTACCTGTGCAATGAGCAATGAGCTGGTATTATAGTTTCAGTTGGGTGAACGATTATAAAGCGAACGCAAGGTAACAATACTGTGGGCTTTTGTTTACGAAATGAGACAATAGTCTGCTTATTGTTAACCAGCGTTCTTGAAAATGAGAAGCTTAATGACTTAACACGGTTTAGAAATAATTTCTTCATATTTTTTGGTACAAAAGTACCAATATTTCCAAACACCTAAATTAGCTACAAATTTAGGACATGTTACAAAACTATATTTTCTAGAATTTCAGAGAATACTTTAAATATTGGCCGGTTATTTTTTACACAGTAGTGACGTCAACTAGGCAATGGCCTATACTTCTAACATACACTATTTATAGAGGTCACGCGTCAATGGTGAGCGCACTGAGTATTGTGTATAGGAAAACGGACAGTAACTATTATGTATTGCCTACTACTAGTATATAAAGTAAATCCGAACTGGTTTGCAGTTTGCTGAAGGTCGAATTCCGCAGGGACACCGCGCAAGTTATACAAATTAGCTCCCGGCGATACTGCAGATCGCAGAACTGTGTGCATAGTTTACCACCACTCTGCCTAGCTATATAGTTATGTACAATACTGTATGAGTTTCTTATGAGTGCATGTCCATCTTAATAATAAGTCAGTTCGTACTTTTCATAAACTACTTTTTGAATCATAACTTTCGTGACCGAGGATATCTTGCAACTACGTGACGCTCGTCTAGCAAATTCTTAATGAATAAATTCGCTTCACGTAATGAGTAAGTCGTACTTAATTAGTCAGTTTTACCTCCGAGTAATGAAAAACTCTAACATGATCATGATTGGTCAATTTGGCTCCACGGAGCAAAAAGTCAGCTACGCGTAGCAGCTCCACGTTGTGGCGGTTGCGGCCTACCATATCAGTATCCCATATGATATTTCTATTGCAAGAAAATTTTATTTGTTGTCAGGTTTTATCTTAAATACACTAACTGGAAATTAAATACACTAATTAGTGAGGACCGGTATTTTGCTGTGGATATGTTTAACTGCAATTTGCGGGTAAAAAATTTGAAATCCTGAGTAAAAATTTTGATCATATTCAACTCTTTGAGAAAAAATTTATATAAAAGAATGCATGTAAAATCCAGCTGCAATACAATGCACATTATTGACACACTATCACTCTCTTTATCTACGGCAATAATAGAATATCGATTTCAATCGAATTGAATACGATGCTCAGTTTTGAGTTTGTAGTTGACTACTAAGCGACCTAAGCGATCGATTGCTAGCCAATCAGATAGAACTCATTTTCTTGCGTTCGGTGAAATAAGAGTCGCCCGTCGCTCACCAACGGAGTATTAAATTTATATTTATCGAATAGGATGTCGACACTGTGCGGTGACCAAATGAGTCTCAAATTTCACCGGGGAGGGGCACTCAAGTATGATAATGTAGGCCTATACGCATGTGTGGCCAACTTTTTTAAACACCCCCCTAAAACGAGTTGTACCCTACCAGCAAATTTAGGATCAATAGGCCTAAGCTAACTTAATACACTAAAGGAAGTTTTGGATGAGAAAACGGACATTTTGATGAGAAACGGCCAAAATGGTGAGAATTTTAATTTTCTCATTCTTTTGGATGAGAAACTTCCTGGTGTGTGTGTCAATCATTATTGTCTTATTAAAATCCGGGACTTTGGTTGACCTGTGCTAGACTCCAGCACATGTTAATGACGCAAAGACAGTTGTGGTAACACCATGGTCGCAGACCTGCAAAAAAGCTCAAAAACAGATAGTAATGAAACCAGTTTTTATTTTCCTTGCTCTAGCGAGTTCACAGAGAAGGTGTTTCTAGTACAATGCAGCGTCGGACTCTAGCTGAGAGCGTAGCCTGAGTCCAAACGGACTCCAAGAAGGGCTCTCCATACACAAATGAACAAACACAAAGGAAAGTAGTCTCCTCCGTGACCAGCTTGATTTCGATGGAGCGAAACCAAATTGGCTGCAGAGGAGACGGGTAATTTTGCCATGCAAATGAGGTGAGTGCCCTCTCAAGAATAACTACTCTCTGAAAATACTAAGATGTTACAATTGACTAAATGATGTCATATTGCTAAGATGTCTATTTTGTTGTTATGCCAACAAAATACCACAGAAAACCCATTAACTTTGTACGGAGAGTGGTTTTGCCACTATATACTTTTACTTAATATATAATGAAATATTTACTCCCAAAATTCATCTACTGCCGGTGTGAAATCACTTAGATTTTTAAGTGTTCCATTTAAGCAAACTTGTTTTAGTCCCTCCATATCTGATTGATTGGTTCCACAAAGTTGCAGATTGGTAGCATTAGTATTCCCGTAGACCCATTCTGGTTCCAAGCACATATCGGTGTTGTAGTCATTGTTGCAATGGGACCATGGAAGTTGTTTTGCAAAGGACAGACCGATGTAGTAGACATCCCAGGCTAGTATCACGTTATAGTAGCAGTTTAGCCACCATATAACTATGATACTTGCTATACCAATCCCTACAAGAGTAATAATAATAATTATAATAATAATAAAAATGGCGTAGGCCAGATACTGTGTATAAGGCCAGTATAAAATCCATAGTTTTGCGTTTCGACCAAGTTTTTTTGTTTTTGTTGTTGTTTTGTTTTGTTATTTGGTTGCGATAGAACTATTAACGAAATGTTATAGTATTGGAGGCATTCACCATTTAGGCATTCATTACTGGTTCTTTACCATTCAATGTAATGCCTAGTGAGTGCTAGGGAATGCTAGTTTTTTAGGTAAGGGATGGTTCAAAACAAGCAAAGAAACCAAAGCAACTGAAGTAACCAAGACAAGCAAAGAAACCAAAGCAACTGAAGTAACAAGCAAAGAAGAAACCAAAGCAACTGAAGTAACCAAGACAAGCAAAGAAACCAAAGCAACTGAAGTAACAAACAAAGAAGAAACCAAAGAAACTGAAGTAACCAAGACAAACCAAACTGAAACCAAAGCAACCAAGAAAAGTGAAGACTCCGAAAACAGAACAAACATCTAGTAAGAATCGTGTATCTCTGACAGTCCAATTCCTCTGAAACCTTTGCAAAGTTGGCGAACATACAGCAATTAGTCTGAGTATGCCGACTCAACCGAAGAAGAAGAAGAAATACCATTGATCCCAAATAAGATGTTACGATTGAATTATGCCAATAATATACCATTGATTTCAGTAAGATGCTACGATTGAATTATGCCAATAATATACCATTGATTTTAGTAAGATGTTACGATTGAATTATGCCAACCAAATACCACTGATTTCAGTAAGATATTATATCAACAAAATACTAAGATGTTACAATTGACTAAATGATGTCATATTGCTAAGATGTCTATTTTGTTGTTATGCCAACAAAATACCACAGAAAACCCATTAACTTTGTACGGAGAGTGGTTTTGCCACTATATACTTTTACTTAATATATAATGAAATATTTACTCCCAAAATTCATCTACTGCCGGTGTGAAATCACTTAGATTTTTAAGTGTTCCATTTAAGCAAACTTGTTTTAGTCCCTCCATATCTGATTGATTGGTTCCACAAAGTTGCAGATTGGTAGCATTAGTATTCCCGTAGACCCATTCTGGTTCCAAGCACATATCGGTGTTGTAGTCATTGTTGCAATGGGACCATGGAAGTTGTTTTGCAAAGGACAGACCGATGTAGTAGACATCCCAGGCTAGTATCACGTTATAGTAGCAGTTTAGCCACCATATAACTATGATACTTGCTATACCAATCCCTACAAGAGTAATAATAATAATTATAATAATAATAAAAATGGCGTAGGCCAGATACTGTGTATAAGGCCAGTATAAAATCCATAGTTTTGCGTTTCGACCAAGTTTTTTTGTTTTTTGTTGTTGTTTTGTTTTGTTATTTGGTTGCGATAGAACTATTAACGATCGCCGAAAGAGTCAGTCTTTCTTGAGTTATCCAGGGTTGTCAAACCCTAATGAATCAATCAAACTAAATCCAAACCTGAGCGTTTTTTGTCAACATTTGACATCAAATATGAATTTGTCAAGCGTTTGCGTATAAATATGGATAAGTTTATATAGAAAGAATGAACAGTTTACCAACCCAAAGTGTTAAAATCCTGACCGGCACAGAACCCAACTTGAATTTAGCAGTTATGAGGCCCAAATATTACCACAATTACAGGGATTACCAACTTTCAACCATTCAAAAATCAGTGCCATGAAAATCAGCAGCATACATTTCCATTACATAATTATTAGTTAGACATTCATCATATCATTAACGACAAAGAAAATAACCCCATAATATTGGCCCGCGAATAAGACCTTGAGGCACACCTTCGTTAATGTTGAATAGTTTTGAAATAATATTATTGATCACATCATACTGACTTCTGACTTCTGGTTGTCAGGTAAGATTAATTTTGAACCATTTCAATTAGGTGCCTTTAATACCGTTATGTTTTAACTTGGCATATAAAATATTGTGATTTATTGTATCGACGGATTTTCTTACATCTTTAAAATAGAGATGCCATATAATTTAAAGACACATTTTTTGATACTGTGTATAATTCCTTAATATCTCACCTCTCCATCCTGGTAAGATATTCCAACAAGTGATACCACCTTGTGACATGAATTGTCCCAGTCCTAACTCTAACAGTAACACAGGAATCCCGCCAACAACAAGACATATAAAATATGGGATCAGAAATGCTCCTGTGCAAGAGTTAAAGGCGTTTATGTCACTGTTATAGTTTAATTAAAAATTATTAATAGGAAAATACAATTTTTGTTTTTAATTCTATGCATAATATGGTTTAAAATGATTATAATTATGGCCCCATCAGTTACAGAGATATATAAAAGTAGCAATTAGCAGTATTATTAACTCCTTAAAATGCAAGAAACTAAACTAATTTCGTTTATAGGACGCCAAAGCTGGGGGCACTGTGGCGCAGCGGTTCGGGCTCTACCTTGCTATTGGAGGGTTGCGTGTTCTAGCCCCAGCGCGGCGGTGTCATCGTGTTATCCACTTGGGCAAGGCGCTTTACCTCACTTGCCTCTCTCTACCCAAGGGTGAAACGGGGAGCTGTTACGAATACTGTCGATTGAGCGCCGCCAAATGAGGTATAAGCACGTCTTTGACATTGTATGGCTCATTCTAACGACAGCGGAATAATTGTAAAGGGCTTTGAACCATGTGAAAGGCGCTGTATAAATGTCAACATTTTATGTAGCATTTTTGGGTTGCTGCACCCAGTACACACATATGTACACGTAACACATTATGTTCATGCGGGTCGTTAAAAAAAGAACCACTAACCGCGAAATGTGGATATCTAACTAGTTTGCCCCGCAGGACTACAAAGAAGCACTAACCGCGAAATATTGATATCCAACAAGCTTAAACTATAAATTAAAGAGGGCAGGGCTTGAAGAATGAGGGAAATTATGGGGTAAAAAGTAAAAGAAAAAAGTAGAGTTAGGGTTAGAGATTTAGGGTTAGGGTCAGGGTTAGGGTTTAGGATTAGGGTTTAGGGTTTAGGGTTAGGGTTTAGGGTTAGGGTTTAAGGTTAGGTCTAGGGTTTAGGGGCTAGGGTTAGGGTTAGGGTTTAGGGTTAGGGTTATTAATTAATTTAAAATACGTACAACGTAACACATTGTATGGACACGTGTACATATGTGTGTATCGGGTGCGCTGCCTTATTAATCGATCGATTGATTGATCGACCGATCGATTGATTGACTTACCTCCACCATTTTTGTAGCATAGATACGGGAATCTCCAAACGTTGCCTAAACCCACCGAAAAACCGATGAGAGAAAACATGAAATCCAAGCGACCAACCCAATGGTCCCTTTCTTTCAGCCCACCTCTATTTTCAACAGACATGATGTGATAACTGATAATAGATTCTAGTATCTGTGATGTGAAGATCGATGATGCGTTTATATATATATATATATATATAGTAAATCTCTCAGGAAGTGTATTGCAATTGCAATAATTTGTTATAATCTAATAGCAGGAATGCTCCATTTTCGTTGAAGGGAATGACAACTGGCGACGTTCTCTCATATCATCTGGATAATCTTGACTCAGGATATAAATGGAAAATTGCGACGAGCCACCAAAAATATTCCGCGGTTACGGTGACCGTGACGTAAGTAACTCCACCTGTGTTACGAGTCAACATTTCAGCGCCAGGGTATTAGACCCGACGATGTGTTTTGAATGATACTTGATACTGCACAGTAGCCATCATAAATGTAAGTCCGATGAACAGTTTAAGGTGGCACTACACACCTTGATAAATTAGTGACTATTTTTGCATTAAAAAAAATAACTACACACTGGTAACAAAAGTTATGTATATTATAGGGCAAGTAATCCAGTTACTACACTGGAACCCGGGACTGGAATTTCAGTGACTCAAGACCAGCGGTACGTTATTTATGATAAGAAAAGAGGTACCGCTAGAGTGTACCACATTTCCTAACATATAATGAACCACTTGTCTTGAATCACTGAAATCTCAGTGAAGTAACTGGATTCCTTGCCTATACATAACTTTTGTTACCAGTGTGTAGTTATTTTATGAGAAAAATGCAAAATTAGTCAAAAAATTTATCAGGGAGTGTAGTACCAGCTTAAAATATTTAATTTACTTCAATGCAATATGATGTCAGCAGAGGTGATCCGGTCATATGTCGGATGTGCAGAGTACCGACTCCGCCTGGATGGAGGGTATTGTTCAGGTTTGCGTTTTGCGTGTACGTAACGCGTTGTGATCATAGTGTGCGTTAATATATAAGCGTTGATTGAGTGTAGCGCTCAAGCTGTTTAAAAATATGCAAATCGCCGTCCTATTTGGGGCTCTCGCCGAGCCTATTTACCCATGAGCGACAAAAATCAAAATGGCAGATTTATGATAGCGTTATACACGGGCAATTTTTAGTTGATACTCTTTGGGTATATTCTACTTGGAGTACATACTTTGGTTTAGTAACTTTCCAAGACATGGTTGTGTTTTAATAGTGCTCAGTAACCTCAACATATCACATACCCAATATTACGTAGATGCTTACTTCGATTTACGAAGTCATAATGCATTTTTCATTAATAATATAACATAATAGTTTCTATGAAAAGCAGCTGGGGGATTCAATCATGAACATTATGAACTCAACTTACACTCTAAACATATCAATTTCGTGGACAAATGTCACAATTTTTCAGCAAACATTTCAAAGACAATACAGTTTAAGAATATATACAAATTCTGATCAATTACTAGGCATATATCTGATTTTTTGGATAGGATTTTACGATTGGAGTTCATAACAATCAGTAGGTTACAGTGGACAGTGTCATCGCCCCGATATCTTCATGGCAGAAATCGCCATGGTAGATTGAATCCACCGCCACGCATGGCCATTATACATATCGACCTGTTTAATAGTCCAGTCGCATAATAGGCTGAGGGACATCTGACTAAGGCTACTGACAATAGCCCCGATTAGCTCGGTGACTAACCTCGCTGTGTGTCAGTCAAGCATGGTATGCCATAGGTCATATTCTTTTAGACAACCTTCACGATTGGCCTATACACTGCGATATATAATTCGGCACATATAAATCAGAATTATTGCGGATTTATTGTCAGTTTTTGACTCAAGACGCAAGCTACTGTCTCAAAGCGCACGCTAACGACTATCATATCTGTTCAAAATATATATTCATGTGCAAGGAACCACATCTGGTTTCTTTATACGAAATCATTTACGGGAGATATTCATAATTTTCTACACCGGTATCCAAAGATTTTCTTTTCATATCAAACTCGTGCATAGCAAATTCACGTGCATCGATCCCGGGTATTTATTTTTGTATCTCTGCTGTGCCAAGTAATTATTAGCCAGGCGATGTCGGTGTGCAGTGGGTTCACAAGTTTAGAACTGTCAAGGTTTTGTTCGGAGTAGCTCTGACCTCTTCAGGACAAAGTACCTAAGTATGAAACATGTAGGCCGCCACTTGCTTACCGATGACTCTGAAAAGAACCGTTCACTGAAGATTGCCCCTTGTGAACAATGAACAAGCAGATCTATCATATCTGCAAATCGTCACTGGGCGGGAAAAACCTCATATGTACTTTTTGCCCTTGAAAATGGATGAAGCAAACAATATAAAGTCTACACCTACAAGTCTTTATCCATTTTCAAGGGCCAAAAGTAAATATGAGGTGTTTCCTGCATGTACTTTTGGCCCTTGAACATGGTAGCTCTAAAAAGAGCCGTTCACTGAAGATTGCCTTGCTAACAGAGAACAAGAAGACCTTTCCTGTCTGTTGATGCAACTGCAGAGAGTTTGCAATAAAGTAGGTTGCGCTGTACCTCTGTGTGTGATATCTAAATATAATGTGGTTTAATTTATCATCATAATTCAATTGTGCCATCAGGCAACGGAATATAATAATGACGGTCGGTGAAGTTTGGGGTAAAACAATTTTGTTCTTGTTTAAAACAGGGAAACTGTTGTTAAAAACAACGGGATATCCGGCAATAGTTGACGCCTTTTTCATCATTTCAATCTTATTGCATTTCTGTATATTTTTTCATATACTAGTCCAAGTTAAACACACTTACGTGCAGACGTTTCGATAGCTACCAGCTATCTTTCTCAATGCTACTGTTGATGTGATGATCGCTGTACAGCTGTTGTTGATCGCTGCTTGGCAACGGAGTTGCCAGACGATTTCTCCATCAACAGGTCGTCATAGATGTGACTTAGGTTGTACTGGCCCTCGTCTCGGTTCATTGTTGCTCCTTGCTTTCAGATGGTGATGGCCTCCTTTATCCATCTTGTGTATTTATCACTCTCTTTCACAACAATCTTTGCCTCCTCCCAATTGATGATATGATTATTGTCCACAACATGGTCAGTTATCGCAGATTTATGGATGGTAGATTGCGAAGCTTTACTGTTGGCTCTAGTGCGGATATTGGTAGCGACTTTATCTGCCTCACTTCTATGTTCATCTAAGCGCTTCCCGAATTTTCTACCGGTTTCACCTATGTATGTGAGATCGCAGTTTTTGCATGGTATGGAATAAATGACATCCGTAGAATTTTGCGGCTCGCGCTTATCTTTCGGATGGACGAAAAGGTTGCATTTCTACATGCATACCGGTACTAAATTATACGGACGAGCGCACATAAGAATACTATTTGGGCACATTACAGTTTAACTATGGAAAATTTAACTTGAAACTCTGGATTTCCTCCTAAGTTTCTCGTGAGAAGGGTGTTTACTCTTTTTGATGACAATTCTAAACTGTCGCCTTTCAACGAAAATACAACAGATATCAGGGTGTTTACTAAGAATATTTTGTTGTTGATCATTATACATTTGTTAGAGCCAACATATTCACGAAATTGATGGCTGTGGAGAGGGACAATGGATGGGCGTGGTTGGTATGTATCGGCACATTTGCTGCAACGTTTTTGGAAATCGGAATGGTAAAGGCCCTCGGTGTTTTACTGCCTATACTCCGTGACCAGTATGTAACGCAGACTTGGACCATTGGTTTTATTATATCATTTGTGCCTGGATTCGGAGCTGTAACTTGTAAGTAGGCATATGTGACCTGGTACTACGAAATAAGCAAAAGGTCGCAAGTTCGTAGTTTCGAGACATCCTGGCTGACTAAGTTGATGTTCTTTGTTTACCGCACACCTGTACAAGCCAGTAGTATATATCCTTCGTGAATGGTCCATTGTGCCATAATGTGCCATTGTCTCATAATTGAGAGGTAGTGCAAATGAGAAATGTTGAACAAAGAGTTGAAATTTTGGGCCAAACCACTACTACTGAAATTAGTGCTTAAAGAACTGGAGCATGATCTAACAGGGAGCCTAATATACATGTAGGACCCTTCAATTTTGCCAGCTCAATCCAAATGCAGGCCCATTAAATAAACAAATTAATATACAGCTGTCCAATGTAACGCTTTAAATATCTGAAATAAATTATTGCAGCAGCGTTTATGGAATTACATGTAATTAAAAACGGGCATCATACTAAAATAATTATCGATGATATGAGCAAAACTAGTGTACAAATTATTCCAGCTTATGATCTGAACAACAACAGAGCTGATTTATGATAAATTGTACGTGTACAACGAAGTCTGCATTATTTTCTTGACAGTGTTTCAATGTTGCATTAAATTACACTGGAAACCTCTGGTGCTCCCCGTCTTTGTCTTTACTAACAGTGAGGGTGCTGTTTGCGAGCTCGTGGCGAGAAAACGAGTTGAAGAACCACCCACACATTATAACATATGATAAATTTTCATCGATTTGAAATCGACTGGTTATAATAAGATATTTCATATTGCCCAAATGGCCTAAACAGGTCAGTATTTTTGCGTGTATTTCAATGGGCCGATATTAAAGCCATATTATAACATGCTGAGGAGAACGCCCTCAAAAAAATTTAGATTCTGGTTTTTACACGATTGTAATGTACTTTAGTCAATAAAGATACTCTGCAAAAATCAAGACTTTAGGTGCTGCAGTTTTGTCAAAATCCGAGATTATGAATAAAACGATGGAACCGGCGTTTTATTATTACGATGGAAATATTAGTCGAACACGTATGCACAGTACGTGCACGGCGTGCGGGATACACATACACACACACCCCGAGGATCGTAGCGTATTACAACCGCGGGAGTAACATGCATGGGCGCTAGTAGTAAATTCCAATTTTCTATGCTTTACCTATATAGCCTTGTGCAAGGCCCTCTAATTTCCTCCCTCATGCAGCATTTGAATCCTATCGCTACTTTTGGGCTCGCCAACAAGCCCATGAGGGCCAGACTGCGGCTACCTATAATCACGCGTAAGTTGAACGACGGAACACAGTGTCATCGCCCCGATATCTCATGGCAGAAATCGCCATGGTAGGTTAAATCCACCGCCACGCATAGCCATTTTATATCGACCTGTTTAATAGTTTTGTGTCGCATAAGAGCCGAAGGACATCTGACTAAGGCTACTGACAATAGCCCAGATTAGCCCGGTTACTGTCCTCGCTGTGTGTTAGTCAATCATGGTACACCATAGGTCATATGGTTTTAGACTACCTTCACGATTGGCCTGTACACTGCGCTATATAATTCGGCACATATAAATCAAAATTATTGTCAGTTTTTTACTCAAGACGCAAGCTAGTATCTCAAAGCGCAAGCCAGCGACTATCATATCTGTTAAAATATATATTCAAGTGCAAGGAACCACATCTGGTTTCTTTATACGAAATCATTTACGGGAGATATTCATCATTTTCAAACCCGGTATCCAAAGATTTATCGTCTGAATATCAATCGTGCATAGCACATCCACGTGTATCGATCCCGTGTATTCATTTCAGTGTCTCTTGCTGTATAGTGTAATTATTAACCGGGCGATGTCGCGAGTCGGTGTGCGGAACTCGGATTGATGAACTCGGACTAATGGATAATCTGTTGGATGTGCATTGTGTAGATGTGCATGATCTGAATGTACTTGGAAAATTGACATTTAATTCCAATTGATGTTTTAAGATAAATAATTTTTCCACATTGTACATGGATCGATTGGACTGGAATCGGACTGGGGTCGACTTAGAGCCCGAGTCCTATTTTTTAACCGAGCTGAGCTGAGCCGAGTCCGAGTCCAGCACTACTGGACTTGAGTCCGAGTCCAGACTCGAAAGCTACATCACTGCTAAATATATAAAGTTGAAATTAGTATTGCACAATATGGGTATCCATACATGGACATAGTTTTTTCACTTGCATCCCAAAATATGCCACATTTAGGCTAGATTCACCATGACCACCAATATCAATTTTTAATCTCTTTTTGTACTTGTTTAATTTATTTGTTTATTTATACTCATTACCATAATTGGACCCAAATGACTGTGAAATGAGTCCAAATTTCCATACCCATACCCATAACAGAAAGGGGCTGCTTGGAAAATAACAGATTTTCCGTACACGGTGTGCAAGTTCACAAACACATCGTATCCAAGCACGTAAGCTTCAATTGCAGGGAGCAGTACGTTGTTGGGGACGAAAATCTGCGATGCCAACTTATCGGCAGCCAAAAGCAAGCATCTACTCATTTCAACAGACGAATAATGGTGGGAAAATGCAATACTTGCTTCAATAATAATAAAATTACAATTTAAAATTCAATAGTTCAAACATCGATATCGCGTAACTCTCTGAAGTATCAATTACGTCATCCGTAAATATGTAAATATTAAATATTCATAAGTGGCCATATACGGAATATCTGGCAATATATAGAATATAAACCCCCTGCGAAGAATCCGTTGGAAATGCAACGGATTTTTGGCAATATGGACAAGGCCTTCGTTTTGGCGGTTCGTAAACTCAGTCCGAGCTCGATTTTTCAACGTACGCACGGTCATTTAGTAGCCGTAATCTGTGGCCCTCACTGACTTGGCGAGCCCGAAAATGGTCATGAGGGATGGTAGGAAATCCTAGAAGGCCTTGAACAAGGCTATGCTTTACCTCACTTTTCGGCGCAAAATTAAAAGGGGACATATCTGACAGTAAAAGCTAACATTTTATGGAAAATAAATACTAATCTATTTTTACAGAAATGTTATAATATGGCTTTAAGTAGTGCGCAACCTTCAATTCACGTAGGCCAAAAATCGTCTTTTAAAGAAATTCAGGCAAATGAAGTCTGCTTATGATCGAATTTGTGAATGTCATATTTAAACCTATCGACTTCCAGTAGACTGGTTATTATAAAATAGTTCATTATCATTACCCAAAAGCTGGATTTGGTGTACATTTCTTAAAAAAGGAGGTTATTGGGTGTAAGCTGATGAAAATAGAGGGTCATTTGGTGGCACATTTGGCTTATTTTACAGAGGGCGGCGTTATAGTTTTACTGATGCTCGCTCGCATCGGTTGCTAGGCAGCGCTAGTCAGGCTCAGTGAATAGCATAAATCACTTCACGTGTTTTAGGGACGGTTTAAAGTTCGTATTATATAAATGCTGAAATCAGAGATTACCGTTTTTGTCTCTATTGCAGGTCCTCTAGCCGGTGCTTTGACCAAACGTGTTTCTGCACGATACATAGTGATGATTTTTAATTTGTTATCTGCAATGGGACTTATTTTGGGATCCTTATCACTCTCTGTTCCTGTATTGTTGGTGTCATTTATACTTACAGGTAAGTTCAGTGGCCACGGGATGTTTGATGTGATCATTTATTAAATTTTCTAACAAAACATTATAATAATGTTTAATTTTAGACCTGGACAATACCAAAAATTATCAAACTAATACATTTTAGCTATTTTAACAAGGATTTTCGTTTCTTTATCGACTTGTTCATCTTTTTCTGCTTTGTGGTCATTTTCATTCTATAAATTGTATATTTGTGTGCATGTTGAGGGCGCTATTTACAAGCAAATAATTATTATAAGTTAGTCCTTACAATTTATGATAAAAAGTATTGTGAAAACTTCCTTGCTATTTTACACGGATCCGCCATCTTGCTACCAAAACGAGCTTCTCCCTTCAAAAACATGAGCAAAATGGGTGCAACCTCGTTTTGAATAATATTATTGACTGTGCGATCCGCGAAAATGTTACTCTTTTTCTGATGCCATTATGCCAGTGTCTCTACCTCTTGTAAAGATGAAAAACATGATTTAAGATAAATAGCACCATCAGTGTTCACTTTTACTCCAAATTGACGTAGTTTTACATGCCATCAAACAACTGTGATATAGCGTTCCCATTTGTGCATAGCAAGAACTGGGAGCAAGAATTTTACCAGCGGGGGCCTGCTGCGAGACAAAGTGGTGGAGGTCAGGTGGTGGTAAAATTTCTTTCAGGTAGTGGAAAATTTGACAAAAAGTGTGACAGTCAAATATGGTCAAAAAGGGTGGTGAATGGAATAAAAGGGAATACCGTATTCCATGAGGGGCCTTCCGTTTCCCCCTTTTGGTGCTCATAATTGGTCCTAAATGCTATTTTATGTATCTTTTTTTCTTCTTTAATGTCATTTCTTATTATTTGAATATTTCTATACCTGAAAGACCCAATGACAAGAGAATACAACGCTCCTAAATGGGCTTAACTGTGATAATCTTTACCAAAATTGTTGCCCGAAATGGTTCACATTATTAGCTAGTTCTAAGGTCCACTACGGTTCGTTAGTCTTTAAGGGTTGTTGGTCCGAAAATTTGCTATATACCCCAACCCTGACCCTAAAACTAACCTTAGCTTTGGGACCAACAGCATCTTTATATTTTTTGAACAAGCGAACCATCATGCAGTTATTGTTGCCTACATGTATGCACACAACACAGGGGCACTCACAGTATGCAATTGACCCCTACTGGTAGCGCTGTGTTGTAGATATAGGAGATGAACTAGTTAGCGTCATATATCAAAAAGTATAAAAGCTATGATTTTAGTACTTGCACTATGTTTCAATTACTTATTCTTTTCAAAAAATCTGAATTTCAATCCGGTACAAGCTTTAATGACGGGGGACCATACATTTGTATGAGAAAGAAATCTACCATCTATATCCAAACTCCCGTGGTATTCCAATGCACATTTTGCTTCACCGGGCCGCTCTGGCTTGGTCGCATTTGGAAGAGGGGTGTCACGAAACCGTAATAGGTACAAAGTTAGTACTTTCTGTCAATCAAGTATGGTTTATTCTCTACATGTCAATCTTTAAATCATTAGCATAGTCCTATAATAACGGGGGACCGCCTTGATGAGTAAATGACAGCAACCCAGTGAAAAATACTCCAAAACTCGGTCAGTGGAGCTCCGCCCGTACATGTCAATAGCGTCATTATCGATTGGATTAGTCGACCGTAGCGGACAATTCGATCGCTCATTGGATTAATATTATCACGTGGTAATACATTTGCATTGGACAATCGATTACTATAATGGTTTAGTACTGCATATCTTGGTTTAATCTTCACTAAGTGGGTTTATGGCTGGAAAGGTCACAGTGAATTTGCCATGGACATAACTGCACCATACTTTAATTTCGGACTAGCGAACCGTAGTACTAGCAGGCATCCCAACTAATATCTGAATATTGCACATCGTATTTAAATTACATAATTATTTGCTTTATCCTGCAGGGTTTTCAATCGGAGCAGAAGCAATCATGATCGGGGAGCTTTCAACTTATTTCCATAAACACTATAGCATCGCGAACTCCACCGCACAGGCTGGGATATCCGTTGGAATTGTGCTCATGCCGCTTCTAACTCAGTTCTTTATAGGTATTAATTAGATTGACAAAAACTTAATATTATTAGTTAGGGCCATGTGTCACAAGTTTGGACCATATTTCGTGACATACTGTTTTCATAGCTAAAACATCAATTTGAGATGAATGGTTATACCATTTTATGTACCAATTACAGGCATGTAACAGTTACATTGCTGTAACGCCCTACAATAACATCACTTACACATTATTCATCGGCTACATACATTTTTTGGGGTCAAAGGTCATTAAGGGATCATTTGCGGTATATTACCAAATACCTTCAAACTGCTTCTGTCACAAATTACTGAAATTTTGCTGAAATAAATAGCATTATAATTCTGTTTGTCCTGGTTTTGACACCACAGAATGTATATACCTGTATATGCATTTGTGTTAACTTGAAATCATGACAAATTATCCGTCTGATGATCGGTATACCCAATGATCGTAAGTGAGGGTATGCTGTGAAACTAGTAGTAACGGTTGCCTTTTCCAGAGGTCTATACTTTGAATTTGTAGCATTATAATTCGTATACTTTATAATAAATGGTCTACGATATTTCTTTTACATGTTACAGAGCTCTACGGATGGCGTGGTGCCATGCTATTACTCGGTGGAATTAAGCTACATTCTGTTATATCTGGATCATTGCTGAAACCAATAACCCGTCAATCTTTCCAACAATTGCAACTTGACGATGAAAATGATATTGGTCATGTTGGTCAACCGAAAATGACGTCGAAAACAGCAAAACTTTTTCAATCTTATCAAATAAAAGAAGCGAAGGATGTCGATGATAGCGTCTGTCACAATGGTCACAATATCCATCAAAAGAAAAATGCAACTGCTCAAAATCAGCAATTAACATCGCTGATATCAAGCTGCGCTTTATATCTAGATTTGGCACTGTTTCATAATGACAATTTCATTTCTATAATTTTATACAGCATAGGAAATGGGTACTGTTTTGCTGGATGGTTAATTTATCTTGTTCCTTTTGGTTTAGACACCGGTCTTGCTCCTTACAAAGCTTCTTCGTTGGCTACTTTTGGTGGAGTTGGACAATTTCTTGGTAACATATTATTTCCGTTTTTAATCAAAAGCCTGCACAGCAGTCCTGTTTTGTGCATCGGGACATTTGCATCATTCATGACGCTTGTCCTGAACCCGATCTGTTCAGTTTTTAACAGTTACATCGGTCTTGTAGTCTTGTCCGTCATCTTTGGATGTGGAAGAGGAATTGCAATACTTGCATTTTATCATAATTGTAAAGAAACTTTAGATGAGGGTCAGATGACCAATGCAGTGATGTGGATACATGTGTCGTATAGTATTGGAGCACTTACAAGTGGTTTTGTATCAGGTAAGAAAATAACTAAAAAGCACTTGCACCACAATGCGTATGTTCGACGCGGGACGCTCAGTAGTGTTTGATGACTATGCTTCAACTCCTGGTGTGACAATTCCAATGGTTCTATTTAATGAGTGATTATAAATTAACGAATTACATGTAATAAGTTATTTAGTTAAGAGAACGCCTAAGTTGTGTTTAATGTAGTACAAACATTTTTGTAAAAATATGCTGTCTACACATTACATTATTTTCGTATATGGAAAATACTGTCACCAATCGGTAGCGCTCATTATTATTACTAATCTTTCTTCTTCTCCATATTCTATTTTTTCAGGTTTGATATTTGATCAAAGTGGAAGCTATGCCTTTTCGTTTTATATTTTGGGCACAATTTCTCTCATATCACTGGTCCCAAAGATGATTGCCGATTTCAGATTGAACAGAAAATTTATATACAAGTTTTAATATTGTGGAAATCCCACCAGGCAATGTTAATGTAAAATGAATGTGTGAATGCCCAGATTGCAGAATAGGTTGCTGAATGCGAATGTGAGATAATGAGCTATTAATAGAATATGGACTTTCCGGTTTGTTTACAAAATGTAAATATAATTTCGGGACAAAGTGTGTTCTTAGTGCTAGTGTGACCTATAGGATTGTATACCCGGGATTATATAGCTACATAACTGTACTCAAACAAGTCAATGGACCTTTTCAAACCGATTCATTCTGATGAAACCCGAAGGATGAAGTAAAAAAAGTAGCTCTTCAGCACCGGTACAGTGCGAAGTTCCAATGTGTAACAGGCATCATAACCACGATGAACTTTCGACGGTCAATTATGGATGAGAGAGGTACTTTTGCATACTCAATGTGTAATCAGGCGTGTGGTGGTATGTCTTGTGGACGAGACTGACTTGTGGAAGAGGTGATGCATATTTTACTGTTCTGTTAAAAAGATTATCTCACGAAAAATGACGAACATTTGATTATTTCTTTCCATTAGTATCATATTGTGAAAATCCAAGTAGCCGAGGTGTTAGCTCAATATGGTAGAAAATATTCAAACCGTGTTAACATTGGCTAAATAAGCTGTATTTTTGCGCAAAATGGTACCGTAATTCCTGACATTTTTTGTCCGCCAATTTGAACCCCCTAGGTTACTAAATAAATAGCACGATATTCCGAACTTTTCACATCTTGATTTGAAATGGTCTATTGTTTTGCGTAGCGAAAGTGCTGGAATGAAAGAGATTTGGAGTACGCCAAAATGGCACATCTTTCCCAAACACGGATTTTGTTTTATCTTTGACTTGCGTTGGGTTTATGAAACAACGCATCTGGCAATGTATTGTGGGAACAGAGTGGATACATTTCACACAGATTAGGTCAATTGTGTCAATGCTCTAAAGGCGGCAAGTTCATTTGGTACACACAGCAACGCATAGGTTAAATTCAAGTCGAATTTACGTCAAGAGAGAGCACTCACGGAAACATTTCTTATTTCCTTCCACCACGAGTTTGGATGGAATCAGGTGCACAAAGCCTTTTTCCTTTTTCCATTTTTCAATTTAAAGTGTGATTGACAACCTTGGTAGTGCAGTGATGAGTCCAAACTAATTATATAGGAACACTGCCGCCGGAGAAGGAAAACAACCACGCATCCGGGCCACGCATGTGCGTTCATTTAGACAATTTGCAATTATTAATATGCAGCCCACCCACCGAATATTGACAATTAGGATTTTCAAACCGGTGGATGGTATTATTTTGTGGAGCCGACTTCCAGAGAGCTTGAAACAGCCCATTGCAAAGAATCGTTTTAGATTTTGCTAACTTTCTGATTATCAAGAGAAAGCATACCGTATTCAATCTATACAACATGGATGTTACGACAAAGGTGGCCACACAAGCATCAACATGCGAAGAAATTTCATCTCCGTGGTGTAATGAGAATCCAGTATGGGTTGACTTTATCGTGGAAGTACTCCAATGGTGTTTGGTTGTCATATCTGTACTCGGTAATACCTTAGTACTTCTCGCGTTTGCTGAAGACAGAGAACTTCGTTCTAACATCTCCAATTTGTTCATTTTGAATCTTGCTATGGCTGATCTTCTTGTTGGCATGTTCGGTATACCAATAACAAATTTATATCACTCTGCGTGTTTTTGGCCATATTCGACCACAATTTGCCGATTGTGGAACACTGTGAACTTTAATGTTTGCGCTATACCCATTTGGGCTAATTAGCTACGATCGTTTCATTTTTGTAACCAAAGGACTTGAATATGAGAAATACCAAACTGTCAAAAAGTTTCTCATTTTATCTGCCAGTCTCTGGGTCGTATTATTTGCTACTTACATTTACACGTTTGTTATTTATGAGTGGATGGTTGAGCAAAAAATAGTAAACCACGAATGCGAATGTTATGGTGAAATAGAAGTGACAGCTGGGTTTGTTATCTTGAACAAAATATAAAGTATATAAAGAATATAATAACTCATCATAAGACATACAATTCAAATGGGCCTTTCATACTCAAAATGCCAAGAAGTTATGAACCCCTTAGTTGTGTCAAATTAAAGAGAAAACAGTATAAAAAAAGCGGGGGGTCAAACCGGGGTGACACTCCTCATGTTCGAAACATGTAACAGTGGTATACAACAATACACTGTCAAAGCTCCATGGTTTAGCTATGGTGCGGTAACCGCTCTAGTCTTTATACGTAAACCAATAGTGGTGTCAAATTAAAGAGAAAACAGTCAAAACAAAAGGGGGAATCAAACCAGTGTGACACTCCTCATGTTCGAAACATGTAACAGTGGTATACAACAATACAGCTGTCAAAGCTCCATGCTTTAGCTATGGTGCGGTAACCGCTCTAGTCTTTATACGTAAACCAATGGGATTTTTCAAAAGGTGCAAGAAAACTTTTTCTACACGTAAACCAATGGGAATTTTGCAAAGGTGCAAGAAACTTTTTCTTCACGTAAGCAAGTGGGATTTTTCAAAAGGTACAAGAAACTTTTTCAACACGTAAACCAATGGGAGTTTTACAAATGTACAAGAAACTTTTTTCTACAAGCTACAACATGGTTCAGCTATGGCACGGTAAACGCTCTAGTCTTTACACGTAAACCAATGGGACTTTTCAAAAGGTGCAAGAAAACTTTTTTACACGTAAACCAATGGGAATTTTGCAAAGGTGCAAGAAACTTTTTCTACACGTAAACAAGTGGGATTTTTGCAAAGGTACAAGAAACTTTTTCTTCACGTAAACCAATGGGATTATTACAAAGGTACAAGAAACTTTTTCTTCACGTAAACCAATGGGATTATTACAAAGGTACAAGAAACTTTTTCTTCACGTAAACCAATGGGATTATTGCAAAGGTGCAAGAAACTTTTTCTTCACGTAAACCAATGGGATTATTACAAAGGTGCAAGAAACTTTTTCTACACATAAACCAATGGGAGTTTTGCAAAGGTACAAGAAACTTTTTCTACACGTAAACCAATGGGATTATTGCAAAGGTGCAAGAACTTTTTCTACATGTAAACCAATGGGAGTTTTGCAAAGGTACAAGAAACTTTTTTCTACAAGCTACATGGTTCAGATATGGCACGGTAAACGCTCTAGACTTTACACGTAAACCAATGGGATTTTTCAAAAGGTGCAAGAAAACTTGTTCTACACGTAAACCCAATGGGATTTTTGCAAAGGTACAAGAAACATTTTGCTGAACCATGAAATTGTATCAGCAGGGGCGTAGCCAGCTTTCTTGGTCAGGGGGGGCAAATAAAATTTTTGGGGCACAGACGAAAAAAATTGCAGTTGCATCATACAATACATAGAGACTGTATGTCTTCGAGCTTCCCGAAAAGGGCCTTATTTGGGATGATGTGCGCGCGTAACGCGAAAAAATGGTATTTTACACTATTTTTGCCCATTATCTGGCTAAAAAGGGCTTTGTTACAATGTGCGCGCATAGCGCCGAAATTTTTTTTGTATTTTACACTATTTTGGCCTTGAATTTTGCTAGAAAAGGGCTCCTTGCCCTTTTCTTTTCCTTTGCCCTCCTGATTTTCTCTTTCATTTTTTTTTTTGTCAGAGGGCACTTTTTCTTTCATTTTTGTCAGGGGTGGCACTCTGCCCCCCCCCGGCTACGCTACTGTGTATCAGGCTATATTTACAAGCCGACGACGGATGTCGGCTTGTTCTGTCTTTTCTCAATTCTTCTTTCTTTCTTCTTTCTTACAAGCCGACGACGGATGTCGGCTTGTTCTGTCTCTTCTCAATTCTTACAAGCCGACGACGAACGTCGGCTTGTTCTGTCTTCTTCCAATTCTTTCTTTCTTCTTACAAGCCGACGACGAACGTCGGCTTGTTCTGTCTTCTTCCAATTCTTTCTTCTTTCTTTCTTTCTTCTGGCAACCAATCAAAATGCTCTAGCTCCGCTAGGCATTGACAGATTTCAACCATATTTGACCCAAATGACCACTGGGTTAGACAAAACCTTCCATATGACTTTGACCTGGCTGTGACCTTTGACCTTGACCTTATGATCAAAAATGTTGATTTCACAAAAAATGCTACTCCTTCCACAAATTACATGCAATGATCATGTGACTCATGCATATGAATCAACGTTAACCAGTGCTCAATACTTGTAAACAGATTTGAGGTCAAAGGTCATTAAGGGGTCATTTCCGGTAAAAGTCTGAAAAATTTGTAAAAATATTCAAAAATCACTGTCTTTGCAAATTATATAGCAGAGAGTCGCCATTAACACACATGCATTGCTACTATCCAGGGTCTTTAGGATGCCTACAGTTTTGGGGTCAAATGTCATTAAGGGGTCACTTCCGGTCAAAAACCAAAATTATCAAAAATGTTCAAAAAATTTTTATCTCAAAAGATAAACAGACCAGAATAATATAACCATCATACATGAATTAATGTTCCTTGACGTATGCATGGTATTTTTATTTTGGGGGTCAAAGGTCATCAAGGGGTCACTTCCTGTTTTTAGCTGAATAACTTCAAGAATTTTTATCTCAAGAAATTAACATGTTAGAATTTTTAAATTAAAATTGGAACAATACATTTTGTAAGTGTACGTCAGGTTTTTTTTTCATTGAGGTCAAAGGTCATTAAGGGGGTCAAAAGGTCAATCAAAAATTTAAAAAAATCAAAATCCATATATAAGTTCCGATTAAGCTGAAATTCACCAGGAATATTTCTTATGACATCCTAAGTACAATGCAAGAGCAGTTGACCCCATCCGTGACCCAGGGGTCATGTTATAGGGGTCAAAGGTCAAATTTCGAAATTGGTCCAATCGAGCTCAAATTCAACAGGAATTATTCTTACGACATTCTAAACATGTTAAAAATATTTATGACCCCAAAGGTAAAAGTTTAGGGGTCAAAGGTCAAATTTCTAAATTGCTCAAACTTGACCCATTAACAGGTCGGCTTGTGTGTCATGTCTCGCATGACAATTTCTATATAGCTCTTGTTACAAGCCGACGACGGATGTCGGCTTGTTCTGTCTCTTCTTAATTGCACAGCCGCCATCGGCGCTGTGCATTCTTTTTACCGCGTTCTTCTTTCTTCTTCTTCTTCTTTCTGTCAACATCATTAAATCGACCATCGTAGCCACATGCTTTCAGCCATGTTGATCATAGTTGGTCACTAGGACTATTGGGTGGTGCCACAGATGTCACATGATCAACTTCCGATCAAATGTCATCCACTTCCGGTCAGTGGCCAAAACCGTGATTTTCACTAAAAATGCTTCTTCTTCCACATTTTACATAGCACCATGACGTCACTTGCGCACATGCATCGCCTATTACGAGTGTCTAAAAGTCCTTCACAGAATTGGGATCAAAGGTCATTAAGGGGTCACTTCCGGTAAAAGTATGAAAAATTTGTAAAAAATATTCAAAAAATCACTGTCTTTACAAATTACATAGCAGAGAGTCGCCATTAGCACACATGCATTGCTACTAGCTAGGGTCTTTAGGATGCCTACAGTTTTGGGGTCAAAGGTCATTAGGGGTTACTTCCGGTCAAAAACCAAAATTATCAAAAATTTAAAAAAAATTTTATCTCAAAATGTAAACAGACCAGAGCAATATAACCATCATACATGAATTGGTATTACCTGATGTATGCACGGTATTTTTATTTTGGGGGTCAAAGGTCATTAAGGGTTCACTTTCTGTTTTTAGCTAAATAACTTTAAGAATTTTTATCTCGACAACTAAACAAAGTAGAATTTTTTAATTAAAATTGGAACAATGCATTTTGTCGGTGTACATAAGGGTTTTTTTTCATTGAGGTCAAACGTCATTAAGGGGGTCAAAAGGTCAATCATAGATTTAAAAAAAATCACAATCCATTTATAAATTCCGATTAAGCTGGAATTCACCAGGAATATTCCGTATGACATCCTGAGCAGTATGTAATATTTTGCGGGGTCAAAGGTTATTAAGGGATCACTTCCGGTTATCAACAAAACCGCCTGGTGGCTGTGCTCGCGGTCGCAGGTGACCGCAACCAATCAGATCTCGTTCTTCTTCTTTCTTTCTTCTTCTTTCTTCTGGCAACCGCAATCAACTGCATGTAGCTCCGCAACGGATTGACAGATTTCAACCAAAGTTGACCCAAATGACCATTGGGCTAGGCCAAACCTTCCATTTGACATTGACCTCGCTGTGACCTTTGACCTAGCTATAATGGTCAAAAATGTGATTTCACAAAAAATGCTACTCCTTCCACAAATTTCATGCAATGATCATGTGACTCATGCATATGAATCAACATGTGGCAGTGCTTAAAACTTCCTAAAAAGAATTGAGGTCAAAGGTCATTAAGGGGTCATTTCCGGTCAAAGTCTAAAAAATATTCAAAAAATCACTGTCTTTACAAATTACATAGCAGAGAGTCGCGATTAGCACACATGCATCGCTACTAGCCAGGGTCTTTAGGATGCCTACAGTTTTGGGGTCAAAGGTCATTAAGGGGTTACTTCCGGTCAAAAACCAAAATTATCAAAAATGTTCAAAAAAATTGTATCTCAAAATGTAAACAGACCAGAGTAATATAACCATCATACATGAATCAGTGTTACGTGATGTATGCACGGTATTTTTATTTTGGGGGTCAAAGGTCATTAAGGGGTCACTTCCTGTTTTTAGCTAGATAACTTCAAGAATTTTTATCTCGACAACTGAACATAGCAGAATTTTTTAATTAAAACTGGAACAATGCATTTTCTCGGTGTACATAAGGTTTTTTTTCCATTGAGGTCAAAGGACATTAAGGGGGTCAAAAGGTCAATCAGAAATTTTCAAAAATCAAAATCCATGTATAAGTTCCGATTAAGCTGAAATTCACCAGGAATATTTCTTATGACATCCTAAGCACAATGCAAGAGCAGTTGACCCCATCCGGAGCCCGGGGGTCAAGTTATAGGGGTCAAATTGCGGCTTGTATTCAGCGTCTGTTGACTCTAGTTTCTTCTTTCTTCTGGCAACAAATCAAAATGCTCTTGCTCCGCCAGGGATTGACAGATTTCAACCATATTTGATCCAAATGACCACTGGGTTAGGCAGAACCTTCCATTTGACTTTGACCTGGCTGTGACCTTTGACCTTGACCTTATGGTCAAAAATGTTGATTTCACAAAAAATGCTACTCCTTCCACAAATTACATGCAATGATTATGTGACTCATGCCTATGAATCAACGTGAACCAGTGCTCAAAACTTGTAAACAGATTTGAGGTCAAAGGTCATTAAGGGGTCATTTCTGGTAAAAGTCTGAAAAATTTGTAAAAAATATTCAAAAAAATCACTGTCTTTGCAAATTATATAGCAGAGAGTCGCCATTAACACACATGCATTGCTACTAGCCAGGGTCTTTAGGATGCCTACAGTTTTGGGGTCAAAGGTCATTAAGGGGTTACTTCCGGTCAAAAACTAAAATGATCAAAAATGTTCAAAATTTTTTTATCTCTTAATGTAAACAGACCAGAGTAATATAACCATCATACATGAATTAGTGCTACCTGATGTATGCATGGTATTTTTATTTTGAGGGTCAAAGGTCATTAATGGGTCACTACCTGTTTTTAGCTAAATAACTTTAAGAATTTTGATCTCGACAACTAAACATAGTAGAATTTTTTAATTAAATTTGGAACAATGCATTTTGTCGGTGTACGTAAGGTTTTTTTCCCATTGAAGTCAAAGGTCATTAAGGGGGTCAAAAGGTCAATCAAAAAATTTTTTAAAAATCAAAATCCATGTATAAGTTCCGATTAAGCTGAAATTCACCAGGAATCTTTCTTATGACATCCTAAGCACAATGCAAGAGCAGTTGACCCCATCCGTGACCCAAGGGTCAAGTTATAGGGGTCAAAGGTCAAATTTCGAAATTGGTCCAATCGAGCTCAAATTCAACAGGAATTATTCTTACGACATTCTAAACGTGTTAAAAATATTTATGACCCCAAAGGTCAAAGTTTAGGGGTCAAAGGTCAAATTTCTAAATTGCTCAAACTTGACCCATTAACAGGTCGGCTTGTGTGTCATGTCTCGCATGACTTTCTATATAGCTCTTGTTACAAGCCGACGACGAATGTCGGCTTGTTCTGTCTCTTCTGAATTCTTCTTTACCTAGCCGGGGATCCGGCTAGGTCCTGTGATCCTATCGGATCTTTCTTCTTACCTAGCCGGGACACCGGCTAGGTCTTGTGATGCTATCGGATCTTTCTTCTTTCTGGCAACACGTGCGTGACTTGCCACGTTTCGCCCTAGCTCTGTTATGCTTTGACAGTTTTTGACCATACTTGGTCACAAACACCACTGACCATGTCCCCACATGTGACATGACATTGAACTCCATTTGACCTTTGACCTGCTCAAAATAAGCAAAAATGTGATTTTTACTCTAAAATGCTTCTTCTTCCACAAATAACATGTGATGGTGACATGCTTAGGTCATGTGACTTGACTTTGGTCGGTGTCTATAATTTATTCACAGAATTTGGGTCAAAGGTCATTAAGGGGGGTCATTTCTGGTCTGAGAGCTAAAAATATTCAAAAAATCACTGTTTTTACAAATTACATAGCAGAGTGCTGTCATTAGCACACATGCATTGTTACTAACCAGGGTCTTTGGGGTGTCTACAGTTTTGGGGTCAAAGGTCATTAAGGGGTCGCTTCCGGTCAAAACCCAAAAATCATCAAATATGTTCATTTTTTTTATCTCAAAACGTAACCAGACCAGAGTGACATAAACTTCATATATGCATTAGTGTTACCCGATGTATGCACAGTATTTTTATTTTTTGGTCAAAGGTCATTTAGACGTCATTTCCGGTTTTAAGCTAAATAACTTCAAGAATTTTTATCTCCATAACTAAACATAGTAGATTTTTTTTTTTTTTTTTTTAACAATGCATTTTCTCGGTGTAAATGAGGTTTTTTTTATATTGGGGTCAAAGGTCATTAAGGAGGTCAAAACGTCAAATTTGCAAAAATGTTTAAAATTACGGAAAAGTAGCTGTATCTCAGCCTATGGAAGACGGATAAAGCCCCTACATGCTACAGTGATGCACCATTAATGGTGTGAGATGTCCATAATAGCCGGTCAAAGGTCAAACTTTAAGTTAAGACTGGCATTTTCGGCCCCGGCTAGGTCCAGATCTGTAACCAGATCTAGTTCTTCTTCTTACCTAGCCGGGACACCGGCTAGGTCTTGTGATGCTATCGGATCTTTCTTCTTTCTGGCAACACGTGCGT
The DNA here is from genome assembly GCF_039555335.1 of Amphiura filiformis. Taxonomy (NCBI): domain Eukaryota; kingdom Metazoa; phylum Echinodermata; class Ophiuroidea; order Amphilepidida; family Amphiuridae; genus Amphiura; species Amphiura filiformis. Next base: position 85,557,908 of record NC_092629.1, read on the forward strand.
GACTTGCCACGTTTCGCCCTAGCTCTGTTATGCTTTGACAGTTTTTGACCATACTTGGTCACGAACACCACTGACCATGTCCCCATATGTGACATGACATTGAACTCCATTTGACCTTTGACCTGCTGACAATGGCAAAAATGTGATTTTTACTCTAAAATGCTTCTTCTTCCACAAATAACATGTGATGGTGACATGCTTAGGTCATGTGACTTGACTTTGGTCGGTGTCTATAATTTATTCACAGATTTTGGGTCAAAGGTCATTAAGGGGTCATTTCCGGTCTGAGAGCTAAAAATATTCCAAAAATCACTGTTTTTACAAACTACATAGCAGAGTGCTGTCATTAGCACACATGCATTGCTACTAACCAGGGTCTTTGGGGTGTCTACAGTTTTGGGGTCAAAGGTCATTAAGGGGTCGCTTCCGGTCAAAACCCAAAAATCATCAAATATGTTCATTTTTTTATCTCAAAACGTAACCAGACCAGAGTGACATAAACTTCATATATGCATTAGTGTTACCCGATGTATGCACAGTATTTTTATTTTTTTTGGTCAAAGGTCATTTAGACGTCATTTCCGGTTTTAAGCTAAATAACTTCAAGAATTTTTATCTCCATAACTAAACATAGTAGATTTTTTTAATTTAAACTGTAACAATGCATTTTCTCGGTGTAAATGAGGTTTTTTTTATATTGGGGTCAAAGGTCATTAAGGAGGTCAAAACGTCAAATTTGCAAAAAATGTTTAAAATTATGGAAAAGTAGCTGTATCTCAGCCTATGGAAGACGGATAAAGCCCCTACATGCTACTGTGATGCACCATTAATGGTGTGAGATGTCCATAAACTTTAAGACTGGCATTTCCGGCTCCGGCTAGGTCCAGATCTGTAACCAGATCTAGTTCTTACCTAGCCGGACACCGGCTAGGTCTTGTGATGCTATCGGATCTTTCTTCTTCTTCTTCTTCTTTCTTCTGGCAACAAATTTCAAAATGCTTCTTCTCCTACATGTTACATCCTACAATGACGTCACTTGCACATATGCATCGGCTATATCCAGTGTCTATAGGATATTCACAAATTTGGGGTCAAAGGTCATTAACGGGTCATTTCCGGTATAAAACCAAATATCTTCAAAATGCTTCTTCTCCTACATGTTACATCCTACAATGACGTCACTTGCACATATGCATCGGCTATATCCAGTGCCTATAAATTATTCACAGAATTTGGGTCAAAGGTCATTAAGGGGTCATTTCCGGTCTGAAAGCTAAAAATATTCAAAAAATCACTGTCTTTACAAATTACATAGCAGAGTGTTGTCGTTAGCACACATGCATTGCTACCAACCAGGGTCTTTGGGGTGTCTACAGTTTCGGGGTCAAAAGGTCATTAAGGGTCGCTTCCGGTCAAAAACCAAAAATCATCAAATATGTTCATTTTTTATATCTCAAAACGTAACCAGACCAGAGTGACATAAATTTCATATATGCATTAGTGCTACCCGATGTATGCACGGTATTTTTATTTTTTGGTCAAAGGTCATTTAGACGTCATTTCCGGTTTTAAGCTAAGTAACTTCAAGAATTTTTATCTCCATAACTAAGCATAGTAGATTTTTTTAATTTAAACTGTAACAATGCATTTTCTCGGTGTATATGAGGTTTTTTTATATTGGGGTCAAAGGTCATTAAGGAGGTCAAAACGTCAAATTTGCAAAAAAAATGTTTAAAATTACGGAAAAGTAGTTGTATCTCAGCCTATTAAAGACGGATTAAGCCCCTACATGCTACAGCGATGCACCATTAATGGTGTGAGATGTCCATAATAGCCGGTCAAAGGTCAAACTTTAAGTTAAGACTGACATTTCCGGCCCGGCTAGGTCCAGATCTGTAACCAGATCTAGTTCTTCTTCTTCTTCTTCTTCTTCTGGCAACAAATTTCAAAATGCTTCTTCTCCTACATGTTACATCCTACAATGACGTCACTTGCACATATGCATCGGCTATATCCAGTGTCTATATGATGTTCACAAATTTGGGGTCAAAGGTCATTAAGGGGTCATTTCCGGTATAAAACCAAATATCTTCAAAATGCTTCTTCTGCCACAAATTACATAGTACGATGATGTCACTTACACATATGCATCGGCTATATCCAGTGCCTAATAATTGTTCACAGAATTTGGGTCAAAGGTCATTAAGGGGTCATTTCCGGTCTGAAAGCTAAAAATATTCAAAAAATCACTGTTTTTACAAATTACATAGCAGAGTGTTGTCATTAGCACACATGTATTGTTACCAACCAGGGTCTTTGGGGTGTCTACAGTTTTGGGGTCAAAGGTCATTAAGGGTCGCTTCCGGTCAAAAACCAAAAATCATCAAATATGTTCATTTTTTAAATCTCAAAACGTAACCAGACCAGAGTGACATAAACTTCATATATGCATTAGTAATACCCGATGTATGCACGGTATTTTTATTTTTTTTTGGTCAAAGGTCATTTAGACGTCATTTCCGGTTTTAAGCTAAATAACTTCAAGAATTTTTATCTCCATAACTAAGCATAGTAGATTTTTTTTTTTTTTTCTGTAACAATGCATTTTCTCGGTGTATATGCGGTTTTTTTTATATTGGGGTCAAAGGTCATTAAGGAGGTCAAAACGTCAAATTTGCAAAAAATGTTTAAAATTATGGAAAAGTAGCTGTATCTCAGCCTATGGGAGACGGATAAAGCCCCTACATGCTACAGTGATGCACCATTGTGATTGTACCTTTCTGTCTCAAGTTATATGTAAATAGGATCAAAGGTCAAAGATTAGCATTTCCGGCCCAGAACGCCCGGCTAGGTTCAGATCTGTTCCCAGATCTAGTTCTTTCTTTCTTTCTTCTTTCTTCTTCTGGCAACCGCAATCAACTGCATCTAGCTCCGCAAGGGATTGACAGATTTCAACCAAACTTGACACAAAAGACCACTGGGCTTGGCAAAACCTTCCATTTGACTTTGATCTTGCTATGACCTTTGACCTAGCTATAATGGTCAAAGATGTGATTTCACAAAAAATGCTACTCCTTCCACAAATTTCATGTGATGAGAACATGGTTATATCATGTGACTCGACTTTAGTCGGTGTCTATAGGGTGTGCTCAGATAAGGGGTCAAAGGTCATTAAGGGGTCATTTCCGGTCAAAGTCTAAAAATATTCAAAAAATCACTGTCTTTACAAATTACATTGCAGAGAGTCGCCATTAGCACACATGCATCGCTACTAGCCAGGGTCCTTAGGATGCCTACAGTTTTGGGGTCAAAGGTCATTAAGGGGTTACTTCCGGTCAAAAACCAAAATTATCAAAAATGTTCAAAAAAATTTTATCTCAAAATGTAAACAGACCAGAATAATATAACCAACATACATGAATAAGTGTTCCCTGATGTATGCATGGTATTTTTATTTTGGGGGTCAAAGGTCATTAAGGGTCACTTCCTGTTTTTAGCTGAATAACTTCAAGAATTTTTATCTCAAGGACTGAACATCTTAGAATTTTTTAATTAAAATTAAAACAATGCATTTTGTCGGTGTACATAAGGTTTTTTTTTCATTGAGGTCAAAGGTCATTAAGGGGTCAAAAGGTCAATCAAAATTTTTCAAAAAATCAAAATCCATGTATAAGTTCCGATTAAGCTGAAATTCACCAGGAATATTTCTTATGACCTCCTAAGCACAATGCAAGAGCAGTTGACCCCATCCGTGACCCAGGGGTCAAGTTATAGGGGTCAAATTGCGGCTTGTATTCAGCGTCTGTTGACTCTAGTTACAAGCCGACGACAGAACGTCGGCTTGTTCTGTCTTCTTCCAATTCTTTCTTTCTTTCTTTCTTTCTTTCTTTCTTCTGGCAACCAATCAACTGCATCTAGCTCCGCAAGAGATTGACAGATTTCAACCAAACTTCACCCAAAAGACAACTGGGCTAGGCCAAACCTTCCATTTGACTTTGACCTTGCTGTGACCTTTGACCTAGCTATAATGGTCAAAAATGTGATTTCACAAAAAATGCTACTCCTTCCACAAATTACATGCAATGATCATGTGACTCATGCATATGAATCAACATGTGGCAGTGCTTATAACTTGCTAAAAAGAATTGAGGTCAAAGGTCATTAAGGGGTCATTTCCGGTCTGAAAGCTAAAAATATTCAAAAATCACTGTCTTTACAAATTATATAGCAGAGAGTCGCCTTTAGCACACATGCATCGCTACTAGCCAGGGTCTTTAGGATGCCTACAGTTTTGGGGTCAAAGGTCATTAAGGGGTTACTTCCGGTCAAAAACCGAAATATTCAAAAAAATTTATCTCAAAATGTAAACAGACCAGAGTAATATAACCATCATACATGAATCAGTGTTACCTGATGTATGCATGGTATTTTTATTTTGGGGGTCAAAGGTCATTAATGCAGCCGTCAAAGTGAGTCTTGAACCTACCCTCCTCAAGGGGTTCACCTTGATTCACCCTTCAAAAATTATTTTTAGGCAAAGATTCACCTTCTGTCCAAAAATATTAGTTCAAGATTCACCACAAGAAAGAAATTATTAGGTCAAGATTCACCTGATCTGTGAATGCTGGTTCTATGTAAAAGCATATATAACAATCCACACGGGGTCAAGATTAGTCAAAGATTCACTTTTACAATCATATATTTGGTTGAAGATTCACAGCATCTGAAAACTCATTGGGTCAAGATTCACCATATGGTTTTGTCCAGTACGTTAAAGATTAGACGCATTTTCACCAACGACATGGTGAAGTCTTGAGGAGGGTAGGGTCAAGATTCCCTTTGACGGCTGCATAAGGGGTCACTTTCTGTTTTTAGCTAAATAACTTCCAAGAATTTTTATCTCAACAATTAAACATAGTAGAATTTTTTATTTAAAATTGGAACAATGCATTTTGTTGGTGTACATAAGGTTTTTTTTTTTTTTTTTTCAAAGGTCATTAAGGGGGTCAAAAGGTCAATCAAAAATTTAAAAAATCAAAATCCATGTATAAGTTTCGATTAAGCTGAAATTCACCAGGAATCTTTCTTATGACTTCCTAAGCACAATGCAAGAGCAGTTGACCCCATCCGTGACCCAAGGGTCAAGTTATAGGGGTCAAAGGTCAAATTTCGAAATTGGTCCAATCGAGCTCAAATTCAACAGGAATTATTCTTACGACATTCTAAACATGTTAAAAATATAATAATATTTATGACCCCAAAGGTCAAAGTTTAGGGGTCAAAGGTCAACTGCGGCGGCTTGTACTCAGAATCTATTGACTCTAGTTTCTTCTTTCTTCTGGCAACTCGTGACATTTTGCGTGACTTGCCACGTTTCGCCCTAGCTCTCTTATGCTTCGACAGATTTCAACCATACTTGAGCCAAATGACCACTGGACTAGGCCAAACCTTACATTTGACTTTGACCTGACTGTGACCTTTGACCTTGACCTTATGGTCAAAATGTTGATTTCACAAAAATGCTACTCCTTCCACAAATTACATGCAATGATCATGTGACTCATGCATATGAATCAACATGTGGCAGTGCTTAAAACCTATCAAAAAGAATTGAGGTCAAAGGTCATTAAGGGGTCATTTCCGGTCAAAGTCTGAAAAATTTGTAAAAAAAATACAAAAAATCACTGTCTGTACAAATTACATAGCAGAGAGTCGCCATTAACACACATGCATTGCTATTAGCCAGGGTATTTAGGATGTCTACAGTTTTGGGGTCAAATGTCATTAAGGGGTTACTTCCGGTCAAAACCAAAATTATCAAAATGTTCAAAAAATTTTATCTCAAAAGATAAACAGACCAGAATAATATAACCATCACACATGAATCAGTGTTCCCTGATGTATGCATGGTATTTTTATTGTGGGGGTCAAAGGTCATTAAGGGGTCACTTCCTGTTTTTAGCTAAATAATTTTAAGAATTTTTTATCTCAACAACTAAACATAGTAGAATTTTTAAATTAAAATTGGAACAATGCATTTTGTCGGTGTACGTAATGTTTTTTTTCCATTGAAGTCAAAGGTCATTAAGGGGGTCAAAAGGTCAATCAAAAATTGTCAAAAAATCAAAATCCATGTATAAGTTCCGATTAAGCTGAAATTCACCAGGAATATTTCTTATGACATCCTAAGCACAATGCAAGAGCAGTTGACCCCATCCGTAACCCAGGGGTCAAGTTATAGGGTCAAATTGCGGCTTGTATTCAGCGTCTGTTGACTCTAGTTACACAGCCGTGACGTTAGTCACGGCTGTGTCTTTTTTCTTACAGGTTCTTTACACAGCCGTGACGTTAGTCACGGCTGTGTCTTTTTTCTTACAGGTTCTTTACACAGCCGTGACGTTAGTCACGGCTGTGTCTTTTTTCTTACAGGTTCTTTCTTTGTTTCTTTCTTTCTTTCTGCCGACCATTACATTTGCTCTAGCACTCACATGCTTACACCGATTTGGACCTAACTTGGTCACAACCATCATTGACCATGCCCCTACATGTCACATGAAACTCGTGGGGTCAAAGGTCACGCTGGGGTCATAGGGGTCAAAAACGTGATTTCAACTCAAAATGCTTCTTCTCCTACAGATTACGTATGACGGTGACCCCACTTGCACACATGCATTGCTATTACCCAGTGTCTATGGGGTCCTCACAGATTGGGGGGCAAAGGTAATTAAGGTGCCACTTCCGGTATAAAACGAAAAACCTTCAAATTTTTCTATTTGCTAAGAAAAACATAGGACAGTAGCGGTATGTTCTCACATAAATTGTAGTTACCCTGTGTATATGTGGTATTTTTTTATTTAGGGTTAAAGGTCATTAAGGGGCCACTTCCGGTATAAAACGAAATACCTTTAAAATGCTTCTTCTCCCACAAATTACCTAGGACAGTGACACCACTTGCACACATGCATTGTTTTTACCCAGTGTCTATGGGGTCCTCACAGATTTGGGGTCAAAGGTCATTAAGGGGTTACTTCCGGTATAAAACGAAAAACCTTCAAATTTTTTTTATTTGCTAAGAAAAACAGGACAGTAACGGTATGTTCACACATGAATTGTATTTTGTGAATGGTATTTTTTTTATTTGGAGTCAAATGTCATTAAGGGGTCACTTCCGGTCTGAGACGAAAAACCTTCAAAATGATCATTCTGCCACAAGTAACATAGCAAAGTGGTGCCACGTGCACCCATGCATTGACATTAGCCAATGTCTATGGGCGTTTTCATATATTTTGGGGTCAAAGGTCATTAGGGGTCACAACACGGCTGTGTTCGTGGGTTTGACCACAGCTAAGTCTAGTTACACAGCCGTGACGTTAGTCACGGCTGTGTCTTTTTTCTTACAGGTTCTTTCTTCTTTCTTCTTTCTTCTGCCGACCACTACATTTGCTCTAGCACTTACATGCTTACACCGATTTTGACCTAACTTGGTCACAACCATCATTGACCATGCCCCTACATGTCATATGAAACTCGTGGGGTCAAAGGTCACGCAGGGGTCATAAGGTCAAAAACGTGATTTCAACTCAAAATGCTTCTTCTCTCACAGATTACGTAGGACAGTGACACCACTTGCACACATGCATTGTTATTATCCAGTGTCTATGGGGTCCTCACAGATTTGGGGTCAAAGGTCATTAAGGGGTCACTTCCGGTATAAAACGAAAAACCATCAAAATTTTTTATTTGCTAAGAAAAACATAGGACAGTAACGGTATGTTCACACATAAATTGTAGTTACCCTGTGTATATGTGGTATTTTTATTTAGGGTCAAAGGTCATTAAGGGGCCACTTCCGGTATAAAACGAAATACCTTTAAAATGCTTCTTCTCCGACAAATTACGTAGGACAGTGACAGCACTTACACACATGCATTGTTATTACCCAGTGTCTATGGGGTCCTCACAGATTTGGGGTCAAAGGTCATTAAGGGGTCACTTCCGGTATAAAACGAAAAACCTTCAATTTTTTTTATTTGCTAAGAACAACATAGGACAGTAACGGTATGTTCACACATGAATTATGGGTACCCAATTCATATGTGGTATTTTTTATTTGGGGTCAAATGTCATTAAGGGGTCACTTCCGGTCTGAGACGAAAAACCTTCAAAATGCCCCTTCTGCCACAAGTAACATAGCAAAGTGGTGCCACATGCACCCATGCATTGACATTAGCCAATGTCTTTGGCCGTTTTCATATATTTTGTGGTCAAAGGTCATTAGGGGTAACAACACGGCTGTGTTCGTGGGTTAGACCACAGCTTAGTCTAGTTACACAGCCGTGACGTTAGTCACGGCTGTGTCTTTTTTCTTACAGGTTCTTTCTTTCTTTCTGCCGACCACTACATTTGCTCTAGCACTGACATGCTTACACCGATTTTGACCTAACTTGGTCACAACCATCATTGACCATGCCCCTACATGTCATATGAAATTCGTGGGGTCAAAGGTCACGCAGGGGTCATAGGGGTCAAAAACGTGATTTCAACTCAAAATGCTTCTTCTCTCACAGATTACGTAGGACAGTGACACCACTTGCACACATGCATTGTTATTATCCAGTGTGTATGGGGTCCTCACAGATTTGAGGTCAAAGGTCATTAAGGGGCCATTTCAGGTATAAAACGAAAAACCTTCAAAAATTTTTATTTGCTAAGAAAAACATAGGACAGTAACGGTATGTTCACACATAAATTATAGTTACCCTGTGTATATGTGGTATTTTTTATTTAGGGTCAAAGGTCATTAAGGGGCCACTTCCGGTATAAAACGAAATACCTTTAAAATGCTTCTTCTCCCACAAATTACGTAGGACAGTGACACCACTTGCACATATGCATTGCTATTACCCAGTGTCTACGGGGTCCTCACAGATTTGGGATCAAAGGTCATTAAGGGGTCACTTCCGGTATAAAACGAAAAACCTTCAAAAATTTTATTTGGTAAGAAAATATAGGACATTAACGGTATGTTCACACATGAATTGTGGTTACCCAATTCATATGTGGTATTTTTTTATTTGGGGTCAAAGGTCATTAAGGGGTCACTTCCGGCCTGAGACGAAAAACATTCAAAATGCCCCTTCTGCCACAAATAACATAGCAAAGTGATGCCACGTGCACCCATGCATTGACATTAGCCAATATCTATGGGGTTTTCATATATTTTGGGGTCAAAGGTCATTAGGGGTTACAACACGGCTGTGTTCGTGGTCTTAGACCACAGCTAAGTCTAGTTCTTTCTTCTTTCTTTCTGCCGACCATTACATTTGCTCTAGCACGCACATGCTCACACCGATTTGGACCTAACTTGGTCACAACCATCATTGACCATGCCCCTACATGTCACATGAAACTCATTGGGTCAAAGGTCACGCTGGGGTCATAGGGGTCAAAAACGTGATTTCAACTTAAAATGCTTCTTCTCCTACAGATTACGTATGACGGTGACCCCACTTGCACACATGCATTGCTATTACCCAGTGTCTATAGGGTCCTCACAGATTTGGGGTCAAAGGTCATTAAGGGGTCACTTCCGGTATAAAACGAAAAACCTTCAAAAAATTGTATTTGCTAAGAAAAACATAGGACAGTAACGGTATGTTCACACATAAATTGTAGTTACCCTGTGTATATGTGGTATTTTTTTTATTTAGGGTCAAAGGTCATTAAGGGCCACTTCCGGTACAAAACGAAATACCTTTAAAATGCTTCTTCTCCCACAAATTACGTAGGACAGTAACGCCACTTGCATAAATGCATTGTTATTACCCAGTGTCTATGGGGTCCTCACAGATTTGGGGTCAAAGGTCATTAAGGGGTCACTTCCGGTAAAAAACGAAAAACCTTCAATTTTTTTTATTTGCTAAGAAAAACATAGGACAGTAACGGTATGTTCACAAATGAATTGTGGGTACCCAATTCATATGTGGTATTTTTTATTTGGGGTCAAATGTCATTAAGGGGTCACTTCCGGTATAAAACGAAAAACCGTCACAATTTTTTATTTGCTAAGAAAAACATAGGACAGTAACGGTATGTTCACACATGAATTGTGGGTACCCAATTCATATGTGGTATTTTTTTATTTGGGGCCAAATGTCATTAAAGGGTCACTTCCGGTCTGAGACGAAAAACCTTCAAAATGCCCCTTCTGCCACAAGTAACATAGCAAAGTGGTGCCACATGCACCCATGCATTGACATTAGCCAATGTCTATGGCCATTTTCATATATTTTGGGGTCAAAGGTCATTAGGGGTAACAACACGGCTGTGTTCGTGGGTTAGACCACAGCTTAGTCTAGTTCTTCTTCTTTCTTCTTTCTGCCGACCACTACATTTGCTCTAGCACTTACATGCTTGTACCGATTTTGACCTAACTTGGTCACAACCATCATTGACCATGCCCCTACATGTCATATGAAATTCGTGGGGTCAAAGGTCAAGCAGGGGTCATAGGGGTCAAAAACGTGATTTCAACTCAAAATGCTTCTTCTCTCACATATTACGTAGGAGAGTGACACCACTTGCACACATGCATTGTTATTATCCAGTGTCTATGGGGTCCTCACAGATTTGGGGTCAAAGGTCATTAAGGGGTCACTTCCGGTATAAAACGAAAAACCTTCAAAAAATTTTATTTGCTAAGAAAAACATAGGACAGTAACGGTATGTTCACAAATAAATTGTAGTTACTCTGTGCATATGTGGTATTTTTTTATTTAGGGTCAAATGTCATTAAGGGCTACTTCCGGTATAAAACGAAATTCCTTTAAAATGCTTCTTCTCCCACAAATTACGTATGACAGTGACGCCACTTGCACACATGCATTGTTATTACCCAGTGTCTATGGGGTCCTCACAAATTTGGAATCAAAGGTCATTAAGGGGTCACTTCCGGTATAAAACGAAAAACCTTCAAAATTTTTATTTGCTAAGAAAAACATTGGAGGGTGATGGTATATTCACACGTGAATTGTGTTTACCTATTGTACATGTGGTATTTTTTCATTTGGGGTCAAAGGTCATTAAGGGGTCACTTCCGGTCTGAGACGAAAACCTTCAAAATGCCCCTTTCTGCCACAAATAACATAGCAAAGTGGTGCCACTTGGACCCATACATTGACATTAGCCAATGTCTATGGGCGTTTTATATATTTTGAGGTCAAAGGTCATTAAGGCGTCAAAACACGGCTGTGTTCGTGGTCTTAGACCACAGCTAAGTCTAGTTACACAGCCGTGACGTTAGTCACGGCTGTGTCTTTTTTCTTACAGGTTCTTTCTTTCTTTCTTCTTTCTTTCTGCCGACCACTACATTTGCTCTAGCACTTACATGCTTGTACCGATTTTGACCTAACTTGGTCACAACCATCATTGACCATGCCCCTACATGTCATATGAAACTCGTGGGGTCAAAGGTCAAGCGGGGGTCATAGGGGTCAAAAACGTGATTTCAACTCAAAATGCTTCTTCTCTCACAGATTACGTAGGAGAGTGACACCACTGGCACACATGCATTGTTATTATCCAGTGTCTATGGGGTCCTCACAGATTTGGGGTCAAAGGTCATTAAGGGGTCACTTCCGGTATAAAACGAAAAACCTTCAATTTTTTTTATTTGCTAAGAAAAACATAGGACAGTAACGGTATGTTCACAATAAATTGTAGTTACTCTGTGCATATGTGGTATTTTTTTATTTAGGGTCAAATGTCATCAAGGGGCTACTTCCGGTATAAAACGAAATTCCTTTAAAATGCTTCTTCTCCCACAAATAACGTATGACAGTGACGACACTTGCACACATGCATTTTTATTACCCAGTGTCTATGGGGTCCTCACAAATTTGGAATCAAAGGTCATTAAGGGGTCACTTCCGGTATAAAACGAAAAACCTTCAAAAATTTTTATTTGCTAAGAAAAACATTGGAGGGTGATGGTATATTCACACGTGAATTGTGTTTACCTATTGTACATGTGGTATTTTTTCATTTGGGGTCAAAGGTCATTAAGGGGTCACTTCCGGTCTGAGACGAAAAACCTTCAAAATGCCCCTTTCTGCCACAAATAACATAGCAAAGTGGTGCCACTTGGACCCATACATTGACATTAGCCAATGTCTATGGGCGTTTTATGTATTTTGAGGTCAAAGGTCATTAAGGCGTCAAAACACGGCTGTGTTCGTGGTCTTAGACCACAGCTAAGTCTAGTTACACAGCCGTGACGTTAGTCACGGCTGTGTCTTTTTTCTTACAGGTTCTTTCTTCTTTGTTTCTTCTGCCGACCACTACATTTGCTCTAGCACTTACATGCTTACACCGATTTTGACCTAACTTAGTCACAACCATCATTGACCATGCCCCTACATGTCATATGAAACTCGTGGGGTCAAAGGTCACGCAGGGGTCATAGGGGTCAAAAACGTGATTTCAACTCAAAATGCTTCTTCTCTCACAGATTACATAGGACAGTGACACCACTTGCACACATGCATTGTTATTATCCAGTGTCTATGGGGTCCTCACAGATTTGGGGTCAAAGGTCATTAAGGGGTCACTTCCGGTATAAAACGAAAAACCATCAAATTTTTTATTTGCTAAGAAAAACATAGGACAGTAACGGTATGTTCACACATAAATTGTAGTTACCCTGTGTATATGTGGTATTTTTTTATTTAGGGTCAAAGGTCATTAAGGGGCCACTTCCGGTATAAAACGAAATACCTTTAAAATGCTTCTTCTCCCACAAATTACGTAGGACAGTGACACCACTTGCACACATGCATTGTTATTACCCAGTGTCTATGGGGTCCTCACAGATTTGGGGTCAAAGGTCATTAAGGGATCACTTCCGGTATAAAACGAAAAACCTTCAAAATTTCTTATTTGCTAAGAAAAACATAGGACAGTAACGGTATGTTCACACATAAATTGTAGTTACCCTGTGTATATGTGGTATTTTTTTATTTAGGGTCAAAGGTCATTAAGGGCCACTTCCGGTATAAAACGAAATACCTTTAAAATGCTTCTTCTCCCACAAATTACGTAGGACAGTGACAACACTTGCACACATGCATTGTTATTGCCCAGTGTCTATGGGGTCCTCACAGATTTGGGGTCAAAGGTTATTAAGGGGTCACTTCCGGTATAAAACGAAAAACCTTCCAATTTTTTTTATTTGCTAAGAAAAACATAGGACAGTAACGGTATGTTCACAAATGAATTGTGGGTACCCAATTCATATGTGGTATTTTTTTATTTGGGGCCAAATGTCATTAAGGGGTCACTTCCGGTCTGAGACGAAAAACCTTCAAAATGCCCCTTCTGCCACCAGTAACATAGCAAAGTGGTGCCACATGCACCCATGCATTGACATTAGCCAATGTCTATGGCCGTTTTCATATATTTTGGGGTCAAAGGTCATTAGGGGTAACAACACGGCTGTGTTCGTGGGTTAGACCACAGCTTAGTCTAGTTACACAGCCGTGACGTTAGTCACGGCTGTGTCTTTTTTCTTACAGGTTCTTTCTTCTTTCTTTCTTTCTTCTTTCTGCCGACCACTTCATTTGCTCTAGCACTTACATGCTTACACCGATTTTGACCTAACTTGGTCATAACCATCATTGACCATGCCCCTACATGTCATATGAAACTCGTGGGGTCAAAGGTCACGCAGGGGTCATAGGGGTCAAAAACGTGATTTCAACTAAAAATGCTTCTTCTCCTACAGATTACGTATGACGGTGAACCCACTTGCACACATGCATTACTATTACCCAGTGTCTATGGGGTCCTCACAGATTTGGGGTCAAAGGTCATTAAGGGGTCACTTCCGGTATAAAACGAAAAACCTTCAAAAAATTTTATTTGCTAAGAAAAACATAGGACAGTAACGGTATGTTCACACATAAATTGTAATTACCCTGTGTATATGTGGTATTTTTTTATTTAGGGTCAAAGGTCATTAAGGGGATACTTCCGGTACAAAACGAAATACCTTTAAAATGCTTCTTCTCCCACAAATTACGTCGGACAGTAACACCACTTGCATACATGCATTGTTATTATCCAGTGTCTATGGGGTCCTCACAGATTTGGGGTCAAAGGTCATTAAGGGGTCACTTCCGGTATAAAACGAAAAACCTTCAAAAATTTTATTTGCTAAGAAAAACATAGGACAGTAACGGTATGTTCACACATAAATTGTAATTACCCTGTGTATATGTGGTATTTTTTATTTAGGGTCAAAGGTCATTAAGGGGCCACTTCCGGTACAAAACGAAATACCTTTAAAATGCTTCTTCTCCCACAAATTACGTCGGACAGTAACACCACTTGCATACATGCATTGTTATTATCCAGTGTCTATGGGGTCCTCACAGATTTGGGGTCAAAAGGTCATTAAGGGGTCACTTCCGGTATAAAACGAAAAACCGTCAAAATTTTTATTTGCTAAGAAAAACATAGGACAGTAACGGTATGTTCACACATGAATTGTGGGTACCCAATTCATATGTGGTATTTTTTATTTGGGGTCAAATGTCATTAAGGGGTCACTTCCGGTCTGAGACGAAAAACCTTCAAAATGCCCCTTCTGTCACGAGTAACATAGCAAAGTGGTGCCACATGCACCCATGCATTGACATTAGCCAATGTCTATGGCCGTTTTCATATATTTTGGGGTCAAAGGTCATTAAGGGTAACAACACGGCTGTGTTCGTGGGTTAGACCACAGCTTAGTCTAGTTCTTCTTCTTTCTTCTTTCTGCCGACCACTACATTTGCTCTAGCACTTACATGCTTACACCGATTTTGACCTAACTTGGTCACAACCATCATTGATCATGCCCCTACATGTCATATGAAACTTGTGGGGTCAAAGGTCACGCAGGGGTCATAGGGGTCAAAAACGTGATTTCAACTCAAAATGCTTCTTCTCTCACAGATTACGTATGACGGTGACCCCACTTGCACACATGCATTGCTATTACCCAGTGTCTATGGGGTCCTCACAGATTTGGGGTCAAAGGTCATTAAGGGGTCACTTCCGGTATAAAACGAAAAATCGTCAATTTTTTTATTTGCTAAGAAAAACATAGGACAGTAACGGTATGTTCACACAAAATTGTAGTTACCCTGTGTATATGTGGTATTATTATATTTAGGGTCAAAGGTCATTAAGGGGCCACTTCCGGTACAAAACGAAATACCTTTAAAATGCTTCTTCTCCCACAAATTACGTAGGACAGTAACACCACTTGCATACATGCATTGTTATTACCCAGTGTCTATGGGGTCCTCACAGATTTGGGGTCAAAGGTCATTAAGGGGTCACTTCCGGTATAAAACGAAAAACCGTCAAAATTTTTTATTTGCTAAGAAAAACATAGGACAGTAACGGTATGTTCACACATGAATTGTGGGTACCCAATTCATATGTGGTATTTTTTATTTGGGGTCAAATGTCATTAAGGGGTCACTTCCGGTCTGAGACGAAAAACCTTCAAAATGCCCTTCTGCCACAAGTAACATAGCAAAGTGGTGCCACATGCACCCATGCATTGACATTAGCCAATATCTATGGCCGTTTTCATATATTTTGGGGTCAAAGGTCATAAGGGGTAACAACACGGCTGTGTTCGTGGGTTAGACCACAGCTTAGTCTAGTTACAAGCCGACGACGGATGTCGGCTTGTTCTGTCTCTTCTCAATTCTTTCTTTCTTTCTTTCTTCTTTCTTTCTTCTGGCAACCAATCAACTGCATCTAGCTTCGCAAAGGATTGACAGATTTCAACCAAAGTTGACCCAAATGACCACTGGGCTAGGCCAAACCTTCCATTTGACTTTGACCTCGCTGTGACCTTTGACCTAGCTATAATGGTCAAAAATGTGATTTCACAAAAATGCTACTCCTTCCACAAATTTCATGCAATGATCATGTGACTCATGCATATGAATCAACATGTGGCAGTGCTTAAAACTTCCTAAAAAGAATTGAGGTCAAAGGTCATTAAGGGGTCATTTCCGGTCTGAAAGCTAAAAATATTCAAAAAATCACTGTCTTTACAAAATATATAGCAGAGAGTCGCCATTAGCACACATGCATTGCTACTAGCCAGGGTCTTTAGGATGCCTACAGGTTTGGGGTCAAAGGTCATTAAGGGGTTACTTCCGGTCAAAAACCAAAAATGTTCAAAAATTTTTATCTCAAAATGTAAACAGACCAGAATAATATAACCAACATACATGAATTAGTGTTCCCTGATGTATGCATGGTATTTTTATTTTGTGGGTCAAAGGTCATTAAGGGGTCACTTCCTGTTTTTAGCTGAATAATTTCAAGAATTTTTATCTCAAGAACTGAACATGTTAGAATTTTTTAATTAAAATTGGAACAATGCATTTTGTCGGTGTACATAAGGTTTTTTTTTACATTGTGGTCAAAGGTCATTAAAGGGGTCAAAAGGTCAATCAAAAATTTTCAAAAAATCAAAATCCATGTATAAGTTCCGATTAAGCTGAAATTCACCAGGAATATTTCTTATGACCTCCTAAGCACAATGTAAGAGCAGTTGACCCCATCCGTAACCCAGGGGTCAAGTTATAGGGTCAAATTGCGGCTTGTATCAGCGTCTGTTGACTCTAGTTTCTTCTTTCTTCTGGCAACCGCAATCAACTGCATGTAGCTCCGCAAGGATTGACAGATTTCAACCAAAGTTGACCCAAATGACCACTGGGCTAGGCCAAACCTTCCATTTGACTTTGACCTCGCTGTGACCTTTGACCTAGCTATAATGGTCAAAATGTGATTTCACAAAAATGCTACTCCTTCCACAAATTTCATGCAATGATCATGTGACTCATGCATATGAATCAACATGTGGCAGTGCTTAAAACTTCCTAACAAGAATTGAGGTCAAAGGTCATTAAGGGGGTCATTTCCGGTCTGAAAGCTAAAAATATTCAAAAAATCACTGTCTTTACAAAATATATAGCAGAGAGTCGCCATTAGCACACATGCATTGCTACTAGCCAGGGTCTTTAGGATGCCTACAGGTTTGGGGTCAAAGGTCATTAAGGGGTTACTTCCGGTCAAAAACCAAAAATGTTCAAAAAAATTTTATCTCAAAATGTAAACAGACCAGAATAATATAACCAACATACGTGAATTAGTGTTCCCTGATGTATGCATGGTATTTTTATTTTGGGGGTCAAAGGTCATTAAGGGGTCACTTTCTGTTTTTAGCTGAATAACTTCAAGAATTTTTATCTCAAGAACTGAACATGTTAGAATTTTTAATTAAAATTGAAACAATGCATTTTGTCGGTGTACATAAGGTTTTTTTACATTGAGGTCAAAGGTCATTAAAGGGGTCAAAAGGTCAATCAAAAATTTTCAAAAAATCAAAATCCATGTATAAGTTCCGATTAAGCTGAAATTCACCAGGAATATTTCTTATGACATCCTAAGCACAGTGCAAGAGCAGTTGACCCCATCCGTAACCCAGGGGTCAAGTTATAGGGGTCAAATTGCGGCTTGTATTCAGCGTCTGTTGACTCTAGTTGTCTATGTTATTTATTACTTACTTACTGACTTATTACTTACTTGCTTTGCGGTCAGAAATGGGCATATTTCTAAATGCAAAGAAGGTTTAACCACCCGGGTAGTGTCAAATGAAAGAGAAAATATAAAGAATATAATAACCCATCATAAGACATACAATTCAAATGGGCCTTTCATACTCAAAATGCCAAGAAGTTATGAACCCCTTAGTTGTGTCAAATTAAAGAGAAAACAGTTTAAAAAAAAGGGGGGGTCAAACCGGGGTGACACTCCTCATGTTCGAAACATGTAGTGGTATAAAAAAGTACAACAATACACTGTCAAAGCTCCATGGTTTAGCTATGGTGCGGTAACCGCTCTAGTCTTTAAACGTAAACCAATAGTGGTGTCAAATTAAAGAGAAAACAGTCAAAACAAAAGGTGGAATCAAAGTATTCTGGCTAGAATACTTTGGTGGAATCAAACCAGTGTGACACTCCTCATGTTCGAAACATGTAACAGTGGTATACAACAATACAACTGTCAAAGCTCCATGGTTTAGCTATGGTGCGGTAACCGCTCTAGTCTTTATACGTAAACCAATGGGAATTTTGCAAAGGTGGAAGAAACTTTTTCTTCACGTAAGCAAGTGGGATTTTTCAAAAGGTACAAGAAACTTTTTCAACACGTAAACCAATGGGAGTTTTACAAATGTACAAGAAACTTTTTTCTACAAGCTACATGGTTCAGCTATGGCACGGTAAACGCTCTAGTCTTTACACGTAAACCAATGGGAATTTTCAAAAGGTGCAAGAAAACTTTTTTACACGTAAACCAATAGGAATTTTGCAAAGGTGCAAGAAACTTTTTCTACACGTAAACAAGTGGGATTGTTGCAAAGGTGCAAGAAACTTTTTCTACACATAAACCAATGGGACTTTTCAAAAGGTGCAAGAAACTTTTTCTACACATAAACCAATGGGAATTTTGCAAAGGTGCAAGAAACTTTTTCTACACGTAAACCAATGGGAATTTTGCAAAGGTGCAAGAAAACTTTTTTACACGTAAACCAATGGGAATTTTGCAAAGGTGCAAGAAACTTTTTCTACACGTAAACAAGTGGGAGTTTTGCAAAGGTGCAAGAATCTTTTTCTACACGTAAACCAATAGGATTTTTGCACAGGTACAAGAAATTTTTTCTACACTTTTAATACTCGGGGAGCTAGGACCATTTTCTGTGCACCCCCACAGGACCAAACCAAACCAACTTTTTAGGGTTCCTGAGATGACCCCAAAACATAATCAGGATGTTCCCAAAAATATAAACTGGCCCCAAGGGGGGTAAAAGGTCATTGAACTTTGCATAGGGTCAAAATTTCAATGTATTCACCTAGTCACAAGGATTCAGAAAATGTATAGTTTGACCTATCTAGGACGTATTGTTCTTGAGTTATAACCAAAAAGGTCAAAGGTCACGTTTTTGCCTCTATGGGGGTCGAAAACATCAAAGTGCTCCAATTTTGCCAAAAGAGGTGTCAAAATGTTCGTTTTGATGAATATTTATATTTTTGGGAACATCCTGATTATGTTTTAGGGTCATCTTAGGAACCTAAAAAATTTGGTTTGGTTTGGTCCTGTGCACAGAAAGTGGTCCTAGCTCCCCGAGTATAAAACCAATGGGAATTTTGCAAAGGTGCAAGAATCTTTTTCTACACGTAAACCAATAGGATTTTTGCAAAGGTACACGAAACTTTTTCTACACATAAACCAATGGGAATTTTGCAAAGGTTTGATGTGCAACAATAGTCTATATGGCATTGTAAAAGAGCAGAGCAGAGATTTTTCCGTAAATTCTGATTGAGATATTGAACATGTCTGTAAAGAAATTTGAGTTTGCCAGTAACTTGTTAATTATAGAGCTAACCATAATGTCTCCAGAGAGGTATTGGTCAAGTGTCACTCCCAAGTAAACTGAGCTCAAAAAGAAACTTATAATTTTTCACAAGGTCATATCTTGAAATCCTGTCTATCAAATTCTACCAAAATTACACACAGGTTTACTTCAATACTCTACTCTTAACATATGTCAGTAATCACGCAGTTATCCAACTGACACAACAGCAAAATGCACTGACATGGAAGAGCTTCCTGGAACACATTCACAGCCCAGCCCTGTTTCATGAAAAAAGTGTATGAAAAGCAGAAAGCAGCACCGTTTTATCATCTGTGCAATGATCTTGTGTGTATTCTCACAGATTTTTTGTGCTGGGTGCCAAATGTTGGGCTGTAAAAGTGGAGGAAGTCCAGGAAGCTGTCCCATGACAGTGCATTTTGCTGTTTTGTCAGTTGGACAACTGCTTGGTTACTGACATGTGTTTTGAGTAGAGTATTAAAGTAATCCTGTGTGTAATTTTGGTTCATTTTGATTGACAGTAATTTAAGATATGACCTTGTGATTCACGCGTTGTAAAAAATTATAAGTTTCTTTTTGAGCTCAGTTTATTTGATGGACGTTTGAGCTTTGATAGTTTGATTATTGTAGGAAATCTGAATATCACCGACCTTGCCTAATTTTGATCTGGTCCCGAATAGAATACACTCAGTTTTTCCCACACGAAGAGACAACTTGTTATTGATCATCCAGTTATTGCAAGAAGATAAATCAGAACTCAGGCTATGAGAAATGACCTCAGGATCCTTATGGGATGAAATAATCACACTATCATCGGCGTACAAAAGAAGCTTATTGTGCACCGATGATTCCATGTCGTTGCTATAGCAGAGATAAAGCAATGGTCCCAGCAAGACTGGAATAGCTGCCTAAGACAGGAAGAATTCAAATATCATAGATATACTTTTGTAGGTCCTGGTGTTCTTGAGTTATGTTGTAAAGAGGGCTGAAACAACATCACTTTTGAAAAACGTATACAACTCATTAACAAAAAATCAAGCAAGTTTTCAAAGTATTATATGATTTGTAGAATGAACTTTTGCAAAACATCAAAGTGTTATTTTTCAATAATATATTGATCTAGATAATGAAAGTCGATTTTTGTTGGCTGCTTCGATCAACAATACCTATTCTACCCTTGAGAAAAGTACACACTGAGTTTCATATGGGATATTTAGTGATTTCACATTGCTTAGTAGGAGTAGGAGGAAAATATCTTTTCTAAAAAATTCTAATCATTTGTTGCTTGAATATGTGATATTTTCTGGATATCTCAAATTTAAAAAAACCAAATGTGGTAAAATTGCTCCCAAAAACGAAATGTGCACGGCCTATTTTTTAGACTAACACTAGTAGTTATTTACTACAGTCATAAATAAGAAAAAACAAAACAAATAATTTCTACCTTTTACATTTATTATGTAATTTTTGAGAAAAAATGGAAAGGTTTTGAAAAATAAAATGTGAAAGCAAATACTGAACATCAAATTAATTCAATTCAAGGTAAAATAAAAATAAATATAAATTAGTGTTGATGGTGTAGTATACTGTAAAAGTGGAAATTTTCACGGTACATTAAGGGATCTGGAATGAGCGTTTTGAGCGTTTCGACAGTATTTTTTGTGGGACATTAGAGCACATCAGACATATCGAATTGCATTTTTTGAAATTCACGATATAATACACATTTTATAACAAATTATTAAAATTTGATATTTTTCACATTTTTGATATAATTATAACAGTCCTCGAAGTAAATTTGATAAATCTAATGATATATTCTTAAAGTGTATGTAGCTGGGAGGAAAAGCCGACGATCAATTGAAAATTTTGACCTTTCATATTGAAGATATGGACTTTTTTTCCCAAAAAGACCTAATTTTTTTGTGTGTTTTGGGGAAAAAAATCCATATCTTCAATACGAAAGGTCAAAATTTTCAATTGATCGTCGGCTTTTCATCCCACCTACATACACTTTCAGTATAAATCATCAGATTTATAAAGTTTACTTTGAGTACTGTTAAATATCAAAATATAAATTTTAATCATTTGCCATAAAATGTGTATTACATTGCTAATTTCAAAAAATCAAAATTATTTGATATCAGAAGGACATTCTTCAGTATTCAGATATGTCTGATATGCTCTAATGTCCCACAATAAATACTGTCCAAACGTTCATACCCCATCCCTTAATTTGCGTGCTTTTTGTGCTCCATACAGCTACCACTTTTTATGTATAGGTCTATGTAAGAAAACTCAAATTCAAATAATTTTAAAACAAGTGACATATGGTTAAAAATCAGCAAAGCGCAAACATTTACACAAGCAAAAATAACCACTTTTACAGTAATATGCAATTCACTCATGGATATCATTATGCTTGTAACATACACCCCTGCCCAATTTTATGCCTATTTTTGCATTTTTCTCAAAAATTATAGAGCATTGGTGACAAGTAAGATGTGTATATTATAGGGGCAAGGACTACAACTGCTACACTGGAAATTTTATTTCAGCACAGACAACAGTTGTGGAGTTACAGTCAAAAATGAGGGAAAACCAATATTTGATCAATAAATCAATAACTACTTGCCTTGAGTTGCTGAATTTTCAGTGCAGTAGTTGTAGTCCTTGCCCCTATATAACATATCTTGCTTGTCACCAATGCGCTATAATTTTTGAGAAAAATGCAAAAATAAGCAAAAAATTGGCTAGGGGTGTATATAGTACCTTAAAGAAATGTGGAGCACTTTAGCCTCTCATACACATTTCACTGCAACAAGTCAACATTGGTGGCACAGTTCCTCTTCACATAAAATGTGCTCCCCATTAAACTTGGAGTGAGGCAAGAGAGGTATAGCACTTTGTCCATGTACTCAACATATGTTGGCACTGTGCCAGAGGATGATTTAATGAAGCCCCATCATGCACTGCGAAAGTGTTATCACTAGAGTTTCAACTGCCACTTTACTTTTCAAATCCCATTGAACTCTGTGCAAAAGATGTTGTTTTAGAATTATGCGTGTGTCATTATTACTTGGTCGATTTCAGAACAAAAGTGATGTGTGTTTAAAGGATAATTCATACCTTCTGTAGATAACATAAAATGTGAAATCGACCAGCATCTTCACAGCGTTTTTTATGTAAATTTAACTGTACAAATTCAAATTTAACCATGCACTTCTATGTAGCATAGCAAAGCAGTGATGTCATGTTACTCACACTGCTCACCTGCTGCACAGTAAACCCAGTGGGGTGGTGGGTGGTACTTCAATCATCCTCTGGCACTGTGCCATAAGGCAGGCCCTTAGGCCAAACACCACTGAAAATATACATGCGAGGGCCCTGCATTTCTTACAGGCCCTCAATGTTTATACACGCCCTTCAATCCGTCATATAAATTTTATATCAAAGAAATTAAGAAAGAAAGAAAGAAAAGAAAAGAAATTTAACCATGCACTTCTATGTAGCATAGCAAAGCAGTGATGTCATGTTACTCACACTGCTCACCTGCTGCACAGTAAACCCAGTGGGGTGGTGGGTGGTACTTCAATCATCCTCTGGCACTGTGCCATAAGGCAGGCCCTTAGGCCAAACACCACTGAAAATATACATGCGAGGGCCCTGCATTTCTTACAGGCCCTCAATGTTTATACACGCCCTTCAATCCGTCATATAAATTTTATATCAAAGAAATTAAGAAAGAAAGAAAGAAAAGAAAAGAAACGAAAAGAAAAGAAGAAAAACGTTTTCTCAGGTGCTGTTTTGAACCAAGGACCCCTCGGGTGCTAGACACACAATTGGGGATACCGCGCCATGGGGTGTACCTTAGCCGGCCAAGCTTTATGCGCCCATATGTGTGTTTATCTGATGACGCCATTGCATCAGGTGGCATACTTAACCTTGCAGTTGATTTGTGCCAGGAGGTTTTTTGATGTTTGGTTTGGTTTCCATATTAAATAAGGCACAACGGCAACTGAATCTTACAGCCTTAGTCTAGTTTGTGTAAATATTCAACCTTAACCCCATGGGCACTACTGCTTCTCTTACAGTGCCCTGATTTGTTAATTACATGATATAATCATCTGAGTAACCAATCAAAATAGAGCTTTTAGATCTCGTAGCAATTTTAAGCTTAATCCCCTTCAGCTCTACTGGCCATTCTAACCATACCTCTGATTGGCTCAATACATGATATAGCCCTGCTTGTAACCAATCAAAATAGCTTAGCTGGTAGTGCCCATGGGGTTAAATATCTGTATAATTTATACATAATAACAATATGCTCTCAACTTTATTGAAGGGTGATGATTTCAGTATAAAGTTGGTTTACCCATTGAAGGTATGTCTGTTTGTCAAATATTGAGGTATTCCTGTTTATATCCATACACACCCTATGGAAGCCTTGAGCTTAATCTCCCACACAGGGAGTGTGAATTTCAAATGGGGTTACCTGAACGGGGGAAACTCAAATAGAAATCTACACCCCTAATGTGGGACATTAAGGTTATGTCTTCCTAGGGAGTATATGGGTTTCAACTGGAATAGCCCTTTTGCTATTGCACATAATCCTCATTTTAATCCATGCGTTTTTCTCTACTTTTGTGGGTAATGGTGGATGGTTCCCTTTACACAGCATAATATTAATTAAGTCTTTGTGTGTTTTCTCCTATTGTGATGGCATAATGGTGAGTACAGGGTGGTTTCCCTTCATATGTCATCCCATTATTCATTTAGTCCTTGTGTGTTTTCTCCTCCTGTGATGGCAAAATGGTGGGTGGTTTCCCTTTACACAACATAACATATTCATTTAGTCCTTGTGTGTTTTCTCCTCCTGTGATGGCACAGTGGTGGCTGGTTTCTCTTCATATGACATCCCATATTCATTGACACGAGTCTTGTCCACAGGATAAAGCCTGGAATAAGAGATAAGAATATTGAACTGAGTGCAATGCATTAGTCAAAATAATCACATGCGCTGTGGAGATATTGCATTACGGCTCTCAAGTTAAATGCAATAACTTCACGGTGAGTGCCATTATACATCATATACTTCGAGAACATTTATAATAAAATAATAGGTAATAGTATTGATTACCATCTTCATCGCAGTTAAAATACGTCACACCTTTAACTCGAAATCAGTCTTTGCACAAGTCTTTGAGCCTGATTGTCAGAGCATACCAAAAATGCCCTAAAATTTATGTTTTTGGCCCTTATTTCCAAAAATTGATCCAAAATTTTAAATTGACTTTCATTGCCAGTTAGAACTAAATAAATGATAAGGATTTAGCTATGTTTCATTTGACAAAACTGGATGATATTTTTTTAATCCAAAAATATAAGTACTGAATTTTTCTGGAATAGGGAGTAGTATAAATTTCCAGCTTGATTGACCACAGGGTGCAACTGGAATTGAGATGGAAGTGAAATCTTCCACAGGGGGGGGGGCATGGATTTTAAATGTGATATCCCAATTGGTTGTAATTCCAAAATCTCTTTCAGTATGGCTGTGGATTTTAAATGCATAAAGTAAAGCCTCCAGCATACTTTCCTGCCGCTTGACAAGCCTTGATTGTGTCCGTTTGTCTGCAATACGCCTGCGCCATGCCGCTCAGCGGCAAGCGACAGGGTAGTATGAAACCAGCCTAAAAACTTGATAGTTAGCATATGTGCTTACTTATACTATATCGAGCGCTTTTAAAACATGCAAACATGAAGTGCCTCATCCACAAAAGTGTAAAGGGTTTTGAGTAAATCATCGATACACATAGTTATATACAAACAAGTTAACCTGCAAATTTGTGTTTCAACCCCATTAGCTCAGTCGGTAAAGCGCCAGACTTTGGTACAATTTCATGTTTTCAAAAGCGCTCACTAGTAAGGACATATGCTAACTATCAAGTTTTTACGGTATTAGCCCATTTTACTTACCATCTCTGATAAAGGTAGATTAGAAAAACAAAATCATCTCTGAAACAGGCAAGGCGATGGGCTGTTGGCATGGTGATGATAAATGCAAACATGTCATCTATAAATGTGTTGAATGCCTAGGAGAGAAGTCAAACATAAAGTTATATTACTTTTAAAAGAAAGGAGCATATTTCTATAGCACAATTACATAAGATCAAGCTACACTTTCAAAGAAGAACGACAGTCCCTTGCTCAGGTTGACGCGAGCGCTTTGTTAAAGTTAATAAAGAGCAACATACAGTGTACGCGGAGCTTTGTGTTCTTTCAAACACGCCAATCTGCACCGACCAGCATAATCATCCAATCAGATTATCGCCCGGGATTATCGGTCTGTTGTTATGATTGTCAGACAATTGAATCAGCCAATCAGAACCCCACTTGCTGTGTTAAAACTGTGCATGCTCTTAAAATGAAAACAACTGCAGTTCTTCTCTGCCACAAACTGTAAATAAGGTCTTTGTTGCTCATTTTAGCATAATAGATATACAAAATTATGTCAAACGAGAGCCATCATATGCCATTTTAAAGTTCCTAAAATCCAGCAGCCTGGACCTCGCCCCTGGTGGCACTTAAGCAGCTACTGGAACCCCACTGAGAACCGCTTGCTTTTCTTGCATGGAATATGGAAGCTGAACACACAAAAAAGGTTCCCTGATGCAACCGGCTTAGACTGGCTAAACATGGGTATAGATAGTCAAGAAATGCACATATTTTGTAAGATCTGGATGTGCTCTGTTCATTCAGGTACTTTTTGTCACTGCCGACTTACATATATGTTACACTAGATAGCAAATCAGTACAGAAAATTGAAATGAAAGGAATGCATTGTGGGAAGTGTAAGATATCTTCTCTGGGACTAATGATGGTTTTATGCTTTCTTCCGCTTGCCGCTGAACAGCGTGCCGCTTCATCATACCGCTTGTACTTGTCTGCAAGTGGAGCAGCACACCGCTGAGCGGCAGCGGCATGACTCTGAAAGCCACTCTTGCCGCTCAGCACCGCTCCGAAATCGTATTTTGTTCTCATACGTCAGAGCAGCACCGCTCCGAGTTGACTTGAATTCAACTCCCAGCGGTGCTGCCGCTGCGGTAAAGCGGTGGGGTGATCAATATATTGGCTTGCCGCTGGTCACCGCTATAGCGTTTTTGGTGCGATTGCGCAGTGAAGTAAAATCATCATCAGAGCGGCAAAGCGGCAGGAAAGTATGAAACCAGCATTACTGGTCTTACAAAAAACTCTTACCTTGTACATAAATGCTCGCCATGGTAAATGTGCTACAGATTTGAGCTGTTGAGATTCAAGATAAATAATTACCAAGTTAGCAATTCAAAAATTTGTATTTAAAAAGCTTGTAGACTTAATGTTAAAGCATTAATATTTACACAAGGTCAATATCTGTTTCAGATATGCGATAATGCCCCATACTAAATGTTATTCTTTTAACACAAAGTGCACAATACATGTGTTTACCAGCTGTACAATTTATGTTTTCAAAATAAGGCAATAGAACAAAATCAACAAATAGTTAGATCTTCCGATCGACTATCGATGCTTGGATGATCCGTAACGTTTATAAAATCAATTAATTGAATATTGTTAATTGCGATAACAAATGAATCTTTGCATGTAATGATATTGACCAATACAAATTTACCATTAATTCTCTTTAATTAGTTGAAGCAACATCGACCGTCATCCAAAGATCGAATAAAATGGTTGTGGGGCCTAAATTAATCAACTTTACAGGTAACTCATATTACGGGATGGGGTATGAGCGTTTGGACAGTATTTATTGTGGGACATTAGAGCACATCAGACATATCGAATTGCATTCTGAATACAAAGAATGTCCTTCTGATATCAAATAATTTAGATTTTTTGAAATTTGCAATGTAATACACATTTTATGGCAAATGATTAAAATTGATATTTTGATATTTAACAGTACTCAAGTAAACTTTATAAATCTGATGATTTATACTTAAAGTGTATGTAGGTGGGATGAAAAGCCGACAATCAATTGAAAATTTTGACCTTTCGTATTGAAGATATGGATCTTTTTCCCAAAACACCAAAAAAAATTAGGTCTTTTTGGGAAAAAAATCCATATCTTCAATATGAAAGGTCAAAATTTTCGTCGGCTTTTCCTCCCAGCTACATACACTTTAAGAATAATTAATTAATTATTTCGCTCCCATTTTTGGTTGAGCACTTTACCTTTGGATGATTTCAACCATCTTGGATGTATATCTTGGATAATTAATTATTTCGCTCCCATTTTTGGTTGAGCACTTTACCTTTGGATGATTTCAACCATCTTGGATGTATATCTTGGATTTATTTATTTACACTTTAAGAATATATCATTAGTTTGATCAAATTTACTTCGAGGACTGTTAGTGTTATATATTAAAAATGTGAAAAATATTAAATTTTAATAATTTGCCATAAAATTGGTATTATATCGCGAATTTCAAAAAATGAAAATTATTTGATATCATAAAGACATTCTTCGTATTCAGAATGCAATTCGATATGTCTGATGTGCTCTCATGTCCCACAAAAATACTGTTGAAACTCTCATTCCAGATCCCTTAACAAAGTTTAAAACAATTTCTGTCTTTGGTGCACCTTAAAATTGCAGATGTGACCTGCTCACACAAGATAAGCAGACAAAATGACTTCCTGAGATATACCAGATTTGAAATGGTTATAGCATTTAGCATTTTGGTGTGATTTGTACGTTATGGTTGTACCACAGAATTAATATGTGATGTGATCAAGCAAAATCAGTCGGAACTTGGTAATAATAAATTTTCAGTTTCTTACAGGATAGTACAAAAAATATTTACAAAGCTGGATTTTGCAGAAACCCCCATTTAAATTGAACAACCAGTTCTAAAGATAATACATTTGTAGCAATTATAGAGTTTCCAAAACAATAGGAAACAAAAGAAAATATTTCATTTGCTTGGCTATATCTCAAAATCAATATTTCCGAGTTCCGACTGATTTTGCTTGATCGCATCACATATGGACAACCATCCCTAAACTGCCACATGCAATAGTGTGGTCAGCTATGGGGAAAATGGGGTGTATTTGGGTCCTAGCGGATGGTATGCAGAACAATTATGTGTGATAATAACATTATAATGCATTGCATCACTCCTTACACAGAGTCAGTGCATCGCATCATGAAGAGTGTCTAGAATCATGCACAATTACAGAATTGGAAACTGGAATTGAGATGGCAGTGGTTGTATGCAATGGGCTATTCTAGTTGAAATCCATACACCTATGTTACCTGAAATGGACTATGTTACCTGAATCATGGGTAACTCCATTTGAAATATATACCCCCTGTGCTGTGTATGGCTTTTAAACGGAATAGCAGGCCAACTCTGGTGTCTTTTGCCCCCCGGCCCCCCAACTCAACCCTAAATTTAGGAATCATGAGAGTTACCAAATAGCGAGGAAAAGGGGTAATTTTTTACCAGTAGCAAGGACCGCGAAATTGGCAAAATAGGGGTATTTAATTTGGACTGTCCGCAAATTTGACCATGAAATCAGCAAAATAGGGGGTATTTAATTGCAATGTCCGTGAAATTTGGATAAAGGGGGTACTTGAGAAATTCCGGTAATTTTATGTCAATATTTAGTGTCATTGAAAAGAGGTGTTTGAAATTCTAGTTATCAAAAAGAGGTATTTGAAATTCTAGTCATTGAAAACCACAAAAAAAGGGGTTGTTTTTGGCCAAATTTTGTCCTCGATTTTGCATGAAAAAGGGGGGTAAATTTGATGGAAAATCATTGCAAGGGGGTCTTTGAAAGATTTGGTAACTCTCATGGTTGCCAACTTTTGCGTTGAGTTGGGGGGAGGCTTTTCCTTACCTTATAATTGACAAATAATTGAGGCAGCATAAATAAGAACCCAAATGCATAGACTCCATTTACTAAACTGTTGATTAACCAAGAATACCAACTGTTGAGAAATATATAAAAATAGCAACATGTAAATAATTTTTATTTATAACATTCGGCCAAAGCCAGCCAAAACCCAATAGTGCTCAGAGGCTACTAAATCAAAGGGATGCCAACAGTATATGATCGTATTTTGCACATTTTTCATTAAAGGGAAATGTTAAAAATAATAATTGCTGTTGGACATTTGTTATATATATATATAATTATAGATTCATTGTAGACAATAATTTTTAGTACCAGCAAGTTTCACGATTTACTGTTATGCTTTTGATTTGGTCTTCCGTTTTACTGTTTTCTATCCGTTTTACACATGTCTGATGGTTGGCAATTCTTCCCAAGAATATGCAGGTTAGATCCACTGTTTCGTTCAAGTCACTCTTGAGGTATATTTTGGTTGATACCAAAGTTTGCATTCAATAAATACAGTGTTTAACAAACTAAAATATCATTTTCCTTAAGCTGCAATTTGTCACTCAAACATCGCTTTATAGGCTCTTACCAGATATACAAGTTTAGAAATAAATAAAATATGAGCTAAATGAGTCTTCTGATGCCGATCAAAATCAAAATTTAGTTTTCAATTTCAATACTGTACATTAGCCATTCTCAGAACTATATTTGGCTGAAAATTTCATCATAATTACGTGAAAGGATCCAGAGATATGGCTATTTTAGTGTTTTTCAGAACAATAAATTACAAATTACAATACTATTATTGGCTATATCTCAAAATCAATATTCCCATCATCCTATTTACATCACATATCCAGCTCCAACAAAACCTGAAACAAGTCGCCAGACATGTTTTTGAGTTATACGTCTATGACATTCCCATATAAAAATCAAATAATTGGAATTCTTAATTTCATGGTATTTGACTGTGGGACTAACTGGACTTTCAAATCCTTGAAAGTACTTATTAAAAAGAGGTTTATTTAATCAATAATTAACAGTTGAATTATGATAATCCCTATTCAATCCTGTGTAAATGAGGTAGGAAACTAATTGGCCCATTTTCTCACACACAATAGTCGGTGTAGGTCATGTTTACTTTTCAAAAGGAGCTTATAACCTGAAAAAGGTAAATTGGTCCTATTTAAACCCCTTCTCCCCTACAACCGGGAGACAAAAAACAAACTAATGTTGCACCTGCTTGTTACTCACCTTTTATGAGGCACATAGATAAGTGAATACAAAGCACCGGCCACACATAATGGATACAGTAGATAGGAGAGATACTTCATAGCTTTCTTATCAAACTCTTGGGTTTCCTTCTCAGAGTCTGTGCTTGTACCAAATGACACGGATGGCTTCCATCCGGACCATGATATATGAAGCTTGAAGGCTTTCTTTACCTTCCAAACCTGGAATAGTATTAAGAAATAAGTCATGTGATTGATCAGATGAAAATCATGTGACTTTTCTCATTCAAATCACAATGTTTAATTTGACCTTTTCGGTAAATCCCTTAATTCTTTGCGGTTAGACCTGAGATGTTGTTATTGATGTCACGTCGATGTGCACATCATTTAGGGAAAATCATTACCGTGCATTTCAAAGCTGTGAACGATAATGATATGTGCACCGGTGTGACGACATCAGAGGTCTAACCGCAAAGAATTATGGGATTTACCGAAAAGTTCAATAGTGAAACATATGCACCGGATAATGGGCTGTTCCATTTGAAATCTACCATACCCTGTAGAAGATTTAAAAATCCACAGAGGGAGTATGTACTTGACATGGAAGTGGCCAGGGGTAATTATTTTGCAACCTACACTCCCATGTATAAGCCTTTATCTATATTTTCCACAACTGGAGTGAGCACTTCAAATGGAAGTTACCCAATGGTCTATTCAATTTGAAACCCATACACCCTCTGTGAAAGCAAGAAAGGATGCAAGGAAGGAAAAAAGGTAGGAAAGAAGAAGCAAGCAGGCAAGAAAGAAAGAAAGAAAGAAAGAAAGAAAGAAAGAAAAGAAAGAAAGAAAGAAAGAAAGAAAGAAAGAAAGAAAGAAAGAAAGAAAGAAAGAAAGAAATAAAGAAAAAAAGAACGAAGAGGAGGAGGAGGATGAAGAAAAGGAAGAAAGAAAAAAGAACAAAAGAAGAACAAACAAACAAACAAACGAACGAAAGAAAGAAGAAAGAAAGAAGAAAGAAAGAAAAAAGAACGAAAGAAGAACAAATGAAAGAAAAGAAAAACCCAATAATTTTTTCTTCATCAATTATTCTATTTTCTTGATCTCTTCTCTCTGTACTTTACTACATGTAAATTTACCTCTATAACTGTTCCAATACCAGCAGGCACCAGCACCAATAAGCTTGTATCCTGATCAAGTAGATACAGAAATATAACAATCTGACTGATGCTACGCCATACAATAGTCCTGATGGATAAGCCCACCATGGTGTCCCTCTTCTTCCAATATGATATGTCATTTTTGAAGGCAAGGAAATCAAACAATATATGGAACATGGAAACTAGGACTGTTAGTCCTAGGAGGTATAAACCTGTGTCTGTAAACAGTGACTTCACTTCTTCAACATCTTTCTCTCCAAAACCTGTGACATGAAAATAATGAAGAAATAAGACTTTGAATACAATTGAATACATGAATACAAAAGCCACCCAAGTCCATGGGAAGTGATTTTGAGAGAAAAACCTGTGTATCATTTTAATTCCTTCAGTTAGATTTACTTGGTTAATATGGTAAGTTTTACGTGCAAATGAGTGGATTAACATGTAATAGGTATGACGATTAGCATTTCAGGGACTTTGTGGGGTTCATTTTAAATTTTGGACTTGGGTGGTTTTTTGAATCATATACAAAGACAACAATGTTAAATTGAGATTACCACTAGTAAGATAATACAAAATAAAGCACACAGGTATGTATAATGTTGATAAGCATTCTGCCATGTAATATAAACCACACACTTTCCTTTATTAAACCCATTTTTTCTTCAAAAGTCACTCTCTAGCAATGAATGTGTTACAAGTGGACTTTTATACATACTGGATTTCAATCAATGTGTTACAAGACTCAAATCATGGAATTGGGTGATTCTTTCATACATGCTATTTTTCACATGCTCAATAGACACAGAGGGCGAATTTGAGTTGTTCTTTCATACATATGACAGGCCTATGTATAGCAACAATTTCCAATGCTTAACTCAATTTGGCCAAATGGACTTAGGTGGCTTTTGTATTCATATTATTCAATTGTCTGGATTACATGGAGACTATAGTTTGATCAGCTCGTAATGGGCGGGAATTGTTAGGCTTTTACCTCTATGCCGGAAAGTAGACCCACGTTAAGAGTGCTATTAGTTGACCTGTTTGGTCTATTTGACAAAGTATGTGACTTGAATTAATAAATATGTGATGCTTCTAGCGGGATGTCATCAGACAATTCTCAAAATATAATATTTTGATATTAATCCTCGATGTTATAAGGCCCGCCGATTACGAGCTGATCAAAGTATAGGACTGTTAGTACCAGGAGGTATACACCTGTGTCTGTAAAAAGTGACTTCATTTGTTCAACATCTTTCTCTCCAAAACCTGTGACATGAAAATAATGAAGATATAAGACTTTGAATACAATTGTCTGGATTATGCATTCGTCAATTGCAGTCCCGGCTCCTGGGTACCCGGGGCACTACGGGGACCTAGCCGGGACATGGCGGGAACTTCGTCAGCAATTTCCGCCCTTCTTAGCCGGAAGATTTCGCAGTACTCGTCTGTGGAGTCGGAGGAGCCGGGGTGGGGGCCCGGGAACTTGTCGGGTACTTCGCAGAGACTCGTGTCGGCAAAAAATTTCGTTGCTGTGGTATAAATGATTTTTTTTTAACGTCGCGACCGGCGACCATACACCATTCTATGTAGGCAATGTGCTGCTGAAAATAGTGCCGTGATTCGTGAAGATGGAAACTTGCGAAAAAGTTCGCTTTATTCTTTTATTTACTCAATGAACTTGTCCTTTTAATATATAAATATGCGTGATATATCAGTTTGAAATATACTCACTTGAATAATCCAAAGTAGTGGAATTTATATTCAAAATTGGCGATTTTTTTCAATCTGTCATTTGGATTTCATAGTACTGAACATCAAACCTTGATGACGTAGTAAAAGTGTAAGCCCTTTCTTATCAAAGTAGGCAACCCCTGATACTGTCAATCCATCTCGGCTTCAGGAAATGCTACCAAGAGCGGCCGATCACTCAATCGGCGAAAAAAGTAGGTCCGATTCACTGCTTCGGACAGTACCGAAACGAGTTCGTTGAAAATGGGAGGAGCAAGTTCTGTTCATTCATAAAATGTGTAGAAACTCTCAGGGGCGGTGTTTCTATATAATTTATAGATGATTGGAAAGAGGAAGACGTCGTCTGCCGCAGGCCGCAAGACGAAACTTGGACAGATTTCGATGGTCCCGTGCGTGGACCCAATTACAGACATCTATGTTTCAATACGATTTTTCCGTAAACTATAAAACCGGGGACCAAAACGTAAATCTGGCCAAGTTTATGCTTCGAGCTCTGCGCAGTGGCATTTCGCTATCGCTACTGTACTTTGCCGTTTGCTACACCGGGAAAGTAGAGAAAATTCGTGGTGAAATCAGAAAGAATTTGCGCCATTCCAAGGTATGTTTGTTCTCGAAATGTATCTAATCTATGTTTTGTATCATGTAGCTGACTACTGAGGAAACTTATAAACAAATAAAGCTCGACCTGTGTAGTATTTCATGATTTTAATAAAGTTTTCTTCTGTCGTTGCACTAGAAGCTGGTTGGAAAACTGAGCTTGTGTTGGGCTCACATAAGTGTTTAGTATTGGGTTTACTTTTGAGTTTACTTTTAGTTTGTCCCAAAGTAAACGCTCATAATTTGCAGTGTCAACAGCACAATTTCTCCCTATAATAACTTCTATCATCACAGAGAAAGTATTTGCATGCTTAATTCAATATAGTCTGCTTTTACAATAAGCAGTTTTATTACAGTATGGCCTATAGGCTGCCAAAAACCTTCTGATCACCACACACCATCATCATCCCTATATCTTCGTCTTAAAAATTGCCGTGGTAGTACGATAAATCCTCACGTTTTTCAACAACTACGCATGGTGATTTTGAGCTATTTTGTTCGAGATAGGCCGTATGCGACTCAGGCTATGCATACAATTTGAGATTTTGAGAGCCGGCCACACTGTTTCTATTCTATGTTTTACGATTTTCGCATGATCAGTTTATGGCTGGCCGTAACCGCCACAACGTGGAGCTAAATTGACCAATCATGTTAGATCTTTTCATTACGCTGAGCCAGTTGATGCATCATCGCTCCAGAGAGAAAAACTCTTGCCAAAATTAATGTTTACTATGTGGATTTTAAATGAATCGAATGTAAATAAACCACAAACAGTTGTACAGGATCAATACCATTGTTTGATTAGTGTATAGTCAATGTTATCTTGCATGCATGTGTCATGTGTGTGGCGTGTTTGTTTGTTTGTCTACTGTGTCAGGCCAGGATCACTGACACCCACGGTACTGATACTGTCATACTATCACGGTGATCATATTGTTGAATGTTGTTGACTTTAAAATAATCATGATGCAGTCATGTCTACAGTAGAATTCACCACGACCTTTGAAGGACTTAAACCACATTAAAAGCTATTAAACCAAGATAACACTCAATGAAAACAGCTCAACTATGTTACATCAGATCTTCTCTGGTTAAATACACACTGCACTTGTGTCTGTTTTACCTGTGCAATGAACAATGAGCTGGTATTATAGTTTCAGTTGGGTGAATGATTATAAAGCTTAACGCAAGGTAACAATACTGTCTGGGCTTTTGTTTACTTAAATGAGACAATAGTCTGCTTATTGTTAACCAGCGTTCTTGAAAATGAGAAGCATAATGGTTTGCAGACTTAACACAGTTTAGAAATAATTTGTTCATATTTTTTGGTGTTATCTGTCGTTTACATATCCTTCCTAAAACACAAAAGTACCAATATTTCCAAACACCTAAATTAGCTAAAAATTTAGGAAATGTTACAAAACTATATTTTCTAGAATTTCAGAGAATACTTTAAATATTGACTGGTTATTTTTTACACAGTGACGCTCATATAGGCAATGGCATAAAACCTTCTAACATACACTAGGTCACGCGTCAATGGTGAGCGCACTGAGTATTGTGTATAGGAAAACGGGCAGTACCGTAACTACAGTATGTATGGCCTACTACTAGTATATAAAGTAAATCCGAACTGGTTTGCTGAAGGTCGAATTCCGCAGGCCACGCCGCAAGCATAAGATGTACAAATCAGCTCCCGGCGATACACTGCAGATCGCAGAATTGTGTGCATGGTTTACCACCACTCTGCCTAGCTATATAGTTGTGTACAATACTGTATGAGTTTCTTGTGAGTGCATGTCCATTTTAATAATAAGTCGGTTCGTACTTTTCATAAATTACTTTTTGAATCATAACTATCGTGACCGAGGATATCTTGCAACTACGTGAAGCTCGTCTGGCAAATTCTTAATGACTAAATTCGCTTCACGTAATGAGTAAGTCGTACTTGATTGGTCAGTTTTACCTCCGAGTAATGAAAAACTCTAACATGATTGGTCAATTTGGCTCCACGGAACAAAAAGTCAGCTACGCCAGTAGCAGCTCCACGTTGTGGCGGTTGCGGCCTACCATATCAGTATCCCATATGATATTTCTATTGTAAGAAAATTTTATTTGTTGTCACGTAAATCACAGGTTTCGTTTAAATGTACTAACTGGATATTAAATGTACTAATTGGTGAGGACCGGTATTTTGCTGTGGATATGTTTAACTGCAATTTTGATGTAAAACATTTGAAATCCGCTGTAAAAATTTTGATAATATTCAACTCTTTGAGAAAATTATTTTATAAAGGAATGCTGGTAAAACCAGGTGCAATACAATGTACATTATTGACACACTATCACGCTCTTTATCTTCGCAATAATAGAATAATCGATTTCAATCGAATTGAATGCATGAGTTTGTAGTTGACTACTGAGCGACCTAAGCGATCGATTGCTAGCCAATCAGATAGAACTCCTTTTCTTGCGTTCAGTGAAATACCACTCGCCTGTCGCTCACTACCACTCGCCCGTCGCTCACCAACGGGTATTAAATTTATATTTATCGTATAGGACGTCGACCGTGTGCACCAGTCTACATGTATCCAAAGTCTTGAAAATAGTTGATCTCTGGAGATATATTAGTTTGCCAGTAATGTCTTTGTAAATATGTTGGTGCTTCAGTTTTTGGCTGTCACAGTGCTTTCTTGATCAATTAATGTAGAAATCTTAGCGAGGGTTTTATTTTCTCGAATGTGCATAATAAAAATCCAAAAAAAAAAAACTTGCAAAACATACCTTTTGCCATAGAGTTGTGAAATGTTGATGTAGAAAACGCGAAATTAGATTTTCACGGATTTGACCAAATCCACAAATCGCCTTATTATCTTCTCGCTAAAATTTCGACTTATACAGTAATAACAGTATGCCCTGTACGGTAAAATTAAGACCTCACAAAAATATTGTTTTCCAATTGTATCAATACTTTTTGAGAGCAGTTATATGTTCTTTATATTATGGATAGTAGTACTAGTCTGATAGTGTTTAATGGGTAACAGGACACTTCGCTCCTTGCCATCTCGCCCCTAGTTCAATACACGAAATATTCGATATGAAATTTTGCTCTCTTTTGTATTCGTTCATGCTTACTCGGCGTTAAATGAAGTATAGACTTAGTTTGGTTTCTCTTTAGTCTGAACCCTGATTTTTATATGAAACTTCCAATTACGGCCTAGTCAACATCAATAAGTAAAAAAATGTTGAGCAAAATTTGTTTTGAAATCTTATCTACTTAGGGTCTGAGATCTTAGATTCCGAGACCAAGACTTCCAAAAAAAGTTCTCGAGACTTGACTAAAACTTGGTCTTTGAGACCTACAACACTACTTTTATCTGTAGCATATCAAATTTAGGGGAGAGATGGCAGGGGGCGTGGTGTCCAGCATTCGCTTAATGTACCTAGTAGAATAGAATATGTTAAGTAAAACAAATTGTTTTGAGCTATCAAGGTCAGATGGAGCCTTTGGTGGTCGATCGTTCAGCTGCAAAGATCAGTGTTCATGTTTTAGATTAACAGTTCCAATTAAAATAATTCAACCATACATCAAATTGTTATGAAACATTTCCATTAATATTGTTGTTGGGTCAAGGCCCTCTCAAATGGCAAAACCGGGCAAAGAGGGAAATATTTTTCCAAATGTATCAGATCGATACTTTTGTAAGCAGTTCATATTGTTTATATTAGCAGTATGATAATTAGTTTACATGTAAAAAATGAAATATCACAAAATAAAATTCATGGTTAAACATTGTAGAATAGAAAAATATGTATATATTATGGGTAATTTCAAGCAAGTGTCAACCAAATAGCAACAAATTTAAATTTAAATCCAAAGTTTAATTATATGCTCATATTGTAGCCAAGGGTCAAAAGTTCAGGAATTGTTATTTTATTTTGTGATATTTCATTTTTTTACATGTAAACTAATTAGCATAAATTTGCATATTCGGGACTAGTAAAATGTGCAAAAATGAGTTTTTTATTTATTTTAAGTATCTTTCAGACACAAAGGTATTATGATTTAATGAATGTCAAGTACAAAGTACATATCATGCTCAAGAGAAAAGTTTGTAATTTTTTAAACAAATAACTAAACAGCTTGTAAATCTCGTTAACCTCGGTGATTAATTAATGTATGCAGTTATTTATTGTCATTCTGCAACACAAACTATCATATTTTAGGATAGCAAGAAAACTATAAGTCCTATTTTCATGCAAATATTATTTTTCTGCACACTTGAAACTAGCTTCAAAATGATGACATCAAATCTGGGAAATTGCCTTTAATTAATAGCTCAAACGAGAGTAGCGGAATGACGATGCGGAATGACAAAGGTATTTATTGCCTATATTTAGGTAATTTCTAAAAAGTTTCAACATTGAGGATAACTCATAATTTGCTGAATTAGGCAACTTTGATGTGCAAGCTGTTGAATTTGGCAACTTTATCACAAAAACATGGCTACTTTACCTGTAAATAAGGATTTCAATGTGAAAATAATTGTGTTACTTGTATTCAAGAATTTTTAACATATGAAATGCCATTGATTACTTTCTTTTACTTTTTATGCATATTAAAGCATGATTCCCCTATACCTTAGGTTGAAAGTTTTCAGATTTGTGATAGATATTGTTAAACCATCCAAATTTGCAAAAGA
Organism: Amphiura filiformis; assembly: GCF_039555335.1. Lineage (NCBI taxonomy): Eukaryota > Metazoa > Echinodermata > Ophiuroidea > Amphilepidida > Amphiuridae > Amphiura > Amphiura filiformis. The sequence continues at coordinate 85,596,762 of NC_092629.1, forward strand.
GTGGGAGATGAGGCTGTAGATCATGAAGTGAAACATTTAATGAACCCTATCTATGTTATCAAGTGTTTTATTTGTTTCATTCATAAGACCATTTTAGGATACCGAAAGGAATTGTATACATATTGTCAACTCTAACTTTAATTAATTGTGTGTGCTTTTACAAAAGAAAATATCATTCCTGCCAAAGAAAATGTACATTTTATCTAAATATATGTCTTATTATTTTTGTATATTATATTTGCTGAATAAATTGAATTTAATTGAATTGAATTATAAATTCTGTACTCAAGTGTTTGTTATTTTTGTAAATTTTAGAAGTCATTGTCCATAATAAACAACTTTGACAACAATTTAAACATTTTGTTTTGCATTTATACAAGAAAAGGAGGGGAAGCAAGACTAACAAAATAATGTTATGTCTCAAAGCACATGTCGATTTCAAAATTGAATGCCAATCCATTTTTTTTTTTCCTTTTAAAAAACTTAAACCTATATGAGCCTGCTAGGAAAAACAAGAATGTAAAAAAGCTCTGAGACATAACATTTCATTGTTTAGCCTTATGCTGGTTTCATTGAGTGTTTGCCGCTTGCAGTGCTGCTCCGTGAACGATTTTACTGTTTCAAAGTTCTAACGGCACTCCCAAGTTGAGTTCAATTTGTATTTGGGTAATTGGCTTGACGCAGTCAGATTTTTTGCGGCAAAGTTTGGCTTGCAGAGTTACTCAAAATCACCATCAAAGCGGCAGACAATCTGAGCCAGTATTTATGACTGCTACTACTTCAAGCATTGACTTCAGCTTGACGAGAACACTCAGTTTCTGGTACATATTCTTGGATATGTCATGCGGCAAAAGGAAAGCATTACTTCCTTCTTATAAATTGCCAGTCCGATATTTGCTTCAATGCTTAGTAGTAGTTTCGGACCTAAAGTTAGTGTGTTAGGGGCAAGGTTTGTGTGGTCCAGTTTTGACTTCAAAATGTCAAAACTACTACAAGAGTTCTTCGGCAGTCGCACAAGACCATAATACGTCAACACTATCAGTAAACTCTGAACAAGCAAGTGCAAAATGCAAATTAAATGTGAAGGCAAAATTAATATAAACATAAAATAATGTTAGAAATTCAATTTCAAAAGGTGTAAAAACAAACGAACAAGAAAATTGAAAAATTGAACTTGATTAATTTAAGACAAGTTTAAGGCAAGATTTCCCAAACATGTCCTCAATCACATTCAATTGTATTCATAAAATCGGCAATGCATTTTATCACAATCGGACATCAATCAATGGCAATACACATACTACGTGCACGATGCTTAAAACAAGTTGTAGTCGCACAATGAAATTATTGACATTTATATAGCGAATTCGCAAATATTATTAAACATTGAGGGCAGAAGGGGTTTGATGCTCATTTTCCTACCACCCAGTCTCTTTTTTCAACTTAATTCGACCATGGTGTGTCCACACAAATTGTCAACAAACAAAGTTTTGGTGGTCACGCAACCTTTGACCTGTGTCTGAACTCCCGTGCATGTTAGCCAATCAGAGCGCGATTTGCACGTGATCGAAATTGCTCCGCTTTCCGATTGACCTTGTTTGGAACTAGCGAAATATTGCTGGCTCCTGATCGCTTAAACATTTTATAGCTTTCTATTCAATATGACAAAGCAGAATAGTTTATTGAAGCTGTGATAATCATCTCAGGTTTATTCTACAACTTTTACTTCAAGAAAATCCGTGTATCAGGCGCTGCTGTTTTGCTATTCACATTTTGTGCCCTTTTTTTTGATTTAACTCGCTGAAATTAATTTCCAAAATCACATTTAAAAAAATCATTTTTCAATTCTAATAACTGTTCGACGAACAATAACTATCGTACATGCAATTTATTTGCATGGTTTCTAAAAATATTTTTCTAGGACTTTTGTGGGATTTCAACCGATATCCCATCTCATTAAATATTCATATAACGTGTGACACATAAATATACACAAAGCACACACAGAGCGTGTTATGGGATGTTTGTCACATGCCGCTGACAACAAATACAGCTCAGAAACTCTTTTATCTAAAATGATGATGATGAGTCGCTATCTAGCACGGTACTGACTGACACGTCGGGCGGGACTTCGTCGGGAGGTCGGCGGGACACGCACAATTTCCCGGGTATAGGGCCCGAGACTTCGTCGAAACTCGTCATCAAATATTGCCCCGCATTGCCGGGTATTCGGCGGAGTACCGTCGGAAGACGTCAGTTACTCGATTTTTCAAAGCGAGTTGATGCCGACTTCCCGTAGTGCCCCGGTACCCAGGAGCCGGACTGCAATTGACGAATGCATTACATGGAGACTATAGTTTGATCAGGAGGGAAAGTTAGGCTTTTACCACTACGCCAAAAAGTAGACCCATGTTAGAATTAGTGCTATTAGTTGACCTGTACGGTCTTTATATTGTGTGTTAAAGAAAGTAGACAACTATAGGACTTTAATTAATAATTTGCGATGCTTCTGGCGATATGTCACAAGAAATTTCTCAAAATAAAATATTTTGATATTAATCCGCGATGTTATAAGGTCTGCCGATTATGAGCTGATCAAAGTATAGGACTGTACCAGAAGGTATAAACCGTCAACATCTTTCCCTCTAAAACCTGCTAAAAAACTAGAAATAATGACATGTGAATCAACTGAAGCTTCAATATAACATCTTAAGTTTGTCAAAAAGTCCCTCAAATTGACTAATCGTATTACAGAATTGAACAACATGTATTTAATTGTCATTGGCCCAACCATCTTGGCATACAGCCTCTAGTAAAGTGTAATGTAAAGGAGGCAAAATCAGTTGATGTTTTCCCTGTTATTGATATAAATAGTAATCAACGGCCATTCAACAACTCTTCCTATACCTTTGTACAGGAGCCAACCGTTGTTAAACCGTGATGAACCCACACTTTTACTGTAGCGTATGCGTGAACGCGAGCGAGACTACGCGTTACGCGAGAGCGCGTAAAATTCGTCATGCCTGGAACCTTTGTGCGTATGCCAGCTTACAAGTTGACTGCAGTATTTTTCAGGTAGCGGCTAAACATTGCCGCTTTATTCTGTAGTTTTATTGCTGATATCAAAAGAGAAATCACCAAAGTTTTTGTAAGGCTGAGTGGCAATGATTAACTGACATTCCTCGTAAAATAATCATGAATTATACGATATTTAGCTTCTTTTCGTTGTTGAAAGGATTCAATCATGTTTCACCGTTGTTCATCACCGTTTTAACAACTCGCGTCCGCGCTCTGCGTGGTTTACTTTCGCGAGGGCGGCAGCTAAACCCGCCAAGTAAACCACGCAGACGACGCGGCCGCATCGTTGTTAAACGGTGATGAACAACGGTGAAACATGATTGAATCCCTAAAGCATCAATGGTCAATCAAAGGATCAAGCAAATTAATTTTTGCACTGGGACCCTAGGTAATATATTTTCACTTGGGCTTTTGCAGTTGAAATCCATATACCCCCTATGGAAGACATGCCTTAATCTCATTTTAAATAGGGTTACCTGAATGGGTGACTCCATTTGAAATCTACACTCCCTGTGTGGAAGATTATAAGGCCATGTTTTCCATTGTAGGTGTATGGATTTCAAATGGAATGGGCTATTCCAATTAAAATCCACACTTCCCCTGTGGAAGATTTTGGAAATATCTTTCACAGGGGGAGTATGAACTTCAAATGGAATGAGGACATTAGGCAGCTCCATTTGAATTTCATACCCCTCTGAGATAGATACAACCTGCATCTTCCACAGAGGAAGAACAAGTTTAAAATGGAGCTGCTAATGTATTAATTCCATTTGATATTCATACTCCCTCTGTGGAAGATATTTCCAAAATCTTCCACAGGAGAAGCATGGATTTTAAATGGAATAGCTCAATAGCACTTTTTATGTGCAACATGCAAACCTGCAGTAAGTAGTATTGTTTAACTTACCAAAATCTTGGAGCATTTTCATGGAATGTTGTAGACTGACATAAAGCCTAAGTTGTCCGACTGATATAGGGCTGTATACTATGTTGAGAGTCATCTCGGGAATGCTTCTGTTGATTGGCTGAAAATTTGAACAAAAGTGAACTGAAATCAATAGCATATATTGTAAAGATTGATGACCCAAACAACATCCTCATGCCCCGGCCCGCTTTAACCCCATCAAAACTGAGAGTTTGGCACCTGAGGAAAAGTTGTATTTTTTCTCATAACCCCAGTCAGAGTAAATCTGAGATGATATGAACAAAAAGGTAGCCTCATCAGCCCATGGTGGTATCACCCATGCTTTTGTATATGGCCATATATATAATATGTATATAGATGAGGTGACATGTGTTTACATTTGATACGCCCTCTGTTGGTCTGTGATCAAAACTGTCAGGCAAAAAACACTATAGTTTACATGGAAGAAGTTAATTTTTATTCATTAACTTTGGGTTCAAAGCAAATAATACAAAAAATGGTATCAATCTTGTTTATAAATGCATCAAGCTATATACATAATATCACACAAAACTTCAAAGGTTTTTAAAAGTTGAGTTTTAAAGAGATTTATGTGGTCTGTCATATACACTTCTGTGTTCAAAATAGTATTTTGCCTGCTTTGAAACAACAGAGGGCTGTCTGAATGTAAACATGTGACATCATAGGTCACCTCATCTATAAAAAGAAGAAAATGTGTAAATTTACTCCATGTTGATTCACTACAGACTGTTTCGCCCTAAGGCTCCTCAGGTGAATGAGAGAAATATAGAACAAACAGAGAGTTATACCATCAAAGTAAGCACTTGAGAGTCATAAATATGTTTGTTCTATATTTCTCTCATTCACCTGAGGAGCCTTAGGGCGAAACAGTCTGTAGTGAATCAACATGGAGTAAATTTACACATTTCTTCTTTTTATGTATATCTTGCTCTCTGTAAGGATTGAGCACTCTGTGCAAAAGAAGAATGTATCTTTACTTTTAATATGTATATAATATGTATATCATTAGAGATGTTGTGAAGCTTCATCTGAAGACAGGTGACAAGGATGTTGAATCATGGGAGACGAAAGCTAGTGACCGGGTCAGTTGGAGGAGGAAAATCCACGATGCTGGGAAAACAATGGAGCGGCAGCGAACGGAGATGTAGCTTGAAGGATGGAGAAAGAGACACCCATCAACTGTGCCTTCATCGACCACGATGGGCAGCCGATGATGATATCATATTTAATATGATAAATGTGTACATCTGCACACTTAAGATTTCTCATACAACCTGTCATACAGTTATTTTAAGAAGGGTGCATACACACAAAATAAAGTGCAACTTGTTGGTGGAGTATAACCTAACCCATATATCAATTTGAGAGCCTGGTAATTAGACTGACTTTTTTCCCTTTTGGCATGATTATCCAAAATATCAAACACTTTCATTGATAGCAATCAAAGAGCTTCCCTATACCCAAAATGCCTCCACTTATAGAGCTTCCCTATACCCAAAATGCCTCCACTTATACCCAATGACATTAACCCTACCAGTTAATGTCATTGTTTCTAAACTCAAGCCTGACATTGTCATCCAAAATAAGCAGGACAATTCCATCCATCTTGTTGAGTTAACTGTGCCATTTGAAACCAACATATCAAAAGCCCATGAGCGAAAACAAACGAAGTACCTTGACCTTGTGTCCGACATTTCAGATAATGGGTTTACATGTACTTGTGATTTGACATGTTTTGAAGTCGGATCAGGTGGGCTCATTACCCAGGAAAATGTTGGACGCATTGTCGAGATATTTTCTTTTGTAGGCAGAGCCAAACCATCCAAGAAATTCATGAAAGAACTCAGCAAAATGGCCCTCCTGTCTAGTTACACGATCTGGAATGCTAGGCAGGAGCCGGCCTGGGGCTCCGAAGATCAGCCCCACATCAGTTTGTGATCGCACCCGCCGCCCTGCCATTTTGTTGGGTTCTTTCAGTCCTGCTTGGTATTCCTGGTGTGTTCTGCTTGTTGGTATATTCTTGTGTATTTTTGCTAATGTATAATATGTCACCCTGCATTAATTTGGGCATCTTGTCCAGATTTTGTCCTGGGTTTTTGTTCCTCCTTGTATTCTTGCATTGCTTATATTTTGTATTTTGCATTCCTGAATAAAGGTTGATATTACCACAACTGAAAAATATGCACCTAGGATGTACCAAGAAAATTGATAAAGATGCAGTAGGCTAAGCACAAAGGGGGTTTTACGTGTAGTGTATTTCACCAGGGGTTCTCTACTTTGGTTTGGATGGGGATTGCGGCTGGGACTCTGAAAAACTACCCACCTTCAACCAAATGTGATGAAAAACAGAGACAAAATTATACCAATTTTTGGTAAAAATTAGCAAATTTTAAAGTCTAAACTAAATGGCTGAAAATGTATACGGATCTGCTGCACATCCCTGTACCCTCATTTCCACTAAAGAACCCCCCCGAGTATAAGATGTCTGGGGTATTCGTTACTTACCACAAGTTCTATGTTCTTCTGTGCTAATTCATGTACATAAAGGATGGGTAAATACTCTGCATTTTTGGTGAACCTGCAACAGCAAAATTGGGGTGAAACATGTATTATTTTGATTGCATTGGGCTATTCCAGTTGAAATCCATACACCTCCTTTGGAAACATGACCTTAATCTTCCACACAGGGGGTGTAGATTTCAATTGGAGTCACCCATTTAGGTAAACCCATTTGATATTCACACTCCTTGTGTGGAAGATTAAGGCCCTGTCTCCATGGGGGTGCATGGATTTCAACATAATTGATATATCTCATTTGGTATACATGTAGCTTGTTGATGGGAATGAACAGGGTATTGTACTTGACCCACAACTCATAGGGCCCAGGCATGAGAATGACCATGAAAAAACCTGAAGTGTTTGAAAAAAGCCTGAAAAAGTGTGTGAAATTGGGCTAAAAAGCCAAAAACAAGCTGAAATTAAAAGAAAGTGCGTACATTTGGACAACAAAAAACAGGACGACAATTCTCATGCCTGAGGGTCCATACAGCAGGCAGCCTTCCCAGCCAAATGCAGCCATAATGTTTAAGTTCCCATTGAACAAGGGATTCCCTAGACAAGCTTTATCTCTGTTTCAAATTTGCCGCCTTTGGCCCCCATGGACCAGATCATGTCACATATTACTTGCATGAGTATATACTGACCACATGAGTTGATACTCATTTGGTATAGCTTGTTGATGGAATGAAATAGGGTCTAACATTTAACTCTGGACTCAATTAGTAATATTACTCACATGAGTAAATTGACTCACCTCATGAGTTGATATAACGCATTTGGTATATAGCTTGTTGATGGAATGAAATAGGGTCTAACATTTAACTCTGGACTCAATTAGTAATATTACTCACATGAGTAAATTGACTCACCTCAGGAGTTGATATAACTTATTTGGTATAGCTTGTTGATGGAATGAAATAGGGTCTAACATTTAACTCTGGACTCAATTAGTAATATTACTCACATGAGTAAATTGACTCACCTCATGAGTTGATATAACTCATTTGGTATTGCTTGTTGATGGAATGAAATAGGGTCTAACATTTAACTCTGGACTCAATTAGTAATAATATTACTCACATGAGTAAATTGACTCACCTCATGAGTTGATATAACTCATTTGGTATTGCTTGTTGATGGAATGAAATAGGGTCTAACATTTAACTCTGGACTCAATTAGTAATATTACTCACATGAGTAAATTGACTCACCTCATGAGTTGATATAACTCATTTGGTATAGCTTGTTGATGGAATGAAATAGGGTCTAACATTTAACTCTGGACTCAATTAGTAATAATATTACTCACATGAGTAAATTGACTCACCTCATGAGTTGATATAACTCATTTGGTATTGCTTGTTGATGGAATGGTATAGGGTCTTGCATGACACGTATAGGCAGCTTAGATTTCCAGTGAGCTGTAGGTATTTCATCTGCCGTAGAATTACCCTGCAATTAGAAAATATATACGTTTTCAGGCCACACTTGGTTGAATCTGATAAAGAATTTAATCATTGTACTATACATTGGTTGGCCTCAAGTTTGGAAAGACGTAGGTGAAAATTTCAATGGTCGCAGTATTAAATCGTACACACGAAATAATTGCACAGGGCGTATATGCTCACATACAAGGGCGGCTTGTTGGCACACTTAAAGCGCAACCACAAAAAATTGTTCAAATTAGTAGGGCTGTTGTCGAGTAGAATTTTCATTGTCTACAATCATCAAATCTCAAAATCTGATTATTTTATGGTACATAATGGTGATGTTTTTTACAATATTAGAGATAAGCTTTTTAAAAAGCGTATCTCTAATATTGTAATGACTAGTCTTTTCTTGACAATCAGGAAAACTGCTTTGTCAATAACAGCCTTGTCGACAACAGCCCTACAAATTAGTCTTACCTGCTGATCATCTTCCTTAAGTAAGTTGAATGCCTCTGCCTTAGGCACTGTATATTTTGTGAGTGGTGCAATCTGGTACACTGTGACCTCTCTGTCACGGAATGGCGAGGTACCCCGTGGATGTAGGAATACATAGGCATAAAGAGTGCCATTATTTAGTGTCCTTAGAGGTAGTGTGATATTAACTGATCTGCAAATAGAGGCAAAAATAGACAGATAAACATGTTTGAGTAAATTAGGCTGAGTAAAAATAAAGACACGCTTCTCGTCCAGGTCTTTTAAAAAAAAAGGAGGGGCTTTTTACTGGAAATAGGTGTAAATATCCACATTGGGCCCTTTTTAGCATGTAGATTAATGCCAGAAAAAAGGAGGCCTTTCTTATTTTGTTGTGCTGATTGGAAGGCCCCCTCTAATGTTCACAGAACCTTCCAAAAGTATTTCTTGCATATAACAAGACTATAGAAAGCATCTCAACTTCATGGACATCTTACTTCAAAAGTTATTGAACTAAATTTAGAAAAATATAAATACATTTGAATGAGCCTAAAAAAGAAGCGGGGGGGGGGGGGAGCATGTTTCGTAAAAAACCTTTATGACAAGACAGATACTTGATAGTTCTCGCTACCTACATAATGCATCAAAATAGGTCAAGGTTCAATACGCCTTAAGGGGGTACTACACCCCTGGCCAATTTTGTGCCTATTTTTGCATTTTTCTTAAACATTATAGCACATTGGTGACAGGTAAGATATGTATATTATAGGGGCAAAGACTACAACTACTGCACTGAAAATTCAGCAACTCAAGGCAAGTAGTTATTGATTTATTGATCAAATATTGGGTTTCCCTCATTTTTGACTGTAACTCCACAACTGTTGTCTGTGCTGAAATAAAATTTCCAGTGCAGTAGTTGTAGTCCTTGCCCCTATAATATACATATCTTACTTGTCACCAATGCGCTATAATTTTGAGAAAAATGCAAAAATAGGCACAAAATTGGGCAGGGGTGTAGTACCCCTTAATGGTACTTGACCGATTTTGCTGTGCTGCATAGGTAACAAAAAATCCTAGACTGTGCAATCCTATCTTTATTTGAATTGTTATCAAAAGGAACACTTGGTGGTGACATGTCAAAATTGGGAGCATGCGTATATTTTTGACCCTCATACAGACAAAAAATGTGACCTTTGCCCTTTTCGATAAAAACTTAAGAATGATACATCCAAGATAGGTCAAACTATACATTTTCTGAATTCACTACTCAAAACATTGGACCTGCCTACATAGATCTTTATCCTCTATAGAGGATAGAAAAACAAGAATTTCTATTGTTTATTCTTGAATTTCTGACTTACATTTCACGATCATCTGTTAAGTCCAGCTGTTTCTCTCGATGTGCCAGCATCAAATCTTTCTCTCTCACAGTCTTACTCACTGAAAGTGATGTGTACAAGCGCAACTCAAACTGTGAGTCCGCCTTTTGGTGTGGCGTAACACATCTGGTACCTTTACCAGGAACACAAGCTTCTGGGTTAAATAATTCATACATCGTCATGGCTACTTGACCCATGTACACCACAAATAGACCAATCACGATAAAGTTGATGATAGTACCACCAGATGGCAGGCCCATGGTGGAAAACTGAAACTGAAAGAGGTTGATAAATTAGAGGTTCATTTGCCCCAGTAAAATTCATCAAAATTCAGATTTTGACATTTGAACTTGCAAAATCCTTTCAAATGGTAAACATTGGGCTGTTTCATTCATTCCCTAAAGATGACCATAACCTTCCACACCGAGTACGACATCCAAATGGGACTTCCTGAATGTCATGCCCCCATTCTTGGCTTGCTAAAAAATCTTTGCCTCCCCACACATATGCCAAATTTTTGGCATCCCAATTTGCAAACCCAAATGGTCTAGATATATGTCGCTTGCCCCCCCCCTATCGGCTGGCCAAAATTGCTTTCCCCGCACAGTGTCATCGCCTAATATCTTCATGGCAGAAATCGCCATGGTAGACTTGAATCCACCGCCACGCATGGCCATTTTGTTCTGACCTGTTTAATAGTTTTGAGACGCATAATGGGCCGAAGGACATCTGACTACTTAAGGCTACTGACAATTGCCCGGTGACTGACCTCGCTGTGTGTGAGTCGAGCATGGTACGCCATAGGTCAAATGCTTTTAGACTACCCACGTTTGGCCTATACACTGCGCTATATAATTTGGCACATATAAAATCAGAATTATTGTCAGTTTTTGAGTTCAAGACGCAAGGTTCTTTCTCAAGACGCTTGAGACTATCATATCTGTTCTGTATCTGTAGCAACTAGCAATACTGCTCAACGCTTCAAGTGAAGCCAGACGAACAGGAATAGTTGTGCGCATGCGGATTGCTATTTATTGGAGTTGCTTTAGGTAGTTGGTTGCTTGGTTCTTGAAATCTTTGGAGTCTTGTATCGTGGTGATGTGGTAGGGTCGCTTGTTCCAGTCCTGTACTGTCCTTGGCCAGAACGAGTACTTATAACAGTCTTTGTTTGCGGTTATGATTTGATATGAGTTCTGGTGAGAGTGCCTAGAAGTACGTTGGACCGGCAGAAGGAGGTCGGCAGGGGCAGGACCGGCAGGGGCAGGAGATCCTCTCTAGCCTTGTGGAGGATGGTTAACCTATTGGCTGTTCTACGATCTTTTAAAGAACACCAATCCAGCTCCTTCAGCATGTTAGTGACACTACTAGTTCTTCTGTGGTCATTCATAACAAAGCGCGCTGCGCGGCGCTGCGCGGCGCTGCACCATCTCAATTTTGTTACTTAGGTCGTTTTGGTGGGGGTCCCACACTGAACTGGCATATTCAATGTGGGGATGCACAAGTGACATGTAGGCATTTTGTTTGATTTGCTTGGTGCAAGAGTACAAGTTCCTTCTAATAAATCCTAATTGTCTGTTTGCAGATGATGTGTTGCGGTGAATGTGATTAGACCATGAAAGATTGTTGGAAATCTCAACTCCTTGGTAGGGATGGCATTTTGTCTAGCTTCTAAAATGCTGTCTCCCAGTTTGTAATCAAACATTTTAGTCGAACGTGCATGGGTGATCCTCATGACGAAACATTTTTGGATGTTGAAATGTAGTTGCCAATCATTCTGCCATTTGACAAGTGTGTATAGGTCATCCTGGAGTTGATCATGGTCATGATTGTGAACTATTTGCCTATACATGTAGATAACACAATCATCGGCAAAGAGCCTGACTTCAGATTGTATGTTTTGTGGCAAGTCATTGATATATATGAGGAATAAAGGTCCTAGCACGGTGCCCTGGGGAACGCCAGATAACACATCTGTCCAAGGCAGCCGAGACCGAGTGTTCACCCCCGACAACGACCCTCTGTTTACGGTTCAACACATATATTCAAGTGCAAGGAACCACATCTGGTTTCTTTAGACGAAATCATTTACGGGAGATATTCATCATTTTCTACCCCGGTATCCAAAGATTCGGTCTGAATATCAAAATCGTGCATACATACATGACATACTAAGGCATATTCACGTGTATCGATCCGACCCGGGTATTGATTTTAGACTGTCTTTAGTGTCTTAGACTTAGTATCTCTGGTGTACCAAGTAATTCATGAATTATTAGCCAGGCGATGTCGCCATGTCGGTGTGCCCCGCTTTCGGCTCGCCAAAATTTCTCCCCATCAGGGCTCATAATTTATTGCACAGCTCCTGCTGACCTAGCTATTTCAAACTACACAAAATCATGTACAGTGACTGTAGGCCTATGCATGTAGTAAGCTTATTTTCATAATTTTGTAAATTGTATTGAACAATCTTTGAGTTAAAACTGATCAACACTGAGCACGTACTTCCAATTACATGCTACCAAACTACCGTATGCTATTTACCTGGAAATGTAGACAAAAATGTATTACATCAACAAGAAACAGGTCATAAACCCCGTCATAAACGTGATAAACGACACGTCAAAAAGTTAACTTTCGTGCTTGTTGCAGGAAATGAAAATATGAGGTCAGAGTTGAAAGTGTAAATGTACGATAGCCAAATCAATAACATGGTACGCGTGCATTTTGTACATGTTACACGTAAAGTACATGCAAATAATGGTAGTCTTGGTCAAAATCTGTTCAAAATCTTCAAATCTCAAAATACTACACATGTTATTAGGGGCTGTGCAATAATTATGAGCCCTGGGGAGGGTAAAATTGGGTGGGGGGCCAAGAATTTTTGTCGAGCCGAAAGGGGGGAGCAATTTTGGCAAGCCAAGAGGGGGGGGCAAGCGATTTTTGGCACACATAATATAAATAAAACACTCTAAAAAGTCATAGGAAAAAAAAATACGGAAACGCTTAAATATGCAAATTTTCCTGCTCGCTGCGCTCGCAACATGTATAGACCATTAAGGTTTGTAAATTGGGATCCCAAAAACTTTGGCATGTACAAGGGGGGGGGGAAGAATTTTTGGCGGGCCGAGAGGGGCGCAAGCAATTTTTGGCGAGCCGAGGGGCAAGCGATTTTTGGCGAGCCGTTTGAAATTTACCCCCCCCCCGGGCTCATAATTATTGCACAGTCCCTTAATTATCAGGACCAGATCTCAGAATTGGGGGGGGGGGGGGGTAAAGGGGAGTCATTCAGGTATTGTATATCAAGAATTAAGAAAAAAGGGGATCATAGAATCCTGAGGTCAGTACTATACAAATGATGTTCTGAGTAGGCCAGTTACACTACATTATTGTAAATGGAGTCATTGGAACAATCCGGTTTGAAAGGGTGTCACCTTCACTGGTCAATTTAAGTGTACATCAGACATATCGAATTGTATTCTGAATACGAGGATTGTCCTCGTGATATCGAATATTAAATTTAGACTTTTTGAAATTGGCGATAGGCTTATATAGTACACGTTTTATGGCAAATTATTAAAAAGTAATTTTTTTCATTCAACAGTCCTCGAAGTAAAATTTATGAATATATTATTATAGGCCTAATGATGCATGATAGGCCCTGCGTAGGGTAACTTGGGGTTGGGACCCAGGATAATTTGGGACAGTGATTTCGGAAATACTTTTAGTTTTATACCTTAAGATATAGTCACATTTTGCCCATTTTTGCAACAAAAGAACTTTGATATAATGTCTATTTATATTTCCAACCATTTAAGGTGGCTGTGTACTCTCAGATATGCATGTAGTAAAAGTGCAATAACTTTGTAATTATTCGCGCAAAACATATAAAAGTATACATTTTTATGAAGGCAAGACATCAATAAATCTTAATATAAATACAGATTTGGGGCAAAAACAACAATTTTGAAGAAAATCACAAAAAAGTGAGTTTTTGGCAATATTTGTTAGGTACATCATAACAAAAAAACACTCTTTCCAAAATATTTTATTTTGTTTTTAGCTCAATCTTGAGGCTCCATTCCAAAAACGGTTTTTTTATTTTTTTTTATTGGCTTTATTTTTTGAGATATTGACCATATAAGGCATCAAAATGAACTTTTTAAAATTCAAAAACGCCTATTTGCACAAAATGATGCCCAAAATCGGAAATAGACCAAAATATAAAAAAATGAGAAAACCGTTTCTTGAGTCGATCATGCTTTTTACGATGATCATATTTGCTTACCTATAGATGCTGTATTTATTGAGTTATCGTGTACCTAAATCGTCATTTTACCGAGAAAATGAACATTGAAATAATGGCCGTTGAAGTTTAAAGTGGTCACATTTTGCACTTTCATCGAATCTCACAGGAGAATGCGACAGTTTTCGTTTTTGAAACTTATATTACGTGAACATCGGGTAAATCCACAGCCCCTTGAGAAGTTTGAGCGAAATCCATTCATAACTTGATATTTAAATCGGGGTAAAGAACTTGAAAAAACCCACATTTTATCAGCTAAAACGGAGCCATTTGACCACTAGGTTTTTGTGAAATCAGTGCTTCCGTGGTGTTTCCATAAGATGCGCCGCGCATGCAGATAAGCGTCGCGTATGCGTCGCGTATTTGTGCGTTAACAAATTGCGCGATACGCAATGCGATGAGTTGTTGCGCGCGTGTACCTTGCTGGTTCAACAAAGATTTTCTTTCCTTTTCAATTTCAAACACGAGTGGAATAGTGAAATAAAATCCTTAAAATATTGCAGTTGGAGTTTACAAATCTGGATTTTCATTCCTTGTATTTATAAAAAACATAACAAGGTACAAACATATCATAAAAACTCAATTTTGAGAAAGAAACAATGGCTAGAGTACACAGCCGCGTTAAAAGTACCATTCTTCATTAAACAGGAACTTCTGAGGGCCGTAAACTTAACACATCAAAATAAATTAATATTCCATTTTTTTTTCATGTGTAAGCAGAGGTCACGACTTGAGGCTAAATATCTGAATCAATGGCCCGGATTAGTGTTTACTTCTAAGCCACCTTTCCAATTAAAACAGGGAATTAAAAGACAAAAATTGTTACTTTTTTCTTCGAAAGTTATAAGAAAAGTTTTCTTTTAGAATTATTAGAAATGTGCCAAATTGGCAACGCCATTGATTTACAGTTTACCACACAGTTTACTAACTCGCACTGTCCCATTTTGCCCCAACAAAAAATCCCACTGTAAATCAATGGCGTCCCACACATTGCCCAGTTGGCCCATTTTACCTCTAGTCTCCACAGCAGCCAGTTTGGTTCCGCTCCCTCCACACAAACAGTCTGCCAATGGTCACGAACTGGTCCTTTTTGAATCGCTAACGGTTTTCTGCCGACGTCATCCAGCTTGACGTCAAACAAAGCTTTCAATTGGTCGATCGGCTATACGGCTACTTTATTATTCATGAGCAAGTTTGACCCGCCATCTCGCCATATAGACTGAGGTCAATCAAGTTCCCGTATGTACAGCTCTACGGCTACTTACGTGTAGCCAATCAGAAACGGCGTTATAAGTGGCCATTGGCAGACTGTTTGTGTGGAGGGAGCGTAACCAAACTGGCTGCGGAGGAGACTAATTTTACCTCCAGCTTCGCATCGGGGTTAGTACGGGGTAAAATAGGACGCCTTAATAAAATAATAATAAAATAATGAGGCCGGAGGCCGACGGGCACCATTTTTTGTGAAACGTAAGTCTACTGGACTCTTGGTAAACTATATGCCATAGTCGAATTTTGATTAAAAAAATATGATGAACGCATTCCGTTAAACTCAAAATTATACTGATGTTTATTAGAATTAATTAAAGTGTTCAATATAGTAAAATGGTCATAAAGAGTTTATATAATTAGATCATTTAGTAGTGACAATAAAAGTTATATTGAATGCAACATATCTTGCATAATTATAATTGCTCACTTCAATGAATAATTCTGATTTTGGAATCTACCAGTTTATGGATCGCGTAGCCCGAGTAAAACATCCTTGGAAGCTAACAAACAGAGGGAGTAGGGCCCGGGGAGTAGGGCCTACGGTGACTGAAAAAACAGATGTGAAAATCTATCAATTGCACACAAATTTATACAAATCAGCGTTTTATGCTTAAATGTAATAGCCAGAGTATGCAAAATGGGCAAGTGGACTACGAAGAAGTCTAGACTCTTGGTGATATGTACATTTTGTTTTGCAGTGGTCACTTGTCGGGTATTAGGGTACCTGCAGGTAATGGGACCATTAAGGACGTTTAGCTTATTTGCATAAAAACTAAAGAAGATATGCCCACAAGAGATTGTTATGATGAACAACCTGTCCTTTAAGATTAATAAAACAGGCAATGTTACCTTGTTTTTATGTTTGTTTGGACGCTATGACGTCAAAATGACGTCATCGTCAAGTGTCCCATATTACCTGCATGTGCAGGTAATATGGACACTGTGTTATCTCTATGGTGAAAATCAAAAAGTTCAGAAAATCACTCTTTTGTTCTAAAAACATTTTTGTTACATGATTTTGAATCTTGAATGCAAATTTCTACAAGAAAATTCAATTTTCTAAATAGTTTTGCTTTTCGCATTGCTATTCGCAATAAGGGCGCCGCCAGCGGTTTGCGATGTAATCGTGATGTATCATGGGAAAATCGTGATGTATCATGGGAAAAGGTCGACATCAAGTCCGCGCAATACGAATATTACCATGCTATTACATAGGAACACGTGACAATATTTTTAGTTTGTCAATATAACGGTATTACACGCAAATCGATAGAGAAAAATTAATTGTGCACATTTCAAATCACATTATTAAGTATTATTGAGTATCGATTCGCGTGTAACACCTTTATTTTGACAAACTAAAAAATATTGTCACGTGTTCCTATGTAATAGCATGGTAATATTCGTATTGTGCGGACTTGATGTCGACCTTTTCCCATGATACATCACGATTACATCGCAAACCGCTGGCGGCGCCCTTATTGCGAATAGCGAGAATTTCCTATGTGTCCCATATTACCTGCACTCATTCAGTTGAAAATCAGAGAAAATAATCATTTATAAAAGGAAAGTGCCACTTGTCAGTGGAATTTTACCTGCTGATAAGCTTAAGGGCTGGGGTATGAACGTTTGGACAGTATTTATTTTGGGACATTAGAGCACATCAGACATATCGAATTGCATTCTGAATACGAAGAATGTCATTCTGATATCAAATAATTTTGAATTTTGAAATTCGCAATTTAATACACATTTTATGGCAAATCATTAAAATTGATATTTTGATATTTAACAGTACTTGAAGTAAACTTTATAAATCTGATGATTTATACTTAAAGTGTATGTAGGTGGGTTGAAAAGCCGACGATCAATTGAAAATTTTGACCTTTCGTATTGAAGATATGGATTTTTTTTCCCAAAACACCAAAAAAAAAATTAGGTCTTTTTGGGAAAAAAAATCCATATCTTCAATATGAAAGGTCAAAATTTTCAATTGACTGTCGGCTTTTCCTCCTGCTACATACACTTTAAGAATATATCATTAGATTTATATAATTTACTTCGAGGACTGTATATATCAAAATTCGAAAAATATCAAATTTTTATAATTTGTCATAAAATTTGTATTATATTGTGATTTTCAAAAATGAAAATTATTTGATATCAGAAAGACATGCTTCGTATTCAGAATACAATTCGATAGGTCTGAGGTGCTCTCATGTGCCACAAAAAATACTATCGAAACGCAATAAACGCTCATTTTAGATCCCTTAACCCATCACCTAAAGATTATAAAAAATGACAAATGCCCTCAGAGTTTTTGGATACACAATCATAAAATGTGACGTCATTGATTTTATATCAGGCCAAAAAAACGACATAATTTTTGGGCAATTTCACTCTTTTGGCATTGATTTCCAAGAGTTTGATACACAGACTCCAAAACTGCATTTCTAGAAGCACAATTGATGTCTCTAAACACTTAACAAAGCAACTTAAAGTGTTTACCTTCTCTAAGCTACTTTTTGTTAAAATGAAAACAGGTGTCCCATATTACCTGCTGTCCCATATTACCTGCAGCTACCCTAGTATTATAGCCGAATTAGACTTTTCCGTAGTCCAAACCGTAGTCCACTTGCCCATTGCGCATACTCTGGATATTGTATAGGCCTAAAACTCTGATTTAATTAATAATGTGTGCACAATTCAGACCCTGTGCACAATTGATAGATTTTCACAACTGATCTTTTCAGTCACCGTACTCCCTCTGTTTGTTAGCTTCCCAAGTGATTTTTAACTCGGACTTTCGCGATTAATAAACTGGTAGATTCTAAAATCAGAATTGTTCAGTATTGAAGTGCCAATCATGATGCAGTCATGTCTACAGTAGAATTCAATTCGACCTTTGCAGGACTTAAACCCCATTAAAAGCTATTAAACCAAGATAACACTCATTGAAAACAGCTCAACTGATTAAATCATATCTTCTCTGGTTAAATACACACATCATATGTTTCTGCTTTTACACGTACAATGGAGCAATGCGCTGGGATTATAGTTTCAGTTGGGTGAACGATTATAAAGCGAGCGCTAGAGAAGAATTGTGTGTGGTCTTTGTTTACGAAATGAGACAATACGTGCTTATTGTTAACCAGCGTTCTTGAAAATGAGAAACATGGTGGTTTGCAGACTTAAGGTTATTAACTATTTTAAACTGTTGTGATTTGGTAGTTCACAGCATCTTACGAATGGTAGTGAGCTTTGGCAAAAACTGCATTGCTCAATTCATAGCGAGCGTGTAGAAGAATTAAAATATCACAGATATACTTTTATAGGTACTGCGGTTCTTGAGTTACGTTGTAAAGAGGGCTGAAACACCAACACTTTTGTAAAACGTATATAACTCATTAACAACAATAAATTAAGCAAGTTTGCAAAGTATACGATTTGTAGAATGAACTTTTGCAAAACATCAAGGTGTTAATTTCCAATAATATATTGATCTAGATAATGAAAATTGATTTTTAGGTTGCTTCGACCAACAATACCTCGTCTACCCTTAACACGGTTTGGAAATAATTTCTTCATATTTTTGGTGTTATCTGTCGTTTACATATCCTTCCTAAAACACCAAAGTACGCATATTTCCAAACATCTAAATTAGCTAAAAATTTAGGACATGTTACAAAACTATATTGTCTAGAATTTTAGAAGAGTAGGCCTACTTTTAATATTGGCCGGTTATTTTTCACACAGCGACGTTAACTAGGCAATGTACTATTACCTATAACATTAACTAAAACACCAAAGTGCGAATATTTCCAAACATCTAAATTAGCTAAAAATTTAGGACATGTTACAAAACTATATTTTCTAGAACTTTAGAAGAGTACTTACATGTATACTCCCTCTGTTTGTAAGCTTCCCAAGTGGGATTTTTTACTCGGGCTTTCGCGATCAATAAACTGGTAGATTCCAAAATCAGAATTGTTTAGTATTGAAGTGAGCCATTATAAAGCAGTATTCAGACTTTGCGTAAAATATTGTATGCAACATATCTACGTTGTTTAATCTATTGCCATTCTATTTCCAGTAATGTTTAAGTTCTAACGAATGTTTGATGACGTAAAATCGATAATATATTTCTACTAGATATTATATGTAACATATTATCGATTTTTCGTCATCAAACATTCGTTAGAACTTCACTAATCATCTAATTATATAAACTCTTTATGACCATTTTACTATTGAACACTTTGATTTTAACATGTTTAATAAACATCAGTATAATTCTGAGTTCAACGGATCATCAGTGCGTTCATCATGATTAAATAATAATAACATATTTTTATCAAAATTCGACTATGGCATAGTCTATAGCCGAGTAAACAGTGGTAACTTAAATGTTAAATCACATGACCAATGACATCTAAATATAAGGGGGTTATCATTTTCTTCGGAAAGGGGGGGGGGGTCAAATTTACAAAAAGTCATCGGCGTCAATAAAATTGCGACCCCCTATTTCGGCAACTAAAGCTAGGCTAAAATTGTATTGAAATCAGTCTTTTTGAATAAAATAAACACACTATCTGTGGTCATCTTGTGACTCCCTACATTTTTGGTCATTTTTCTTTCTAAAACTTATGACTCCCGGTATATTTGATACCCCTCCATTCCGAGGAAAATGATACCCCCCCCCCCCCTAAATTCCCAAATCTCCATCTCTTTGTTCACATACACGTCGTCCCAGCGGAGCGTCGTCCTTCCATATTTTACACAAACGTATCATTATTATTTTTACAAATTATATACATTTTACAATAGGGTCTAATAATTTTATTGTAGGCATAATTATTATTTAGGCCTAATATCACTGAGCCGGCATTAACAAATAGAAGTTTAAAAAAAACTCTTTAAAAGAAAGAAAATGCCTACCTGAAGTCGATAGTCTATGAAGGCCTGTTTTCATGAATGAATTTTCTAGGAAAAGAATTATACATACATTATAGAAGTTAAAAGACAAAAAAGCCTATGCTGAAGGCCAGTTTTCATGAATGAATTTTCTAGGAAAAGAATTAGGCCTACATACAATTATTACTGGCATCTCCACAACCTTGACAAGATAGACAGACAGTGATTATAATTATATACATCAGTGCATTTTTTTTTACAATTATAGGCCAACATCGATATACCGAACTTAGTCGCTGAAAAGGTACCCCAAAGCCTGCCCAAAACCATGCATCCCCGTATACCTTCAATCAGACCGTCCACCCCCACCCTACCCCGGGTTTTTTTAAATTGACATTGCGAGGCGGAAGCATTCAAAAATTTAGAGGGGGAGGCATATTTTGTTCTGGTCTTATCACGCCAAAAAAAAAAAAAAAAAAAGAAGAAAAAGAAATAAATTTCAGACTGTTTTAGCCCAAAATTAAGGCAAATTTTGCTATTTGGTGAAGCAGTGCAAAATTTGCCTATATTTCGGCCCAAAACATGGTGTTTTTGGAGCGAGAATTTCAGGTGGGTGGGGGTTCCAAGCGGCTTTCCGTATTTTTTTGTGGCCCGGGACGTGACCCAGGCCAAAATTTGGAGGCCCCAAACTCACCAAGTGTCCAAGGTTTGCTTAAGGGTAGACGAGGTATTGTTGGTCGAAGCAGCCAATTCTCGATTTTCATTAATTTAAATCAATATATTATTGAAAAATAATACTTTATTATAGCTTTGCATACTTTTGAAACCCGGGTTGAAACCTTGCTTGATTTATTGTTGCTACTTGGACCTACAAAAGTATATAGGGCCTAATGTGATATTTGAATTATTCTTCTACATACTCGCTATGAAATGATCAAAGCAATTTTTGCCAAAGCTCACT
Source organism: Amphiura filiformis (assembly GCF_039555335.1). Taxonomy (NCBI): domain Eukaryota; kingdom Metazoa; phylum Echinodermata; class Ophiuroidea; order Amphilepidida; family Amphiuridae; genus Amphiura; species Amphiura filiformis. Next base: position 85,618,072 of record NC_092629.1, read on the forward strand.
GCCATTCAGCCAGCCTGCTGCCATTCGCAATGCTGCATGTGAACTACCAAATCGCAACAGTTTAAAATAGTGACCAGACCTTATAGCCGCATAAAATTAATGTTTTGATTCTCGTCAGTCGTCCAGACTGAAGATTTTCATGATTATTGATAGGTAGGGAGTCCCCCCCAATGTAAAATTAGCATTGTTTCAGGTTTGACACTATTTTAAAGTGTTGCGATTTTGTAGTTCACAGCATCTTGCAAATGGTAGTCAGCTTTGGCAAAAATCGCATTGCTCATTTCATATAGCGAGTGTGTAGAAGAATTCAAATATCACATTATATACTTTTGTAGGTCCTGTGGTTCTTGACTTATGTTGTAGGGCTGAAACACCTGCAACACTTACATAAACGTACATAACTCCGAAAAAACAACAACGATAAATCAAGCAAGGTTTGAAAGTATCATGGCTTTTGCAAAACATCAAAGTTATTTTCCAATAATATATTGATTTAGGCCTACATAATGAAAATCGATATTTTTGGCTGCTTCGACCACCTCGGCTATTGGTCCGAGTATAGTCCCACCCGTTTTTTAGGTGAAAATTTTTCACAATTGGGGGGTGGGATTATACTCGAATAAAATTTTTTTTTTTTTTTGTTTTATTTTTTTCCGGTGTTGGACCCTGGACCTAGATTAGATGCTAGGATCATTCATGGTTGACCTAAAAAAAAAAAAAAAAAATTTCAAGATATTTTGTATTTTTAATATGAAAATTGATACTTTGTTTTCATGTCATACTCTATTAATGATTTCAAAATGCATTCAAATTTGAATGCATTTTGAAATCATTAATAGAGTAGGCCTATGACATGAATACAAATTATCAATTTTCATATTAAAAATACAAAATATCTTGAAATTTTTTTTATTTTTTATTTTTTTTTAGGACAACCATGATTGATCCTAGCATCTAGGTCTAGGTCCAGGGACACTCCAAAACCGCAAAAAAAAAACTTATGAAAAAAAAACTATACTCGGACGAATACGGTAATAATACTTTCGGACTTATCCAACTGTTTTTCCCTATTTTAATGTGAGATTCTGAGCTGAGGGAAACCCGGAGTACAACAAAAAGTCTTGGAGTTGGAAGTGATGCATGTTCTATGTATAAATTTACCTAAAAGTCTAAAAAATGTTTTAAAATGTATGGAAAAAAATCTGATAAATCCCAGAAATTGAGGAGGGAGGGCGGGATGAAAACATTAATTTTTATAATACCCTACGACCTTAGATCGACAGTGGCGGCAGATGCATTAAAATTTAGGGGGGTCGAGCAATGGCGACGCTACGGGGGGGCATGGGGATAATCAGTCAGATCTCTTGCCCCCTGTTTCCCCCAGTAAAAAACCAAAATTCCAAAAATTTCCACTTTTTGCGGTGATTTTGCGCAAAATTTGTTTATTTTTTTTCTACGATCTGATGGTCGGAGACTTGCGTCAAGTCTACCAAAAAGTGGGCACGGTCGGAGGTGTGTCCAGTTTCTTGACGTCACACACGGTGACCACGAGCACGATCGGAACCGGAACCACATCATCAGGGATAAATCACAACATCATCACAACCGGATCGACCCACAGTCGAGTCATCATCTCCTGAAAAACACTAATTGTCGTGGATTCAACGTCTACATAGTACATCGAGCTGCAAACTTGTAGTTAAAGTGACAGAGATATTTTTAGGAACATCTTGCAGTATGGAACACGAAAAAAGGTTTGTTTATCATGATGTTTATCACTGTGTTATTGTGCCTGAAATTGCACGTGAATATTATTGTTGAATGCATATTATTAATATGAACAGTATCTGTAACTGAGTCAGTATCTTCGTTTTACAAAATTTGTTTCTACAATTTACAACAGACAGAAGACATGCTGACAGGTCTAGTTGGTATGCTGATCGAATGACTGTGTTTAATTATGTATAGGCCTACATCATGATCATGTCAAGAATGTAAAAAATGTTACTGACATGTCTCTGAGGTTAAATTAAAATCTCCAAATTAGGAAATCAAGTTGAAGTTCACTGGTACAGTCAATTTGGGAGTTTTCGATATCCACGACGACGGATGGTTCTGAGACGGTAAAACACCAAACCTTGTCGTCATCGTCGCCACAACGGTTGGGTTGCCAGGTTTTTGTGCACTGTGTTGTAAAATTTGGACGACAATGCATTATTTTCAAAGAGTCGATGACAACAAGGTGGTGTTTTACCGTCGCAGAACCATCTGTCATGGAAATGGAAAACTCCCTAATGATATCAGAAAGTTATTTTTCCAGTGATATTACAGATAAGAAAGCGAGCAAGACTAAAAAATAATGAGAGCACAACCATTTCATTTTTCGCCCTGTTCATGTGTTGTGGCAGTGACATCAACTCCTTGAGGCAGTGGTTTCTCACTCGCATCTCATGGACATGATCACACTGCATCAGGGTCTTAGCTAGCCACCCGTCTGGCCGTCATTTTAGACGGCCAGTTTGCTCCTGGGACGGGCAAAATCAATGCCTTTGACAGAGGCTATATATATTATAAATTGTATGTTTTGAGAAGCTAATTGTCCTTTTTAGTAGACCCAATTTGTAGAACAAGGCCATATCAGCACATATTTGAACTCTTTGAACCCCCAAATGGGCTATGTCTGGTAAATGTTTTAAAGGTCAAATTAGGACAGGTAATTTTATTCAAATGACAGGCAACCCTCAATTTCTAGCTAAGACCCTGCACAGCATCTTTAATCGTGTGCTTTTTATTATAATGCCAGCGTTTTGAGCCAACACTAGTGATTTGAAGCTGCCCCAATGAAATGCACACTGACGACTGACACTGTGCCACATCAGGGTGGAAAATGGTCTAAATACACATCCCTATTTATCTAAATTATTATGTTGGTCTACTTGTACACACACCACACATTATATAAACATACATTTTAATAATTCTATTGATATTAATGCTCTGCATGCTAGCCATGCACTTCAACGGAAAAAGGTCAAGTTTTGAAATATTTTCTCAAAATATCAAGAGCTATTTTAAGAACTACTGAACCAATGCTAGGCTTGTTTGTACTCATTTTAATGCATTTTTCATGCTGATTCCAAATATGGGCATAAAAATTTACATTTCTGAATTTTTTGAATTTTGATTTTTTTTTAAAACTTGTCGTCTGCAGTCGACACCCGCGTGAAGAGAGTTAATATTCATCATACCCACTTGAGATTTTAATAACTATTGAACGTTTTTGATAATTGTTCAACAACAGTGTACATGTACATGTACACTATCATGGTTTACATACTGCATTAGTTTCTATCATGTCTTTGTCTTTTTCCCCTCACCAAGTTGGTATACCTGGCTCGAATCTTTCTAAATGTGTAGACATGTCAGAAAATCTTTTGGGTCAGTCCATCTCAAATCACCTAATGGGTTGGCTAGTCACCCTCTCAGATTTTGTTTAAAATCACTTATATCATAGCCCTATGTGCCAAATGAACACATTTCAAACGGCGGTCTCTACTCCTTGTCATTTCCGAGAACCGGCCTATTGAAAATTGGGTCAGACCCCCCCCTTTTTGGGCACGCGTGTCGCGACATTAATTTTCTTCCGAGTTTAGACATTCATATCTTCCCCTAGGGGTAAGCTACAGGGCTACAAATTGGAATCTAGGGTGTCTTTGACCCAAATATAAACCAGATTCTGGACTCATAAACAATGTATCTCACCCCCATTTGATGCCCTATAGCAGGGTAGACCACTCATTGGCTTCATAAAAATTTCACAGGGGCTCAAAGATGACTCCTCGGCCAAAAGACCCCCCGTTCGTGACCCCATTTGACCTTGTGGGAAATAATCCACCATAACCAAACTCACACAAATTCAAAATACTTGCATGATGTTCCTCTGTACCAAAAATCTTAGTGGTATCAACGTCTGTCAAGCCATCTTCATGTTTAAATTAGTGTTTGAATCTCTCATTGAAATACACAGTAAATTGATGAACTTTGCATTTTGGGAATTAGAACATTACTGTGTATTTCAATGCGATCTCCAAACAGTCATTTAACCATGAAGATGGCTTGACACCACTTTGATTTCTGGTACAGAGGAACATCAAGTATTTTGAATATGTGAGAGTTTGATTATGGTGGGTCATTTCCCACATAATAAAATTTGGGTTGGTATTTAGGACAATTTTGTGTGTATTTCAATGGGAAGTGGACAAATTGCGTCAAAAAACATCAAATATTCAACGAGCCATAACTCAGAAACGACAAGGAGTTGAGACCTACAGTTTGAAATGTGTTCATTTGACCCATAGGTCTATGATATAAGTGATTTTAAAGAAAATCTGAGAGGGTGACCAGCCAACCTTTTCTGAAAATTAGGTGAGTTGATATGGAATGACTCTTTTGCAGAGTTCCTTTTACAAATTAAATGTACTATTAAACCACTATATTATTTTGTACAAGATCCTATGCATTAATTGCATGATGTCTCGCACACACATGTATGATGTATACGCTTTAGACCAGTGAATCTGAATGTGGTTTTGAATCAAAGGTCAACAGCAATTACAGGTAGGGGTACACACGTATATCTTTTTTTTGCAGACCCATCTTTTTTGCGCGAAAAGTCTCACTTCCCATCCTCAAGACGTATTCAAAATGTGACATGTGCACCAGTTACAGCCCCCGAAATGGTCTATATTCAAACAACCAAAACCGAAACATTTGTAGAAATCTCCATGTTGGACGATACCCGGTATGCAAAAATGCAAAAAAAATACAATGACGCAACTTGCAAACTTCGAAAAGGACTTACTCGGAGTTTGACTCAAATGTTATGTCCATAGTATGTACCTGCTAGAAATTAATTTGATCAAAATCAGAGATCTGAATCAGTGACATTTGGCTCCATTTTCCCACACGCTTTATGTATATTGCTCTTATGCTTTTTATAAACCCATCCTTTACACCGCAAAGTTTTAACCCCTACCCTTTATGCCAATTTGTAGAAAGCGTGCTGGATAAACAGTGACATAATTATATATTTTTTTGCACTTGTAAAACATATATTCATTTCCAGGCCTAAATTTCATGCCAGTTTGCGAGAATCAAAAACCATCTGAGTCGCTTCAATTACTGCATGATTCAATGAGAGAAATTGATTCTCGCAAGTCGCAATTAAATGTTACAAGAATCATTACCAGAATCGATTCAGTGATTCTCGCCGAATCTGAGGACTGAGGCCCTGTATTCCAGCTAGGTTTTAAAGTATACATGAAAGCTAGGCATTAAAAAGGCCAACTCTATTCCAGTTCCTTGACCTACCTCTTGACCTAAGCCGTCCACACCATTTTGGGAATGTGTGATGGCTTCTGTTTCAGGATGGCTTGCCAGATCCTCCGATCACGTGATAGACTGGTAGCTTCAGCCAGGGAGCTCAGGTTTCTAGTAGCACAGTCTGCCTTTACACAATCTGTCCATTTCTTGGCTGGTCTTCCACGTGGTCTGTCACCATGGATATTGGAGGTCAGGAGAATGTTTGGGTATCTTGATGGTTGCATCCGATTGACATGGCCAAAGTATTTCAGTCTTTTTGTGGTCACTCTGTCAATTATCGGCTCCTTCAGACCTAGGCTTTCTCTGATGACGGTGTTCCTGATTTTGTCTAGTCTGGTGACACCCATGATTTTCCTGAGGCAGATCATCTCAAAAGTCAGCAGCCTATTTTCGCTCTATCTTTTCAGTGTCCATGTTTCTGAGCCATACATAAGGATGGACAGGACAAGTACTTTGTAGAGTTCGATTTTTGTTGAGCAAGTGATGTCTTTAGCATGCCAGATTTTGTTGAGACTTTGAATCGCCCCAAGCGCCTTTCCAATTCTGTGCCTGATATCTTCTGAGCATGTTCCCCTCTGAGTAATGGCACCTCCAAGGTATATGAACTTGTCTACCTGAAGAAGTTTCACCCCATTGATGTTGATGTTTAGCTCCTGTGGTTGCTTGCTGATAACTTGTACCTCTGTCTTGGCGATGTTAATCTTCAAGCGAAATTTGAGCTGTTTAGGTTCACTTTGTTGGTCAGTGTTTGCAGATCTCTTTCATTTTCGGCTATCAGCACAATATCATCTGCAAAGCGAAGATTATTTATCAGGTGACCTTGTATGTTGACGCCAATTGTAGTGTCATTAGTTGCGTATAGCATTACGATTTCCAGGAGGATGTTGAAGAGTTGTGGGGACAGTACACAGCCCTGACGCACTCCCACCGTTGTTCTAAACCACTCTGTCAGTTCGCCGTTCACTCTGACTGCACTTGTAGACTGATTATACAGTGCTTGAAGAAGTTGTATGTGCTTGTTTGAGTATCCAAAGAACTGCATCGCTTTCCAAAGACCTTCCTGCCACACTGTATCGAATGCCTTTTCAAAGTCGATGTAACAACAGAATAGGCTTTTCTTCTTCTCAAGGTGTTTCTCTGCTATCTGTCTGAGGGTGAACAGTTGATCTGTTGTTGATCTTCCCGGTCTGAAGCCTGCCTGGGACTCTGACAGAATTTCTTCTGTCCTCTTTATGATTCTACGTTGGAGAATTAGAGCAAATACCTTTCCTGCATGGCTCAGTAGACTTATGCCCCTGTAGTTGCCACAGTCAAGTTTGTCTTTCTTCTTAAAGATGGGATTAATAATTGCTCTACCCCAGTCAGCTGGGAAGACTTCCTCCTTCCAAATTTGATTACAGAGTCTATAGAGAATATCTATGCCAGTTTCTCCAGATGCTTTCAGTTCTTCCGCTGTTATACTATCATAACCCGGTGCCTTTCCATCTGTTAACTTCTTAACAGCACTAGTCACTTCATCTCTTAGGATGTCTGGTTCATTTTCCAGCTTAGGCATCTGGGGTATTTGAATTGCATCCACATTGACATAGTTTTTATTATTATACAGCTCCTCGTAATTTTCTTTCCATCTATCTTTCACGTCAGATAAATCAGTCAGGACTTGTCCATCTTTGCTCCTCACTGTTTGCATTTTGATACTCGATTTCCTTGTGATCTTCTTAATACTTGCATAAACCTCCTTGGATTTTGCCACTTGGTGTGCGTTATCCACCTTTTTACATAGATCTTTGATCCACTTATCTTTGCATCCTTTAGTCTTCCTTTTAATTTCTCTGTTGAGGAAATTATACCGAGCTCTCTTGGTGGAATCTGTCATTTTTTTCTATCTTAACCTGCTTTCGCTCGTCGCTTAATTGGAGAACCTCCTCACTAATCCATGGGTCTTGATGCTGGGCCTTTCTGTTGCCAAGAACCTTCTTAGATGTCTCGTTGAAGGCTGTTTTTATGCCTTCCCATAGAGTTTCTACATCTGTGTCAGCATCATCCAGCAATGGGGAGAATTTTCCTCCAATTTCAACTTCATAGGAGTTTTGAGTAATAGTGTCTTTGAGCTTTTGAACATCGTATCGTTTGGGATAATTTGGTCTTGCTTTTGTCTTGAATCTGAGCCGTAGGTTTGCTATAACCAGTTGGTGGTCAGACCCAACATCAGACCCAACATCTATTCCAGTTCCATTCACACCTTATTTACCTTGGGATGTATTGTAATATTTTTTTAGGCAGAGAAAAATCTTCTCTGTATTAATAGGTAATAGCATTTTTCTTTAAAAAAAAATATTTTAGGGTTATGTGCTAGTTTTCATTGTCCCTCCGCGCGCGTTTTGGAAAATCGATCTCATTTTGAAAATCATCTCAAATTGGATAGAATTGAGACCCAAATTGAGAATGAATTTGAGTACCAATATGAGATCCATAATCACTCAATTGGTGCTTAATACATTAATTGGTGCTACCAAATGTTTGTCATTTCATGGTCAAAGAAGTTGGGGATCACCAAAATTGTACTTTTGACAGAGCAAGGCCTAATTACTCCAATTTAATAGCCGAAGTAGTCATGGTAGTATTGGGAATTTTGTGCTTGCACAGGTTTCTCTGTCATGAAGACAAGGCCAAAAACTATGAAACATCTTATTATTGATGATACATACTTCAAATTTATGTATCCTCTTTAAATATCAGGGTAATTTTGCTTTAACTGCCAGTTTTCACTGCATGAAATATTTTCACATTACTTAAATATTAAACGGTTGTTCTTTTTATTTTTTGTAGCAAACAACCTGAAACCAACTATCCTCCTGGAATTTATAAGTCCTTTGTTACTGATTGAGTTTGCAATTTTACGAGCTATTTTATGAGTATTCAGATTTTAAGTTTGTGAGGTACTCTGATGTTTTATAATTTGAAAAACATTCTCCTGATTGTTTTGCTTTTGAAAGGAACAAGAACAAGAATTTGTCTTTAAAAAGACAAAGTTCACGGATCAGGTGTATAGTTCTCTACTTTGGTCTAACTTTCAATATTATTATACTAACCCACAGATACTAACCTACTCTGCACTGATTTAACAATAAATAAGTGATTTCAGGCATAAATGATACTTGCATCTTGACTCTGGAAAATAATTGTCAAAAAACCTCATTTTGCATAAATTAGGTTTTTAAACCACCTACAGGAAACAAACTTACATCAAAATATCCACTGTATCAGCCCATCAGATGCTATTTCCCATTCGACACCCCATTCCTTTTTAAAAGAAGTTTTATTTGGAAGCAAATCGCCTAATGTGTTTCAGGAACACTGCGTGTTTGTTGAATAGTTTTCTATACAGATGCTAGTTGCCAATATCACTAAAGTAAACACATTACACTACATGGTCTTGCTAGTTTTTGTCAGCTATCCCAGCTTTTTATATGCACACCAATTATTATTTTGTAACAGAAAATATAACATCTTAATACTAATTATGGCGTGTCTGTCCGTCCTCTGTCCGCGCGCTATCGCGTGCGAGTGGCAAGATAACGTGTGCGTATAACGCGTGCTCGCGGTGCGTATCGCGTGCGGGCGGTGCGCTATCGCGTAGTGTGCGGAGTACCGACGGGCGCAGTGCGAGCATCGAAAAGCATTACAGTGACTAACAGGTGCATCTCATCGGACCAATAGGCCTATTTTAAAGACATGATTAACATAAAAATCATCAGTTATGGTAAGGCCTATGTAACCCATTTGCGTTCACATTTCTCCCGATTGAATTGACGGCCTACATCCAGACACTACTAGAATTTCGAGGTATTTTTGGGTCCTCCGATGTGGTAGCAGGACAGGGCTTGGAAGAGGCGAACGATGGGTTTTCAGATTATGGGTTCCGAAGTAAGTACAGCTACAAAACAGAGTCATGTCTTAATCATTGAGAGACGTATATCGTAGTAGTTTGAAAGGTCAGGACAAGTATTATGGGTAACAGGTGTTGGGTAATTAGAGATAGGCCTATCACGAGAACCGCCCCACCCCGAGAACCGCGAAATCTAGTTGGATATGTTTATGCACACATTGCTTGGTTATTACAAGAGTCAATAAACAACCGATTTAACTAACAGTGTTTAATCAGAGAAGTGGTTCAATTAACTATAGAGAATGGGCTTAATTTTGTGCGCTGTAGTTATATTCTGAAGTAAATCGCCTATTGCAGGTTTCTATGCCTTATCACTAAATAAATAAAATTACAGCTAATTATACTGACCATGGTGACCTGCTTAACCAATCAGTATGTGTATTGTCAGCATGTGATTGCTATAAGCCAATTGAAAACATGTTAAATAAAAAAGGCTAAAAATTCCCTACACTAAGCAGTCTCTCTGAAGATTAAATGTGCTAAATTGTGCTTGTCATGGGGAGCAGGATTAGATAAAGGCATACAAACGAGGGTATGAGATATTAGGAATGATTTCCTAGCCTCTTAACCACAGGTTTGGTGGCTTACAATAGCTATTCAAGGCACATGGTATGTAGGGGATAAACTGTGCATATGAGATGTGGGTGCAAACGGTTTTAATGTTCACTGGCGCACAGTGACATCGCCCCGATATCTTCATAGTAGAAATCGCCAGGTAGGGTGAATCCACAGCCACACATGGCTATTTTATTCGGACCTTATGAGATGCATATTATTAGCGAAGTGACCTGACTAAGGCTATGACAATAGACGGGTAATTGATTTCTCGCTGTGTGAGCAAGCTTGTATACGACATTGCGGTCAATGGTTAATATACTGTCTCCACTTGAGTGAGTGCCGCTATAGCCTGCTGCGCGCTGTAGTCCATAGGCCTACAGGACCAACGCAATATAAAATTGAGAGTTTTGGTCAAATTTTGAGTTCAAAGCGCACGGCCAATTTTCAAAGCGCACGCTAACGACTATAATATCTGTTCAACATGTATTTTCAAGTGTATGAGACCACATCTGGTTTCTTGAGAAAAATTCATTTACGGGAGATATTCATCATTTTCTAACCCAGTATCCGAAGATTTTCGTCTGATATCAAAATCGTGCACAGCAATTCACGTGTATCGATCCCGTGTATTCATTTTAATGTCTCTGCTGCACCAAATAATTATTAGCCAGGCGATGTCGGTGTGTGGCGTGAACAAAAACATTTTTAGATCAATATTACCTTATTATGGTCACCTTGTGTATACTCAAAATTGAAAAGACCATGAACAGCAATTAAACCATTACTTGACCATGAGAAGTCTAGACACTGGTTCTATGTATACAGTACCATACTTCATCAACTATAACAGTTAGCAACTTAGCACCCAATAAAAGCTAATTGGGTGGATCCCGGGGGTACTCAGTACAAATTACCATACGGGGACGTGCCGCAAACATGGGTAGCATTTTCAGCCTTCTGGTATATCAATGACCCCTTTTTCAAAGCCTATTTTGGTATATCAATGGGTCCTTTTTTCAAAATTTTCTCAATTTTTTCGGAAAACAGCCCAATTTTTCCTTAATCTAGCCAAAATTTTCCAAAAATTTTGGGAAAATTTGTAAAAACTAAGACAATTTTGGGTAAATTCGGCCGAAAATTTAGCCTTTTGGTATATCAATGGGTCCAAATTTCTTGAAAAATTGGTATATTTATGGGTCTACTTCCAAAATCTCAGCGGCACGTCCCTACCAAAACCAAACTTGAGTACCCCCCCCCCCCGGGGTGGATTATATCTCAATTTGTCACTCAAATTGGATCTCATATTAGATCTCAAATTGCTTCTCAAATCTATTCAATTTGAGACGATTACAAATATGAGATCCATTTTCCAAAATGAGATACTTTTGAATACCGGGATCCAGTGATTACAGGTCTAAAATCCTAAAGGACAAGGCAAGTGGTGTCAATGGAATTTATGGAACCATTTATGATGGAACAGATAATACTTTTTAGTGTCTGGAAATTTTTTATAACAATTGTTAATTACCGTACTTAAATTGCAGTATTATTAAAATGAGAATTAGTCAATTTTCCAAGACAACTATGATTTAAAAGGGCATTTTTGATCCACAGCCTCATTTCCCCACTTTTCTCAAAAAAAGTTGAGATTTTCATACCACTGGAAACCTGTGGCTACATATTGTTTAAGTACCAAAAATTTCTTGCAGATTTAATTTGTTTAGCAAAAATATTGTCAAATTAGAATTTCGTTCTGGTATACCAGAACGAAATTACAACAGTGGCCTATGGACTGAGCAGTGTAATACACATAATCATGCATAACTCGCAAGTTACGCAAAATCGGAATCAACTGAAATTTTGAGAGTAAGCTTTTTTTCGTGGATATCTACTGAAGAATGTCATAAAAAGAGGATGATAGGATCACAAAATCCTCCTTTAAATCTTTAAGGTGGTACTATATACACCCCATGATAAATTTGTGACTATTTTAGCATGTTTCTCAAAAAATAATATCACACTGGTAATAAAAGTTATGTAGGCCTATAACTATTAACTATATATGGGGCAAGGAATCCAGTTACATTGGAATTTCAGTGACTCAAGACAAGCGGTACGTTATTTATGATAATAAAAGAGCACCTACCGCTAGAATGTACCTCATTTCATGTATGTATATTATAATGAACCATTTGTCTTGAATCACTGAAATTTCAGTTATTTTTTGAGAAAAATGCAAAAGTCACAACATTTATCAGGGTACAATAGTACCATGTGCCCTTAAAGTTTCACAAATGAAATCATGGTCACAATTTATAACAATTGGAACAGATTACAATGTCTGGAAATTTTTACAACAATTGTTATGTGGATTATTAAAATGCAGAATCCTTGAGAGTAGTAAATTTTCCTAGAAAACAGATCATCCGATTAATCTTTTCAAAAATTTAATCTTTTTCATGAAAAACATCAGAAAGACACTAATTAATGCATTTTTAAGGTCATTTATGTGTCATTGTATCTAGGACTTGTAAATTAAGTCTAGTAAAAAATCATAGATTGTCAAATTTGATGAGTTATGATAAAATCACTGATCCTTTAAATCTCTTTTTAAGGGGGTACTACACTCCTGGCCAATTTTGTGCCTATTTTTGCATTTTTCTCAAAAATTATAGCGCATTGGTGACAAGTAAGATATGTATATTATAGGGGCAAGGACTACAACTACTGCACTGAAAATTCAGCAACTCAAGGTAAGTAGTTATTGATTTATTGATCAAATACTGGTTTTCCCTCATTTTTGACTGTAACTCCACAACTGTTGTCTGTGCTGAAATTAAATTTCCAGTGCAGTAGTTGTAGTCTTGCCCCTATTTATATACATATCTTACTTGCCACCAATGCGCTATAATTTTTGAGAAAAATGCAAAAACAGGCACAAAATTGGACAGGGGTGTAGTACCCACTTAAGGTCATGTGTCATTGTACATGTATCTAATTTAGTCTAGTAAAAAATCATAGATTGTCAAATTTGATGAGTTATGATAAAATCACTGATCCTTTAAATCTCTTTTTAAGGGGGTACTCCTGGCCAATTTTGTGCCTATTTTTGCATTTTTCTCAAAAATTATAGCGCATTGGTGACAAGTAAGATATGTATATTATAGGGCAAGGACTACAACTACTGCACTGAAAATTCAGCAACTCAAGGTAAGTAGTTATTGATTTATTGATCAAATACTGGTTTTCCCTCATTTTTGACTGTAACTCCACAACTGTTGTCTGTGCTGAAATTAAATTTCCAGTGCAGTAGTTGTAGTCCTTGCCCCTATAATATACATATCTTACTTGCCACCAATGCGCTATAATTGCTGAACCATGAAATGGTATCAGCCTATAACTGTCTATGTTACTAGGTCCCTAACTAACCTTTTGGTCTGAAATGGACATATCTCTAAATGCCACGAAGGTATGACCCCATGAGTGGTGTCATATGAAAGAGGAAAGCATAAAGAATATAATAACAATATTTCCAAACGTCAGAGGTCATCCAGGGGTCACAGGGGTCAAAAAAGGTCATTTTAACTGAAAATGCTCCGATTGAGCTTAAATTTAAATACAATGATCCTTATGACATTCTAAACATGTGTAAAACATTTTAAAATTTATTTAAGGTCATTAAGGGGTCATAAAGGGGGTCAAAGGTCAAGTTATTCAAAATGTTCCAATTGAGCTGCAATTTTAATGCAATGATCCTTATGACATTCTAAACATTTTAAAATATTTTAAAATTCATTTAAGGTCATTAAGGGGTCAAAGGTCAAGTTTTTCAAAATGCTCCAATTGAGCTGAAATTTATATGCACTCCGGGTGACAGTGGTATAGGCCTACCACAATATACTGCTGAAGCCACATGGTTCAGCTATGGTGCGGTTATCGCTCTAGTTTTTGAGAAAAATGCAAAAACAGGCACAAAATTGGACAGGGGTGTAGTACCCACTTAAGGTCATGTGTCATTGTACATGTATCTAGGACTTGTAAATTTAGTCTAGTAAAAAATCATAGATTGTCAAATTTGATGAGTTATGATAAAATCACTGATCCTTTATATCTCTTTTTAACAAGCAGGATTTTAATCTGATTTAAAAGGGCATTTCGTGATCCACAGCATCATCCCCCCACTTTTCTCAAAAAAAGTTGAAATTTTCATATCACTGGAAACCTCTGGCTACATAATGTTTATGTACAAAAATTTCTTGCAGATTAATTTGTTTAGCAAAGATACCGTGAAATTTGAATTTCATTCTGGTATACCAGAACGAAATTGCAACACATTGTCTATGGAGCATTGTGATACACATAATCATGCATAACTCCCAAACGCAAAATCGGAGTCAACTGAAATTTTGGGATTAAGCTTTTTTCGTGGACATCTACTGAAATATGTCATAAAAAGAGGATGCTAGGATCTCGAAATACTCCTTTAAAGTTTTGAAAGCTCATGAAAATTACAAACCCAAACATATAGATGCATCATTTTGTGAATTTAGTCAAAAAAGTAAGTTTTATTTATATAGCATAAAATTTTAAAGCATGTGTTCCAGAGTTTATGGATTTGGTCCCCGGGATTTGGTCCACTGGATTTGTTGGCTATATATACTCAGAAATAAAGATTAGCAACTTTCCTCTCATTTTGTGGAAACAGGTTTTACAATGCATTTATTTTTCATTTGTCTGATTTTGTATGCAAATGGTGTTTCAAAATTAAAATAATTTGATCGATCAGGCTATAAAAAAAAGAGATATATATCTCAAAGCTGCTTTGTACGTTCATTTTTCTTCTAGCGCGTCCATGTCAGCTGAAACAGCAAATTCCATTTTCAATTGTGTAGGCCTAAATCAACCACAATTTTATGCTGTGTACTTTTGAACACTTGAAAATTACATTCTAAGGCCTATAACTCAAAATTAACTTTTATAAACAAAATCTTAAAAAAAATAAAATAATAAAAGATTTTTTTTTTTAGCCTAAGACGGATTTAATGAAAGCACTCAAAGCAGAGCTCTGCATAATATTGGCCCATACATAAAATTGACCTCAAAACAATTAGTGATAATTTGTTAAAACACATCAGGTCATGGACAGAGAAGATATCTTACACTTCCCACAATGCATTTCTTCCATTTCAATTTCTGTACTGATTTGCTATCTACTGCAACATGTGTTGCATATCCCTGGGTTGATAGTGACTAAAGGGCGCAAAGGATTCTGGGCAGAGTATGATATCTTCTCTTTGGCCCATTATCAAGTGCAAGGTATTCTTTATTATAGTGGGTGTGCACAAATTATGAGTGGGGAGGGGTAAATTATCAAAATGACTTGCCAAAAACTTATTGCCCCCTCTTGGCCTGCCAAAAATCCCCCTGCCCCCAAATAGCTTGCATTTGTGCATGCCAAATTTTTGGGAACCCTAATTGCAAACTTGTAGTATTTTTCATGTGAGCATCGTAGCAAGCAGGAAGTTGCACATTAGGGAAGAGCATTTTATTTGCAAGGTGCCTTGTAAATGTGCCAAAAATGCGTCCCCCTTGCAGATGTAAACTCAGGAGCCTGGCTCTAGAGATACATCTGCAAGCTAAGTTATATGGCCATGTGTAACTGAAATGATCGATTGTCATGGCAACAGTATGTCCAATATTGTTTTGTAACAGTTAATTATAAAAGGTCCATCCAGCTGTGCATTTTAATGACCAATTACAGTGAACACATATAGTATTATTTTGGGTCTTCCTATTTTGATACATATATTTTAAGTGAAATTTTTTCTTCTCTCATTGCAATGTTGAAATTGTAGAGTTTCTTTGTGGCATTAAATCATTCTCAGCATTGAGTGGGTGCCTGTACAGAATGTGCAGCAACCTGGATCTTCAGTGTACATAGTAAATATTTATCATATGAGCAAATGCGGTATACATCACACATTTTATGAGACTAGAATGTTATTGCGATGGCTGCCTCTTGTTTATAAAATGTTAAATAAAAATAAATGTTGGTATTTATACAGCGCCTTTCACATTTGCACATGTACCAAAGCACTTTACATTAATTCCGCTGTAGTTTAGAATATGTCAGCTGCCATACAATGCCCAAGGCATGCTCATACCTTTGGACAGCTCGCAATGGACAATATTCATTACAGCTCCCCATTTCACCCCTGGGTAGAGAGAAGCAAGTAAGGTAAAGTGCTTTGCCAGGGATTTGGTCCACTGGATTTGTTGGCTATACTCAGAAATAAAGATTAGCAACTTTCCTCTCATTTTGTGGAAACAGGTTTTACAATGCATTTATTTTTCATTTGTCTGATTTTGTATGCAAATGGTGTTTCAAAATTAAAATAATTTGATCGATCAGGCTAAAAAAAAAGAAGATATATATCTCAAAGCTGCTTTGTACGTTAATTTTTCTTCTAGCGCGTCCATGTCAGCTGAAACAGCAAATTCCATTTTCTAATGTCTTTTTTTTTCTTCTTTTTTTTTGCCGTAAAATAATGGAATTCTGAGACAGATTTTGAAGAAAATTTACTTAATTTGATAGTTGTTCAGGTATTGATATTTGTACTTCAATTATGTAGGCCTAAATCAACCACAATTTTATGCTGTGTACTTTTGAACACTTGAAAATTACATTATAACTCAAAATTAAGTAAAGCGCTTTGCCAGGCCTCAAAATACTTTTTTGATACCGAGGGCTATTTTTGACAGATTCAATGAAAAATAGCCCTCATGTGTGTATTTTGCCATTAACAATTTTTTCCATAGGGGCTATTTTGGGAAAATTGGGGGCGAATCGCCCTTCGCCCCCATGTTTTTTGATCCCTGCGCTTTGCCCAAGAGCACAACACGATGGCACCACCGGATGTGACATCAGATATTCTTACGCTGCCGAAGTTGGTTTCAACTCGAGTCCTCAGGCTCCAAGCTAGTATCTTGTGAAAGCAACATCTTCAATGCACCACCCTCTAAAAAGATATGCATGATACATTTAAAATAGCCATATTGGTTTTAGTACCATTACATTAGAAATTGAATTTATAATAGAAAATTAGCTTTCATCCCTGATAGAGCTGTATAGAACACCTGATATCAATCTATAGAATTTTTATGTGTAAAATATTATTATATTGATATTAGCGGCAGTTTATATTAGCAGTAGCCAGAATTTCTCTGTAAATATTATGACTACAGCTGGTTCAAAATAAAACATCTCAAAAAAAGTAACTAACCCCCTTTATTTAATGACCATTATTCAAAAGGGGGCTATTGTATTACAAATCTGTAAAATACCTTGGAAGCAGAATTTATTTCTGCACATTTTAACACCTCATTTGCAGCAATTGACTAACTATTGACGCCACAGTGTACATTTAAATCAATGTAACCCAAGATTTGAAAGTTGCAGTAAATTGTATTGATTTTGTATTCAGTGTAATGGAAGGAAATCTGTGTAATGATATGAGTGTTTTTGTATTGTAAAAATTTGTATGTTTACAAGTGCAACTTTCAAATCGGGACCTCACTACATTCAATTGACCGGTGTTTTATTGTTTTCTGGGCTATCGTATCAGATGAGGTGTCAAAATGCGCAGAAATAAATTCTGCTTCCAACGCATTTTACAGATTTGTAATACAATAGCCACTTTTTGAATAATGGCCATTATTTAAGGGGGGTTAGTTACTTTTTTTGAGATGTTTATATGACTATACTGTCTGAGAGCTATTCCCTATTCCAGAAAAATACAGCACCAATTTTTTTGGATTAAAGAAAATATCTTGTTTTGCCAAATGAAATATATTTAGCTAAATGCTAATCTTAGTTAGTTCTTTGCATGGCAGTTAAGTCAAATTGTATTATTTGGTCTATTTTGGGAAATAAGGGCCAAAAACGTGAATTTTTAGGACATTTTTGGTATGCTGTGACAATCAAGACCAAAGAAAAATAACAGAATAATACAAATATACTCAAGATTTTGAATGCTTAGACTTGTGCCAAGTATTACAAATATAATGCATAATTTTAGGCCCCTATATTTTTAGCCCATTTTCCCTCTAATTACAAAAATATTAAAATTTTACCCTTATTGCCTGTTTGAACTATTAAACTATTAAATGATTAGGATTTAGCCGTTTCATTTGGCAAAACAAGGTAATTATTTTTATTACAAAAAATGAGTGCTGTATTTGTCTAGAATAAGGGAGTAGTGTATTTGAGCACGTACACTATGTATACACTAGCACCAGGAAGTGATGTGATCATGCAATGTCCTGACAAATTTGATGTGCTCATCTATGTTGCCATGGTTACAAGAAAACATTAAAGGTGTGGTATCCGATTTTTTTCAAGTGTGATTTGACTGTTTTCTACTACATTGAGGATGTATCATCAAAGTAATGTGAAGTTCTGAATTTGCAGCAGTGGTTTGGCCTGGCTCATGTTCCTGTAGCCTGTAATCACTCCATATCCCAATTTGGAGTTACGGGCTGTGCAATAATAATTAGGGCTCCCAACATTGCTCACTTGTTGTTTTTGCAGGTTTAGCACTTCTGTGGGCCTTGGAACTGGTAATTTTTGGCTATCAAACTTCGCCTACTTCAAATGCCCACATTCGCTGTTTTTGTC
Source organism: Amphiura filiformis (assembly GCF_039555335.1). Lineage (NCBI taxonomy): Eukaryota > Metazoa > Echinodermata > Ophiuroidea > Amphilepidida > Amphiuridae > Amphiura > Amphiura filiformis. Next base: position 85,636,638 of record NC_092629.1, read on the forward strand.
CCCCCCCCCCTGCATACTGTCCAGTCTGTATTTTACTTGTTTCCCCACATCAAGTTCACCTTGCTCTTTTTTCTTTCCTGGGGAAGATAAAATTGGGGGGGGGGCAGACAAAGATTGTTTGGCAGGCTGGGGGAGGGGGGTAAGCAATTTTGGCACGCACTTATGACACACTCTTAAAAAGATTAGGGGGGGGGCATAATTATGCACAGCACAGCCCCTGAACAGTCTGAGCAAACTTTGACTAGGTTGGGCCAAGTAGCAGCATATTTCTGGGCAAAATTTCCAAGTGGGCAAATTGGCAAAGTCTTGCCTGCTCCCCATTGGACTGTACCTGGACAAATTGCATGTGAAAATGCAAATATCATTGCCAAATGATGACAATTTTGGTCCAAATACACCAAAATGATTTGCTGAACTTTAATTTGAATACAAGACAACAAAATTAATATTTTATATCCATGTTTCCTTTCTTGTTTCCCTGCATAGGTATACATTACAGGATTTACAGACATTTGCAGAGTTTATCCGAAGCAAAACAGATCACAAACCAACTATAGGCATCATATGTGGCACAGGGTTGGGGGGACTAGCAGACACGGTGGAAGACAGTGTTGTAATACAGTATTCTTCTATACCTAATTTTCCAGTTAGCACAGGTAAGGTCAGAGAACATCTATCGTCGTTGGGCAGGAAAAACCTCTTATGTGTCAGTGGCCCCTGAACATGTTTAAAGCAAAATCCCTTGTGTAACTGGTTGGCAGTTTTGTTTTAAACATGTTCAGGGGCCACAAATACGTTGAAGGTTTTTCCTGCCCAACGATGATATTCACATCCCATAATGCATTTCTACCATTTCAATATTCTGTGTACACTGATTTGCTATCTGGTGCAATGTAGGTCAATAGTGACAAAATATGTTTATTACTTGACTATATCGACCTGTGTTTAGCCAGTATATATTCTCAAAATGAAAACAAAGGGAACCTGTAAAAATCATTTATGTATTTGTATTTCCATTTTAAAGGTCTATAGAACGTAGTACCCTCAATCAGTCATGTATATATGTAGGGTCTACTATCATCTAAGAGACGAAACCGAAACAGTCAATGCGGGCTGATTGTTCCATGATGTGCGACAGACGATCGGCCCTCATGAATATGCAAGAATTCACAGCATGCAAAGCGCAGGGACTTTGACTGTTGATGAATAGTCTGTATTACATATAGTCTATGGGTCTACTGCTGCCTAATACTAAATCATCTCCTGACTGAAATGTGATGTACACATACAATGTAGGGCCTGTGGTATACTATGAGAGTACTCTGTCTCTTGTCAACGCAGGGATAGAATGCCTTAAAAGGAATTAGAAAAAGGACTAATCACAGCATTTACCAATTGGGTTTACAAGCAAAAGTTTGTAGGCATTATATTCCCTCATGCAAAATGTAAGTGAGTAAATACATTTTATAATTTATCTTTTTTTTACAGTAAAAGGACACAATAGCCAGTTTGTAATTGGGAAACTACGGGGTAAAACAGTGATATGTATGCAGGGACGATTTCACCTGTATGAAGGCTATCCAGCATGGAAGGTAGGTAACATTCCTGGGTGTATATTCCTAATACATTGGGTGTATTCCGAATACATTGGGTGTATTCCGAATACATTTGGGTTTATTCACAATACATTTGAGTGTATCCTAATACAATTGGGTGTATTCCAAATTCATTTAGGTGATGTATTCCTAATACATTTGGATGTATTGTAGTTTGTATGGAAACTACGGTTCAAGACAGTGATATGTATACAGGGGCAATTTCACCTACATTGTATATATGAAGGCTATCCTGCATGGAAGGAAGGTCACAAAACAGATTTGAGTGCATTTCTGAGATATCTGGGCGTATTCCTAATACATTTCAACATGTGAGTGTATTACAAATACATTTGTGTGTATTCCATTCCGCATGCATTTGGGTGTATTCCACATAAATTTGGGTGTATTGTAGTTTGTTGTTGGATAGTGACAAGGCAATTGATTGACGCAAGTAATATTCATCATCAGGGACTCAATCCCATTGTTGGTACACCAGTGACTTAAGTGACTTGACTTGGGTCAAACTAATAATAGTTGGAAAATAAAACTGGTTTGTTGACTTGCTACAACCTTGAGCCTATCAAATAATCTGATGACCTCCACCTTGACACTCAAGAGAAATTCTGTTCAATATTGACACATCAATTAGAGATTCTGTTATCTATTTCTATTCCAAGTTCAGTTATCTATATTTCTTTGGTCTTTGATCATAGTAAATTACAATATCAAACTACCAAAACATTAAAATAATGAGTTATTTAACAAGTGAGTATGATTTGAAATAAGGTAAACATGAATAAGATTTAATCTTTCCCTAGAGAAGTCCTTTTCAGAGAGCCAGCTGAAAAGGACTTCTCTAGGGCAAGATAAAATCTTTCTCAACAAGTGAGTATGAATGCAATAATCTTAACTTATTCACACTAAAGTTTGTTCGGCTTATATAAGACAGAAATTATTTGGTATTTTTAATTGTTGCTGTGCGCGTCAATAAAGTCCAAATTAACTCACGCTCGCGTAAATTTACATAAGCGTGCACTATACTATGATCAGCTCGTAATAGGCGAGAATTATTTGATTTATGTTACTGCGCGAGTCAATAAAGTCCAAATTTACACCCGCTTAAGTTCACAAAAGCGAGCGTCAGTCACACAATATGCAAAGCGCAGTGCGCCCAGCTGTGCGTAAGACATTCTATATCAATCGACGATGTTATGAGCCCCGCCTTTTACGAGCTGATCAGAGTATAGTCATGCATTATGCAACGCACAACAGCATTGCGCCCAACAGTGTGCACACCATTCTATATCAATACAAAGTGTTATCAGTCTTAGTTTTTCTGCCTGATATAAGCCAAACAAACTTTTGGATGTTACCACAAAATGAGCGGAAAGTCGCCAGAGATGTTGCAAAAATATATGTCATTATACATGCCAAAAATCAATAGCAAACAAAAGAAAAGCTCAAGGAAAAGTCCACTTTTGAAAACCAAATAAGAACACTACAATGTATAACAGCACACTATCATAATGAACCTTTTTTTGTTTCATTCGTGTAGATTGTAGCACCAGTACGAGTGATGAGTCTTCTTGGAGTAGAGACGTTATTTGTAACAAACGCTGCCGGAGGCATCAACAGATCATACAATGTAGGAGACGTCATGATTATCAAAGATCACATTAATTTTACTGGTATGGCTGGACATAATCCTCTTACGGGACCTAATATGGAAGAGTAAGTTGGACCCTGTCCACACGAATGTGTTTTTTCCCGTCGATCAATCGTGTCATAATCGTATTATGATATTTGTATCGTGTGTCCGCTCAATGTCGTCGGCATCATTGGGCCGGTTTCTAGCATGATCGTGTCGTAATTACCGATGAAAATTACCTGTGTGTACGTATTTTGTTGTTGTATTTATGTTTACTCAATGGACTTCGTAATTACCGTAGCGTGAATTTGTTACGACACAATGACGAGGTGCTGATCGTGTGGACGCTCTCATCATTCATGTATCATAATCGTGTCATAATCGGGTAATTACGACATGATGACGAAAATATACTAGTGTGGACTGGGTCTTGGTGTGTCAATAGCAAAATGATTTTAATTTTTTTAATGTAAAACTATAGGCTTTGGAAACTTAAAACCAATTATATGTGATTTGTAGTTTTCACTGATCGCATATTTCCTTTTTAATTTCGAGCCAAACAAATAAGATAAAACAAAGAAAATTGCTATTACACTCCGGTGCCTAGTACAACATTATAGTATAGTTTAGTCTTATATTAATTCTTTATTTTGTACATTGTACAGCCACCTGTATTAGCAATATTGTTGCTACAAGTTTACAACTGCAAATGATGTTTTTGTGAAGGCATCTGCCTTTCCTCTCTTTTGTAGAGGCATTTGCTTGAAGATCATGAAGATGGAATTCTCTTGAATTCTATGGTATTTTGATTGATTATCCACATGAGTACATGTATATCATGTAATTAACCAATTAGAGGCACAGTAAGAAGGGGATTAGCTTAAAGTGGTAAGAGATCTTAAAGCTTTACTTTGATTGGTTACTCAGATGAGTATATCATGTAATTAACCAATCAGAGGCACATTATGAAGGGGATTAGCTTAACATTGGTAAGAGATCTAAAAGCTGTACTTTGATTGGTTACTCAGTGTCAGACGAGTATATAGTTAACCAATCAGAGATGCTGTAAGAATGACAGCAGTGCCCATGGGGTTAACAAGAAATACAATCTCATTGGTTTGATTAAATATTGCCGATTATCCACACTACAGATTTGGACCTCGTTTTCCCAACATGTCCGACGCATACGACGTCAATCTTCGAAAATTAGCTCATGAAATAGCAGAGGAACTGGGCTTTCAGACGTTCATCAGAGAAGGTGTCTACGCAATGCTCTGTGGGCCGTCTTTCGAGACACCAGCTGAGCTGAGGTTCTTACAGACGGGAGGGGCTGACGCTGTTGGTAAGATTGGCTATATAGTCTCATTTCCAGTGCCACAGTTCTAACCTCTATTTAGCAATCATATCTCAAAAATAGACCAAGTTTTAGAGCATGATTTTTTGTGTCCAACACATTCAAATTAGGGACACATTGAATTAGTTTGCATTGTTAGCTGTTCAATAGAAGCAAAAGTAGTTAAAAGGTACAACTTTTATCCAGCTTTGAAAAAAGAATTGGCAATTTCTTTTTCTTTTTCTTTTTAATAGCAGTCTGTAGTTTCCAACCTTTAATGACAAGTAATTTAGGATCTTCTTTTTTCAATTTTTGTGAAAAAAACAAAACCAAAAATTTGGATTCAGGTAACCTGTTATACTGGGTTTTTGACCGGGGTAGCCCAAGGACGGGCAGGAACCTGGATACCAAGAATTTGTGAGAGCCTTAGTTTCAACCCACACTAGCAAATTCCATTCTATGAAAAACTTTTTATTTGGAAACTACCCCACTGATTGACATGGGCCTATCACCTATTCCAGTTGAAATCCATACACCCTATGGTAGACATGCATGTGCCTTAAATCTCCTACAAAAAGGGGAGGTCAGTCAGTTTAAATAGCTATTGCTATGGCCTCAATTTATTAGTCTGGTCTTGTTTTGAGTTCATAGAACTTATTCAAGCATTAGTGTTAGCATTTAGCATAATATGTCACACTCAGTTATAAGGGTCTCTTTTTTGAGCAAATGTTTTACGTGAAATTTCCTGTTCATATTTTATACTTGCCGTAAAGGGGCATGGTCCAATGTTCTGTTTCCTGTCTTACATTGAGGCCTACATGTACCATTACACAAATTTGTTTCAAGACTTGTATTGCTCTTATGGTTTCGATATGAGAAGCAAAAACATGTATAACAATGCCCCATAGGATATATACACTTTCAGTGTGGTTACCACAATTCACCATGTTTTTCATCACACCATCTAAACAAAACATTGAATTTTTACTAAGATATTGAGACAAATTTCTTTTGATACCAAAATCTTAGTTTTGATGAAGTAAAATGGGGGGTGAGGCTATGATCGATTGGGACAAGGACCTTTAATTGCATTCCACAACTTTTGTGTTAGCGTCTATTTATTGTTTAGTTTAATTTTGTTTATGATATTTGATGGATGCACTTTATAGTGGACTGACACCAATGATCTGCTATTTCAAAAACTTATTCTGCCCTGGAAAAGCACTGGTGCAAAATTGTATTGTGATATTTTCTTATGGCAAAACATAAGAAAAAAAAATCAAAAAGCAACAAATTTTTTTTCGGGAAGGGGTATGAACGTTTGGACAGTATTTTGTCGAGTCTCCATTTTGATGCTACCGACTTGCATGGGTCCTTCCTCTAACAGTTAATAACACAAGTTGTCACACACAGAAATATTGCTGGTTATCATAGATTTTAATTATCCTTCTTCTTCGGTAAGGTGGTTAGTTAGTTAATATCGGCTGAATATGTCTTCTCATCATGAGATCCAAACCACAAGTGATCAGAGAAGTACCTAGGCTTGCTTAGGCAGGCCCCAACCCCTGGGTGGTTCCAAACTCACTTTCTAAAGATCTATCATTATCATCTCATTAACTTAACCAGATCTCTCGTAGTATTTATTAGTAAACATAATTATCCCCTTAACAGGGCCTATTTCTAAAGGTGTTTTTGGTACTACTCAACCCATGAGAGATCATAACATGAGAGATCACGACTGTGCGTTTGGACTGCACTTAAAGAAACTTAAGTGATCATTATGATGATAATGTAAGTGGTTGACACTTACAGGTTATCATAATTTGGTATACCCAGGTGTTGGTGCCACCAAGCTAGGTTATGAATTACTAAGTATGTTTTGATAAGATAATTAATTTGGCAATTAGTATCGTGATTCCTAAGACAATAGGAATCACAATACCAATTAGTATCTATCCTATATCTGGCCTCTTACAATTTATTGTGGGACATTGGAGCACATCAGACATATCGAATTACATTCTGAATACGAAGAATGTCCTTCTGATATCAAATAATTTTGATTTTTTGAAATTAGCAATGTAATACACATTTTATGGCAAATCATTAAAATTGATATTTTTGATATTTAACAGTACTCAAGTAAACTTTATAAATCTGATGATTTATACTTAACGTGTATGTAGGTGGGATGAAAAGCCGACGATTAATTGAAAATTTTGACCTTTTCAGTATTGAAGATATGGATTTTTTCCCAAAACACCAAAAAAAATTAGGTCTTTTTGGGAAAAAATCCATATCTTCAATATGAAAGGTCAAAATTTTCAATTGGTCGTCGGCTTTTCCTCCCAGCTACATACACTTTAAGAATATATCATTAGATTTTTAAAATTTACATCAAGGACTGTTATATATCAAAAATTTGAAAAATATCAAATTTTTATAATTTGTCATAAAATTTGTATTATATCGTGATTTTCAAAAAATGAAAATTATTTGATATCAGAAAGACATGCTTCGTATTCAAAATGCAATTCGATACGTCTGAGGTGCTCTCATGTTCCATAAAAAATACTGTCAAAACGCTCATTCCAGATCCCTTAACTGCATCCATAAATTTTGTGTGTGTTTGAATTTGTTGTCTTTGTGTTTTAATTTAATTTTCTCATCATGTTGCTACTAATTTTCCCCTATACTAACCGCTATCCCAACATTCTTTGCTCTTCTCACTCACTCACTCATCCACCACCCAGGTATGAGTACTTGCCCCGAGGTGACTGCTGGTAGGCATTGTGGGATGCGTACATTTGGACTAACTTTGGTGTCGAATCTCGCTATACTGGGTTACGATGATTGCAATGGGATGCCGAATCACGAAGAAGTTCTTGAAGCGGGACGCTCACGGGAGGTGTCGGTACAGACGTTAGTGGCGAATATGGTCGAGAGAATAAAGTGAATGTGACTTGTAAGAACGCAGAAGGTATTGATGAAGGCTTGCTTACAGGGAGGGGGAGTAAATCATATCGTCATGGTTACTTCAACTGATTGATTTTGGAAGTCAAATTTCCCACCAAATACCAAAATGGCCACTCAAATGGGCTGTTCCATTTAAAATCCACACTACCCCTGTGGAAGGTATTGGAAATATCTGCCACAGGGGGAGTTGGAATTTCAATTGGAATGAACACATTATGCAGTTCCATTTGAATTTGATGCTCCCTCTAAAAGCAACTCAACCTGAATGTTCAATAAAGGGAGGGTGCGTTTCAAATAGAGTTGGTTAATGTGCTAACTACATTTGAAATTCATACTCCACCTGTGGAAGATATTTCCAAAACCTTTCACAGGGGGAGTATGGACTTTGAATGGAATAACCCGATGCTAAATTTGTACCTGGAAAGAGCTGCCTAGATTCCTAATTTTAAGCTATTTATATTGAAGCTAAAACCATGACATTATGATAAGCATGACAGGCAATTTTGATTTTGGGGTTATGCTGGCAACTAACCTTTTCTGTTCCTGCTGTGCTGCATGTTGCTGAAGTATTTAGTTTGTGCAAATTATTATAAAGTGTGTAAGCTGCATGCATGTGCATAATTTTACTTTATGTTCACTGATCAGAATGTGCTTCTTGCTTGTTGAAGCTTTTAGTTTCTATTTGCTTGTGAAATTAAAAATTGCAGCAAAAGTTCAGTTTTGTAAACCTTGAAAAGCAGTGTGCGGTAACTGAGCAGAGTTTGCAAGATTATAAACGGCAGAAGCCTGAAAAGCAGAAGGTAGTTGTAGAAAGAATGATTTTGCAGTGTTTTGTTATACAGGCTTTATCAAAACAGTTGGTTCTCTCAAGTTCTGATATTTTTTGTAAACCTTCTTCCAAATTCAACATTGGATGCTCTTGAAATATCAAGAATTTATAGTTTAGTGATCTTTTGTAACATTTGGCTGTTCCAGTTGATATCTGTAATACACCATCTAAGACATGACCTTAATCTTCCACACAGGGAGTGTGAATTTTAAATGGGGTTACCTGAATGGGTGACTCCATTTGAAATTTACACTCCTTATGTGTGAGAGATTAAGGTCATGTATTCCATAGGGGTGTGTGGATTTCAACTGGAATAACACATTTACATGTAGCTTCAAATTAGGTTTAATTTGATTTCACAGTCTTGTCCACAATCACTGAAAACTGTTGGGTACCAATTAATCACTTTGAAACAGCCTGTATGTGTGTATGCAATTGTTTCTAAAGTTTTCCATCCTTGACTACTTTATAGTTAAATCTCAAAAAGTTAATGCATGTTATCGCAAACTCATGTGATACTAAAGTGCATATAACATGTTCAATCTCAAAAAGTTGATGCATACAAATTGACATAAATGTGTTCGCTGTTGAATCAGTATAAAACTGTTAACCTTTCATCAGGATTAGCTGTGACTTCTTCAAGACAAAATTATTGCGAGTTTTTCGATGTAGACTGAATATTACATTTGTATTTCAAGGTGGACACCATGCTCGGGTATAAAAACAAGTCAATTAAGGGTCGTTTTTCAGCATTGGGCAAGTACAGCGCTGTACCTGTTTAGGGTGTCAAAAACGCCAAAAATCAAGAAAAAGGGTATACTTTTCCAAGCAAAATACATATACTTGCTTAGGGGCCGTCCATAATTTTCGCCATTTTCACTTACGCACAAAGCGTGCATAACTTTTTACCCCCCTCCCCCTCGAGTTATGCACAAATAAAATGGCGAAAAATTTGCCATGAGTAGGGGTCTACTACTGATCCAAATACTTTTTGGATATTAGTGCGGGCGTATACGATGTAACATTGGTGCGGGAGACTGGAGTACCCATATATCAAAATTAAACTGTAGGAATGGTGTGAAGGTCTCCTCCCCGGGGGTCTCCTTGAAACTTTATTTCCTTTCCCCATTTCAGATGCACCATCCATTCCTAATGGCATGCGTGGCAGTTCTTTCTTGGTTTAAAGAATTCCACATCTAAAACAAAAAATAATATTACTTCAAACAAAATATCCGAAATCAAGGTGCACATCCTTCCTTGCATCACAGACCGGTGAAGGGGCCACGGCTTCTCAATTTTGTTTGGGTGAGTATGTATACAACTGGGTCTCAAAAAACTTACCCAGATTTAAACTGTGTTTGACGAAAGAGAGACTTGAATTTAGTATTTCAACTTTTAGGAATTTTCTGTTTACTCAAAATACAACATTAGAGATAAAATCACTATAAAAATAGAATTTGTTAAACAATTTCATTAAATTTTTCCTAGGTTATAAAACTATGAATAAAATGTTGGGAAATACCATTATTTTACACTTTTATTTTTTTATTGCTCAAACAAATCGCCATTTTTCTTATGCACACATGCCCAACATTTTTACCCCCTCCCCCCCTCTTACGCACGCTTTGTGCATAACTTAAAATGGCGAAAATTATGGACGACCCCTTAGGGTACCAAAGTTTAAAATGGCAAAATAAAAAAGGTGTGAAATAGCTATGTTTGGCTTCTATCAGAACACATCGTAGGGTAAAACATTAAGAAACATCAAACTACACTCCAACCTCTTTTATCCAGCCATGATGGGACCAAGCATTGTCCGTATAAGTGAAAAATCTGGATAAGTGAATTACATGTAATTCTGCATTGACTGCCCCAGTAACTGAAATTGGGACAACAAAATATTGTTTCAACCTGGGGTAATAACACTAAAAGATGGCAGCATTTGAGTGCTTTATGCAACATAGACATGTCATTCTAAGCACTCAGTGCATGGAATCAAGGAGTCAAATCATCCAAAGCGTGTTTTCCTGTGAAGATTTCACAGGTGGATAACAGAGAGATCCGTATAAAAGAGGTACGGATAACAGAGGTTGGACTGTACTTATATTAAACAAGAACCTGAACATGCATTTTTACTTCCCCCCCCAAAAAAAAACACACACAAAAACCAAACCAGTTCATTAATTCATGACATATACTGTTTTTTCCACCCTTTCTTTCCCATTACAGGAATGAGCACTTGTGTTGAAGTGGTTGGAGCAAGGCATTGTGGGATTAAAGTCATTGCACTCTCCTTCATATCCAACATGTGTATATTAGACTCCGACGCAGGTGAGGTTTTAACCACTGAAGAAATCATGGAAGTGCACAGTGGTATTCATTCGCAATCGCTCCAAAGTCTACAAAACATGGTGTCCACGATTATTGATAGGTTATAATGCTGTACTTGCTGTGCATGTGTGTGTCTTAGCAACAAGCATGTGTTGCTTAGTAACGGTGTTTCCCAGCAACCATTCTCCCTCTTAGCAACCATTTATTTTCCCACACAACTATTATCTATGTGGTTTTGTAGCATCAGGAGTTTGTATTTGTATATAAAACATTGAGTTGAATGAGTATCCCAGCATACAGCAAATGTTTTACATAAAATATTTAAATGGGCTATTCCATTTAAAATCCACACTACCCCTGTGGAAGATTTTGGAAATATCTTCCACAGGGGGAGTATGAATTGCAAATTTAATAAGCACATTAACCAGCTCTACTTGACATCTACCCTCCCTCTGTGGACGATTATGGTTGAATCTTTCTCAGGGGGTGTATGAAATTCAAATGGAACTGCCTATTGTGTTTAATCCATTTGATTTTCATACTCCCCCTGTGGAAGATACTTCCAAAATCTTCCACATGGGGAGTGTGGATCTTAAATGGAACAGCCCAGTGTCAGGTTATATAAGGGTATCAAACATCTTAGTAAAACTCAGAAAGCATTTTTTCAAAACTAGATGTTAAATATTCAAACATAATCTTAAAATGTTTTCCAAAAATGTTTGTGAAAAATATTTTACAATAACATTTTGACAACATTTTTAAAATGTTGTATTGTTTTTTCAACAATCATTTGCAAAATGTTTCATGACCTATACATAACCCAACATTTAAATGTTATCAAAATGTTTATGAGCATGAACATGTTCATAACATTTGAAACATTTTGCTGTTTTCTACATCAAAAAATTGTTTGGTGTTTTTATGATAACTGTCTATTCATATTTTAAGTCTTAGTGATAATTATGATGTAATTAATTTTTGTGGGAGAAAATATATATAAGCAAATCTTGTTTGTCACAAAAGTTTGAATTTGAGCTCATATAGATATATATATATATAATGCATATATTAAAAGTAATTATGTGAGAGAATTATAAATGAGTTTATTATGCAATATTAGATTGCATTTTTATGATTGAACATTGCATGACTTCTCTCTAGTCTGAAGGGTCGCTAGTATGAAGGTTCTCTAGTCAGAAGTGTCGCTAGTCCGAATATAGAATAAGGGTTAGTGTTATGGTTAGGGTTAGCAAGCCTTATTCTATATTCGGACTAAAGAACCTTATTTACTATTCGGATTTAGCGAACCCATGGACTAGAGAACCTGATCAGACTAGCGAACCTTTTTCAGAATTCAGACTAGCGAACCATTTTCAGAGTTCCGACTAGCGAATGGTAAATTACGTTTTCCAAAGGAGCCTTTGGACCAGGGAAACTTTGGAGAGTTGTCACCTGAACATTGTTGTCCAGTTAAAGTGGCACTTGGTGATCCACAGCTTCATGATCTTCTGCAGATCGGTCATATGACAATGTCCAATTTGTATTCTATGTGTGTCGTCAGACATAAATTACAACACAGTTTCCTATTCGCCAATCGCATTGTCATCTCAAAACGAGGTTCTACCCGCAAAGTGTGTGCTGTGATACAGATGCAGACAACAAATTCAAATGAATTTCATCATTTTGAGGGTTTGTGCAAGAAGCACCCCATCTGCAATAGCTGCCAGGTGGAGCCAGGTGGCAAATATGTACAATATACCGTAAACGTTTGTCTAATGGCGCTATGCGCTCCCTTGGCACTAGTGGAATTTTAGGCACAACCTAAAAGTGCCCTCCCGTAAAATTCCCCCCAGTAAATAAGAGCACAGAACCTTAATTCTCGTTGGGATTTCAGAGGAGGGAGCCCTCTATATGCACATGATGCGCTATTAGGCGAACATTTACGGTAGAATGTAGAAAGTGTCAAGAGCAGCTATTGCAGTGAGGGCCTTGCACAGTTATAACCCCTGGATTTCTTGAATGGACTGTTTCAAAGTTTGATTGTAGTGACAAACAACTGGTCCAATTTGACTATGTCACATGTTAGACCACCTTAAGACTATGTCACATGTTAGACCACCTTAAGACTATGTCACATGTTAGGCCACCTTAAGACTATGTCACATGTTAGACCACCTTAAGACTATGTCACATGTTAGGCCACCTTAAGACTATGTCACATGTTAGAGACCACCTTAAGACTATGTCACATGTTAGACCACCTTAAGACTATGTCACATGTTAGACCACCTTAAGACTGTCACATGTTAGACCACCTTAAGACTATGTCACATGTTAGACCACCTTAAGACTATGTCACATGTTAGACCACCTTAAGACTATGTCACATGTTAGACCACCTTAAGACTATGTCACATGTTAGGCCACCTTAAGACTATGTCACATGTTAGGCCACCTTAAGACTATGTCACATGTTAGACCACCTTAAGACTATGTCACATGTTAGGCCACCTTAAAGGGACCATTGAAAGAAAAACATATTTGGTGTCAAAATAAAGCTAATAACATATAGAATCCATTTCTAAAATGATAAACGATTTTTCCTTTATTTTACCCCCAAATCAGCAAATAAAGACAAAGCGCCCAATGTCGCGTCGTTCACGCCCAATTCATATGTGCAGAGACACGTGGCAACCCCTGTGACGTCAAAGTGGTTATCCTTTTCGCTGCATGGCAACACTGCACAGTCCAGACTTGGTCCTAAACCAACGCATGAACGTGTTTACAGCAATGAACTTTTATGTGCATTTTAGGCCTAACAAGTATATTAAAAAGGATATTATAATATAAATTACAAAGCTACAATGACTTCTATGATAGGCCTATATAAATTCTATCTAGGCCTTCATATTGACAAAGTCAAAGCTGTCAGTGCTAGCTGCTCGGCGTTTGCAAGAGAGTATCATTTGTTTTGACTGAGGCATTCTGATATAGCAACTCTTTACTTATATTTCCTCTGAAATATCTAGTGAGGATAGGAAAGAGAAGGCAATGATGTTTCGGGTTAGCCCATGACATGCGACTTAATTTCTTTAGGCCTAATTAGCCTACCTCCCGGGCGTCAAGTGACCTAGGTTAGGCCGTATAAAATTAATATTTTGGTTCTCGTCCAGAGGATTTTCATGAATTGATGAGGGAGGGAGGTGTGTTTTTTTCCGTGTAAAATCAGCATTGTCTGCAGTTTTCGGTCTTTTCCAACAGTGCTCGAGGAAACGAGGACGCACTTTTTTTTTTTCTTCAAATGTGAGATTCTGAGGGATAAACCCCTAGAGTAGGCCCTACCACAAAAAGACTTAGAAGTGGTCCTTGTTCTCTAATAAACGTATTTATTTAAACGGCCTATGTATGAAAAATTCATAAATCATTCCAAAGTCTAAAATAATTGAAAAATCTACAAAAAAAAAATCCTGACAAATCCCAGAAATTGAGGAGGGAGGGGACGAGAATCAGGTTCAAAACAAAAGTCAGGCTCGGGAGAGCGAGTTGGCGCTGTTGTTTTCTCGCCTTTGCACCACGGGTCCCGGGTTCAACTTCAAGCCCCTGGCCTACGCCCAAAGATTCATGTGAACTTGGTTTATCTCGATCCCGCAGGTTTTCTTCGGGATCTCCAGTTTCCTCCTGCTTCTCAAAAATCGGTGATTAGTTGTTTGGTTATCAAAAACTTCCTTCACCCAATGAAATTTGGGGAGCTGAAAAGATAATTGGTGGATGTTACATTCTAAGTGCGGCTAGATTTGCGACATGGTTCGGCAGCATCCTGCCTAGATGATGCGATCTGATTGTGATAAGTAGGCAGCGAAATTACAGCGCTTTGAACCCTCCGAGATCTGGGAAAAGGCGTATTATATAAAAGCCGAAATTTATTTTTTATTTATTTTTAAAAGCCTATGAAAAATGAGAAACTAATTTGAAGATAAAGAACCACGAGAGAAACATATAAAGGCCACTCCATGACAATCATATGAACAATATTTACTGTCAGCCTTTAGTTTACGTTATGGAAATGCTTATAGGCCTAATCCAATCTCAACTCCCACTCAATGACTGATACTTGAAAGTGCAAAGTGTCCGAGCGTTTTATCAAAGGTAGGCCTACAGTTACAAAGTTTATGTTGTTTGGGTAAATCGTGTAAAATACAGCGCACCTGGCTGAGAATTTCGTTTTTAGAAATGACTGACATCAATTTCGCATAGCCTAGGCCTTCTCCGGTCCTAACCATCCATGGATTAAAATAAGTGTAGGCCTATAATCCCGCCTATAATATTTCCCATTTGATGTTTGTAGCATATAGGCTTTTTGAAGGCCTATGTATGTTTATAGGCGCTCCTCATACTTTATTTCAAGAACAGCTTGCATGTCATGTTCTTCTGAACCAACTTCTTCATCTGCCGTTCAGCTACTGCCCCAGTGCCAACGGCTCAAATAATATTGGCAAGTCTCCCGTATAACACATGGTAGGCCTATAGGGGAATAAATTGGCAAAATAAAAGGGCCTAGGCCTACTTTGCATTGTTTGGGGTATGAAAATAAGCACTTTTGAAAGTTAACTTATGTAAGAAAACGCTTTTTTATACCAATTGTCAGGTTTTGGAAAAAAATAATCATCTCTTGAATATTTTTAAGGTAGGTCCTACGGAAAAAATACATAGGCCTATAATAATAATACCCATGGGAGGTGCTCGCAATCATCTGCCATTTATGTGTTGCGACAAATCTTGGCGATATTCCCCTCAACATCGTCACTATAATACATCGTCACTACAATATAGCCTAGGCATACTCATAATTAGTTTTACATATGCCATGTAGGGCCTACATAAAGTCATCGGAATCATGGTCATGTTGACCGCGGGGGTTGAATTTATGAATAAGTAAAATAGGAAGCTGCATATGCTTGATGATGATAAAAAAAAACCAATTGATCGTCCCCGCCCGCTTCCTTTCGCGTGGCATTGCAATTGAGAGAGTCTGAAATGTTTAATGCTATATAAGGGAAAACTTCTTTTTTTAAATGTTTCAAAAGTTAATAATATTGTCAATAGTTTAGATTTGCTTCTGTCCAATAAGCACTTCAATTTAGAGGCTTTAATCAACCTCTCAGAGAACCATCAAATAACAAGAGCCTCTATCCTATCATCCTCCTCTACAAATTACACAACTAATGTCCGGGAATAATACATAGGCCTAAATGATCCTTTTGCATTGTAAAAAATAACCAATAAATGATAAATAAAAAGGCCCTCCACTTCCTCTTTTTGATAACATGTGGACAATCAACTGGAATTTTGTTTTTACTTGACCTTTAAATAATTATAAGTGGTTGTATTACCATGATTATTGCATCTGATATTTAGATCGCGATCGCTGTTGTCAAATTATCCCGGCAAAAAAGTCAACGCAACACAAAACGCGTAACCACAATGACGTCATCAGGAAGGCGCCCAATTTTCTACTTTTGATAAATGACGCGCGATGTAGCGTCGGAAGGGGGTAAATCGAGTACGTTGTTTTCATTGTATTTTTATTTCTAAAATAGTTAGCTCTTCAATTGTTTTAGATATTGATTCTATATTTTATGGGCTTTATTTTGATACCAAATCATATTTTCTTTCAATGGTCCCTTTAAGACTATGTCACATGTTAGGCCACCTTAAGACTATGTCACATGTTAGGCCACCTTAAATCGTGAGTCTCAAAGCTTGTGAGAAATTGAAAACCTAATGCAGAATACATTTTTTCTATTTTCTTTATTATTCTTTTTTATGTGTCAGCTTTAGGACAAGTATTTTGTGCAGAAAGTATCCAATGTATATTGCAAATGTTTGAATAGTAGACAAAGTCATTGCTACAAAATAACTCTTCTCTGTGTTGAAAACTTCAAAACTTGTTGAAAGCTTGAAATCAAATAGGAATTTTGAGACATGGAAAAATAGTGGCATGATCGACAGGAATTATACAAATAAAGATATAAAAAATGAATTTCTTGATTTTCAAAGAGAACTACGCGAACAATTTTACTAACACACGACAGCTTTGAGACTCGGGATTTAATTAAGATGGCCTTAGGAGAGTTGCATCATTGGTACTAATATGTTGACTTAGTTCTGTTGGTAATCCTCTGCCATGAAGCACACTCCCATATAAAGTTTTTTGTGTCAAATTCAATTTCAATGTTGTATAACAAGTCCTGGCTGGGTTTTGTGATCATAAGATTTAAAAATACATCAAGAAGAATGATGTCTATGGTAAACTTGGGATCACACGCTCCAGGATTCTTGTAATGCAACACTGAATTTTTTAGAATTGAATATTATATTGAGTACCGTAACCACTCGGGTATAAGCCCACCACCGAGATTGCAGATTTCACTTCAAAAATGGGGTGGGCTTATAACCGGGGAAGGGCTAGTGCTTGAATTTAAAAATAAGAACAATCACCCCCATTTGTATATGCGTACCAGTAATTTCTATCAACTATGTCAATTTCTTAAAATTTAGTGTGGAATGTTAATTATCAACTGATATTTTTTATATTTGTTTTTTAAACATGAGAGCAAAGCATTGATTTGATTTAAGAACTTGGCCAAAATTTAGTACTGGGCTTATACCTGAGTGCACTCTTGTTCCCAGAATGTTTTGAAAAATGGGGGGGCTTATAGCGAAGGTGGGCTTAAAACCGGTGGTTACGGTAATTACAGGCTGAATCAAAATGATTGGTACGCATCAGTTTCATGTGATTTTGTTTATTTTTCAGTCTGTCACTTTGCAAGTTTGCCTTTGAAAAAAAAACCAGGCTATTCAGTATTAAAGCATAACAAGTGATGGGTACCAATCATTGCGATGATATAATATATATTGCATTGCATTGCATACAAAGCACAGGGACTTTGCCTGTTGGGACACTATCTGTACCTCTATGGTTATCATATGTACATGTATATAGGACTCAAAATATAAAGTGGGCCCCAGGCCAAATATATGCCAGGGCGCATGTCCTATCAGATATTGCAGGGAGTATATTATAGAAATTTCTTTGATATACATTTTTTTGCAAGCCGGCCATGCATCCCTAGCTATACCCAATCCAAATCAAGAACCCACAGGGTAATAACCAATTAACCATATTACAGTCTGTCCACTTAGAAGTACAAACCAAATCTGTGGCATGGGGTCGATGCTTTTGCGTCACACGCGAGCGCCTTGACGCGATCGTAAGAGCGTGCTGTACAAATCGCGCAGCAGTTGGCGCGCCAAAGAAGCATTGCGCTGAAATAATTATTCTCATACCTCCAGTTTCCGAGGTCTATTTACTTTGTACTTCTATGTGGACAGACTATAGAGTCAAGAGTCTCAACTACTTCATGTAGTCATGGCTGTGACTGTAATTAATTTATATTGTGCAAACCTATGCCTTCTAGTATTCTGAAATGTTTTTTTTTGTTTGGCCAGTACTAAGCTGTAGTTGCATATCTAAAGGTAAAGCCTTTTTAATTACATTCTGTTTTACATCACAATTTTTATGTTAGACAAAACCAGGTTTTTATCTGTTTTCTTTAGCTTTGTCATAGTTGTAAGTTTTTGGTTTTTTTTACCATAGACGGAAGTTTTATATAGTGTATGGTTGTGTGTCTTGAGCTCGCCACCAAAAAAGGGTGGCGACGTTACATTTTGCCAAAGTCGACTCAAAACAAATGATGATATCTCTGTCAAGCAAGAAGGTATTGTCATGCTTGTGGTCTCATTTTATTTCCAAATAAAATGCACTTTCAACCCTGTAAAAAGAAATACTTGAACTTTTTTAATACTGACACTGTGCTTCATAGAATTCAGAATGGGCAGGGTGGCGGTGGTGGGGGATGTGGTGGTGGGGGATGTGGTACACACAAACTCTATGGGATTGGTATTTTTAGTGCGTAATCTGCTTCTGTAAAGGCTGTAAATTGGATTTGGACTCTATTTAGCATCTAAAACACTCATGGCCTTACAGCTAAACAATTCTACTAATTGTTTTTAATAATTTATGATTGGTTTAGTCTAGAAAAAACAAACTTTTCCATACAAAACTACCCGTTGTCATATTAAACACTGTAGTAAGTAATGCAGATGTCTTCAAAAGCTAAAAGTTACTGTAAAATTTTAATTACTTATCCTATCATAGTCAAAGTATAGACTTCCTGAAGGGAAATTTTATGAGGAATCTAAATATGGACATATTTTTTCTGTATGGGTTAGGGGGGAAATGTTTAGGTTCAAAATATGTTGAATTGTAAAAAAATCTAACATACTTTGGAACACCCTATATTCCTAGATTACCAAACAGCTGTGATTTTGGTTTCTTCCAAAGTCAGTTGGCTCTCCATATCCTCTAACCAAATGAATGTTGTTTACTTCCAGTTTATTACTGTAAGTTGGTAATAAGCAATGCATTGAGTGACCCATTTGTTATCAAAATCTTTTTATTCCACCCTGTATAACTTGCAGGTCACCCTGTATAATGAGTTGAAATGTATATATTTGAATTGCCTATGCCTTCAGCTTTCCAAAAATGTATACTTTTGCTAGTTTAGGGTTGATGATTGTCGAGATAATCTAATTAGAAACCCGGTTGGTGTAAAAATTCATAATATTTGTCATGTAACGCTAAGGGTGGCGAGTTCAGGACACACGGCCGTATCATGTATTGAGCCAATCAAGAGTTATATGGTAAGAATAGTCTGAAGATCCTCTTCAGCTTAAAATTACTCAGAGATCTGAAAGATGTCTTTTGATTGGTTACTCAGATGATGTAGATAATCAACCAATCAAGGGCACTGATAGTGCCAAACGGTGACTTTAAAATGTGTGCGTGTACTGTAAACAAATTGATAATGATTATAAATGAAAGGCCCTTTCAGTGATCACAGCGAGAATGTATAAATTGCTTAAACGTGAAGGATAAGTCATAAAAATTGTCATTATTTATTTTTGAAATGAAAAATTTAGCAATGACTGAAGAAAGCAGTACATGTAGTATTGACAAAGTTGAAGCCCTGTTCAAATACATGTAGATTTCTCTTCTTAAGTAGAGATTACAATTTCATGCAAAATGTTCTATTTTTGGCTTAAGAAGGCTATATTGGCGCAATGCATATACACTGATGAGGTGCAAACCGAATTTGGTGATTTTTATGATTTTCCGACTGAGGAAATTACTGAATAGGCCTTTATAAAGTATTAGAGAACAATCAGTATTGCTATGTTCCATATACTTTTCTATATTTAATTCTGGGACGCAACATTTACAGTTGAAAGTAACTGAATGTGTCCCATTAAGTCTATGATGTTGTAAACTATGTAGGACTCTAAAAATTTTAACCTTTCATTCTACGCAATGTTGTTAGTAAATAGCAGCCAAGGTCAGAGCTGCTGTGAAGTATGCACTGTGTCCAAGAATTAAAGGGGGATTTTGTGATCCCAGCATCCTCTTTTTATGACATTTTTCAGTAGATATCTACGAAAAAAGCTTATTCCCCAAATTTCAGTTGATACAGATTTTGTGTTGCGAGTTAAGTATGATTATGTGTATTACACTGCTCCATAGGCCACTGTTGTAATTTCGTTCTGGTATACCAGAACGAAATTCAAATTTGACGATATTTTTGCTAAACGAATTAATCTGCAAGAAATTTTTGGTACATAACTGTTATGTAGCCAGAGGTTTCCAGTAGTATAGAAATCTCAACTTTTTTTGAGAAAAGTGGGGGATGAGGCTGTGGATCACGAAATGCCCTTTTAATATAGCAACAGTTAATTAAACAATATATTAGAGCAACAGGGCAAAAAAGGTTGATTAATCACGAATAGTTAAAAAGCACAACTGTCAATAACATGTATAGATGTATATGAAAAATACATATATTTATTTTTTGTAACAAAAGCTTGTAAAACATGCTATGTTTGCTGTGGTATTTATTTCCATAAATGATATAATATATATACAAATATATATCCAGCATGAGTCAAAGTGATTTGTTCAGGGTCAGAAATTCGGTGAGAATCAAAGAATCCATTCTCACAAAGATTCTCATCAACAAGATTGCAAGAATCTAAATGGATTCTCATAAATATTTATGTTTATCATACAAAGTTACATCGTGAGAATCCACAGATTCTTGCAAATATCCACTGGGAGAGTTCAAAAGGATTCTGGCACTTGGTTGTGAATTTCTGACCCTGTTCTTCTAACTTAACAAAAATCCTAAAAATACTTAACAGTATATTTAATTCCATACTTGAGTGTTCCTTTGAATAAAATGGGTTATTCCAGTTTAAATTCACACAGGGAGTGTGAATTTCAAATGGGGTTACCTGTCCCATTTGAAATTCACCCCATTGTGTGGAGGAGGCACCTGAATGGGTGACTCCCATTGAAATCTACACCCCCTGTGTGGAAGATTAAGATCATGTCTTCCATAGGGGGTGTATTTCAACTGGAATAGCACAATATCTTGATTAACCAACAATTGGCATAAAATTGGTAGTTTTTACAATAACCATATCTTTAGATTGAAATTACAATTTCTAAAATTCAAAATTTATATAAAGGAGAAAATAATACTCTACTTTATTCTGGGTGTTCACTATTCCAGAACAAATTTAGTAAATGCTGGTACAAATTATTTTGACTCGTACTGTAATCGGAATAATTACAGAATACCCTCCACATCTGTATCCCTATTCCCCAAAGACATGTGTTGGCTAACCCTAACCCTAGTGGTGTAGTTAACCCTAACCCCTAAAACACATGGTGTATATGTAGATGGTATTCTGTAGGAACATACAACACCCAGTAATTATATACTGTAAAAGTTGTAATATCTGCCTTTGTTATTTTCACATTTAGCACATTGTGAACTACTTTGGTTGTTTTTAAATTTGCAATTTTTCAAGTTTTCTTTTATAGACCTATATGTAAAAGAATATATCAACACATTTCTATTTGACATAGTACCTGCATTGAGTGAGAAATGTGGGATAACCTCAGAGGAAATATCTTATGCTTCCCATAATGCATTTCTCCCATTTCAGTTATTTGTACTGATTTGCTATAGTCTGTATATCTTTCTCGAGTTAGTAATTTAGATATTGTTTTTATTTATCTCTAAATGTAGTGATGAGAAGTACATAAAAGTATACATTTGCAGAAAGGAATTGATGCAAGGGATCCAACTAGCATAACAGATTCCTGTAAAAAATAACAGTTTTTGAGAAAATCTCAAAATTTGATTATACTTGACTGACTCGAGGAAGGTATACAGATAAATATCAAATGCAATACAACATGTGTCATGTACCTAAACAAACAGGGCACATCCATATAGACCCATGTGTATCCAGTATATTCTTGAAATGAAAACAAAGGCAACCCGTACAAAGTAATGGGAGTTTAATTTGATGAAACAAGGTGATGTATCATATTGCAAAGGGTTCTGGGAAGGGTAAGATACCTTCTCTGGGATATCCTATATATTCATGTAGTATTCCAGTCAAGCCTTGAAATAAGTGGGCGCGAGGAGCAAATTTGCTCTCGTAAAGCCACCTATTACTCCTGGTCCTAGTTAAATTAACATGAACCAGGAGCAATTTTCTGAAACAAATTGCTCTTGGTTCTAATTTTGCACTTGATGCAATAGTGTTGTATTGTATGCAGAAAAGGATTTACTATTTCAAAATTGCTCCTGTTTCTTTAGAAATTGCTCCTGGTTCTTGTAAAATCCCAGTGAACCAGGAGCAATGTTGAAAAACAAATGCTCCTGGTTCCAGTTTGCTTATTTCAAGGCTTGATTCCAGTGTTATCTGCCAACTCTTATGAAAAAAAGTAACAATACCTGTTATTGTTAACAAACTACCAAAGGAAGCAAACAAATGAAATTCTTGTTACTGTAATGTAATATTTATTAACATATCACATGCACATTATTGTTTCATCTTGATGGATTTTATCTGTGGGTAATATTGAGTTAGTAGTCCAAATAAAAAGGTGTATTCAAAAACTGAAATTTTGTTTGCTGTCATCATTGGGTGTTGGCTGGTATATTGTGAATACAAAAAAATGCATGTTTTTAAAGCAAATTTCTGATTAAAATTGGGTAACCTGATTGACAGCCTCATCTCCCTACTTTACCCCATCAAAATGCAGATTTTGGTATCAGGTGAAAGTTCATATTTTTCTCATTAACATACTGAAATTAGGTGTTCCAAATTGGTATATTTCTGAAGAAATCATTAAAAAACTGTCGAATTAGGGGAATTAGTTTCAATTGTGGTATATATACCAAGTTTGAGACTAATTCATCAGTTTTTTGATATGTTCGGAAATGCACCGATTTAAATGTCGGATTATATAAAGGGTATTAAACGTTCAGAAAACGTTTTTGAAAACTTGATGCAAAACATTCTAACATAATGTTATTAAGTGTTGACAAAATATTTTGCACAAATGTTTGCCAAATAATATTTTACTATAACATTTTGACAACATTTGTGTGGTGTGTTTTCATGTAAAACGTTATAAAAATGTTTTTGTAACCTTTAAATAACCCGACATTTAAATGTTATTAAAACATGACCAAAACGCAGTAACAATATGTTTTAAAAACATAAAATACTATTAGGCGACGAAAAAAGGAAAACCTGTTCAACGGGCGGACGGACCTTTCTAGTAGGGTCGGTCGGTCGGGCTTTTTTTTTTAATTTTTTTTTTTTTTTTAATTGTTCAAAGTCTGGGTCGGTCGGGCCCGTAGAACAGGGTTTTCTTTTTTCGTCGCCTTAGTAACAATTATAAGGAAAGTTTTATGGTCATTTTAAGCCAAACTAATGAGTTAAAATGAAAGAAAAAACTGACTTATTTAATATCTAAGCCGCTTAGCTGTAGTGTTCTACAGGGTGTCCCCCCCAAAAAGAGGCCCCTCATTGCGCCCTCTTTTTCTCCTATTTCTGAAAAGCTGATTAAATATATTTTGGTATGTAAAGAAACCTTTAATCGTTAGCTTTAATAAACCACAACAATTATTTCAATCGGCCCACAACTTTTGAAGATATGCCCGTTTAAATAAAAGTACCCGGTTTTTCACTCTGTCCACGGATAGCAAACAGAGTGGTTGGGATGGCTCATGCTATGGAGAGGCCTGCACGATCACCATACCTCACAACACTTGTTTTTTTCCTTTGTGGCAAAATCCTCTTCGCAAACGTATTACTGAATGCATTCGCAAGTATCTGGCGCACAAGGATGGTACGCAACGCAATTGATACAATGAGGACCAGGGCTGAAACCTGTATTCGTCAAGGAGGCAACCAGGTAGAGGGCAGAGCAGCACAGTAAACTCAGTTCAGAAGAACCAAAGACAAACCAAACAGCCTTTTAGGGATACCTTTTATCCTAAAAAGAGAATGACTTATGTTGTAAATAAAAAAAGAAAGCAAGACACAACAAAGAAAGAAAGTGAGAAACATAATAAAACAAAAAGGCATAAATAACCAAGAAAAAATAAGTAATTGCAAGTAAAGCAAAAGAAGTCCCATTCGGCATTCATTTTACCCACAAATTAATGACATCATTAACAAAATCCATTGCCCATAAACCCACCGGTAAAGCCCATTCCATAAATATTTTATAAAGTTATCATTGAGGAATGTTTGATATTCATGCATGGTATGTGTACTCCTTATCAATCTTTGAAGTAGCCAAACTTTCTCCGTGGACAGAGTGAAAAACGGGTACATTTCTTTAAAAGAGCATATCTTCAAAAGTTGTGAGCCGATTGATATAATTGTTTTGGTTTATTAAAGCTAATGACTCAAGGTTTCTTTACATACCAAAATATATTTAATCAACTTTTCAGAAATAGGGGGAAAAGAGGGCGCAATGAGGGGCCTCTTTTTTGGGACACCCTGTATGAGAGATTTAAAATCATAATTAAGACTTCCATTCAGACTTGCTATGTTGTCCTAAAAATACAGGGTTCAAAAAGAAATACCCCCTAAAATTACAAAACATTTCTTTCCATAATTTGACATACATTTAGTTGATTTGAAAAATTCAAAAACCTGTGAATAGTGGAATCTTTTGGCTACCCTCCCAACATTCTTTCTTTTCAAAATCATTTTTCGTTGGTAAAAAATAATCACATTTTCCAAAAATGATGCTTTCAGAAAAAGTTGCACTTTTCAACATACATGTAATCTACAAAAACGTTCTCGATATCAACGTGATCATTTTTTTAACATGATTTAATTGTGAGTTTATTTTCTTCAATTTTATGTGTCCGATTACTCAGTCACCCATGCAATCATCTATAAAATTATTAATAATTCATTGACATGAATTTTGACATGAATGGGGTTTTTAGTCGGTGTTTCAAAAATCACTATAGGAGTAGAAATAAGGTTTGTAGTGCCGCGATGCTTAGTTCTTTCGTTGGCTAGAACCCATAATTTGAAATCAAAATGCAAGATGCTTCAAACTACCCATTACAGGTAAATGTTAACCCTTTTGTCCCGGGGGTCACTCCCATTGTGGCCTGTACACCATCCGCGATAATGAAAACGCGTAAAAAGGGTCGTTTTTCGTGGGTAGGCACGATCCGCGCGTATCGCGTTTAGGGTGTCAAAAACATGAAAAAATGGAAAAAAGGGTAGCACAATTGCTATTTCTAAATACGCGGAAATGAAATTTAGGGTATGAAATTTGATGTTAGGAATGAAATCCCTGTTTAGGGTGTCGTTTTAGCCAAGGGTTAAATCCTTGTTTAGGGTGCTTTTCAAAAGTTGATTATCGCGGATGGTGTACAGGCCACAATGGGAGTGACCCCCCGGGCCTTTTGTTCAAATGCATGCGTGGAGAACTCATTTCTCCCTAGTGATTTTATCATTTTGAAACAACTGCTGATTAAAAACTCTCATTTTACATCAAAATTAAGTTCAACGAATCACTGTTTTGCACTGAATGGTGGTCGCATGGGGTCCGGGGGGGGGGGGGGCACTCAACTTTGGAAGTGACGGTATGTGCCTGTCAATAGGCCCCATCTTTTGAAGTCGACTATACCCGATGACCCCCTTTTTTTAAAATCATACCCGATGACCCCCCTTTTTTTAGTTGCGGCTACCCAATGACCTCTTTTTTGTTGGTTGCGGCTACCCAATGACCCCCTTTCCTAGAAGAGCATCATCAAAATGCAACAAAATATTGTCGCAACTTTCACATTCTGCTCCATTTTTTCAAAATTATGCCGAAATTATTAGGGGGAAAAGAGGGCGCAATGAGGGGCCTCTTTTTTGGGACACCCTGTATGAGAGATTTAAAATCATAATTAAGACTTCCATTCAGACTTGCTATGTTGTCCTAAAAATACAGGGTTCAAAAGAAATACCCCCCTAAAATTACAAAACATTTCTTTCCATAATTTGACATACATTTAGTTGATTTGAAAAATTCAAAAACCTGTGAATAGTGGAATCTTTTTGCTACCCTCCCAACATTCTTTCTTTTCAAAATCATTTTTCGTTGGTCAAAAATAATCACATTTTCCAAAAATGATGCTTTCAGAAAAAGTTGCACTTTTCAACATACATGTAATCTACAAAAACGTTCTCGATATCAACGTGATCAATTTTTTGACTTGATTTAATTGTGAGTTTATTTTCTTCAATTTTATGTGTCCGATTACTCAGTCACCCATGCAATCATCTATAAAACTATTAATAATTCATTGACATGAATTTTGACATGAATGGGGTTTTTAGTCGGTGTTTCAAAAATCACTATAGGAGTAGAAATAAGGTTTGTAGTGCCGCGATGCTTAGTTCTTTCGTTGGCTAGAACCCATAATTTGAAATCAAAATGCAAGATGTTTCAAACTACCCATTACAGGTAAATGTTAACCCTTTTGTTCAAATGCATGCGTGGAGAACTCATTTCTCCCTAGTGATTTTATCATTTTGAAACAACTGCTGATTAAAAACTCTCATTTTACATCAAAATTAAATTCAACGAATCACTGTTTTGCACTGAATGGTGGTCGCATGGGGTCCGGGGGCACTCAACTTTGGAAGTGACGGTATGTGCCTGTCAATAGGCCCCCTCTTTTGAAGTCGACTATACCCGATGACCCCCTTTTTTTAAAGTCATACCCGATGACCCCCTTTTTTTTAGTTGCGGCTACCCAATGACCTCTTTTTTGTTGGTTGCGGCTACCCAATGACCCCCTTTTCTAGAAGAGCATCATCAAAATGCAACAAAATATTGTCGCAACTTTCACATTCTGCTCCATTTTTTCAAAATTATGCCGAAACTTTCAACATTTTCTACCCGATGACCCTTTAAAAAAAAATCTTATAGGCCTACTCAATGACCCCTTTTTTTCAAAATATTATACCCAATGACCCCCTTTTTTATTTTGAAGTTATGACAGCAGCAGCAGCAGGATGCAACACTCTCTAGTAGCTCCAACAAAACCTTGATAATATGAAGTTTCTACATGGATTTGTGATATAAATTTTATATGGATATTCTCAGTTTTATGCATGGATGCTACTGATGTACTTTATTTTGCTGAATTATGTTACCATTTTGTGGAAATTAATGAATTTGTGTTTAAAATTTGCTGTTATACCTGACTATTGCTGCTATATAGTGTACAACATATATTGATTATTGATTGATTGAACATCCTCCCATTGACAATGGTCTTGAGTGGCAATACAATGGGTGAGGACACCCAACTGTGCCAATCCAACAATGGAACCTTTTATGACTTTCCTGCTATGGACATATACAACAACTCAATGTGGAATATTGAACACAAGTCAATGTCAACAACTATTACTGTAATAAACCAAACCATCTTTGACCACATAAACAAGGAATTACGGTACAAATATGGAAGCCCGCAGATCAAGAAAAGACATGGCCTCATATACAGAGGTGTAATGCCTACAACTCTACAGTCCATCACAATCACCTGCTATGTAAATAAAACAATATCAGTTCAAGGTAACCCACATGTAGATTGGGTTGAAACTATATTCCCCGATATTATATCAACTATAGTTGCCGTTGCAAATGAAATTCTTTCGTCATCTTCATCAACATCATCATCATCAACAGCGTCATCTGTTATTAACTTTTCTTTGAATTATGACCATGATTTCCCACCATTACCAAAGTCAACTAGAGAAATCTCTACACAAACTGAACTATGCATCACCTCAACCCAGGAAACACAAACTGAAAAGCAGACCATTACCACTACTGCTAGTGCCAGTACACATACTGTGCAAGTACCCAAGTCCACATCCCCACCTGAAAACAAATCAACTACGCCATCAGTTCCTCCTGTTACAACGTGCAAGACTGCAACTGCAAGTGTACCTACTTTCAACAGATTTGATATCTTACATGTTGAAGAACCGTTAGAACCATGCACCTCAACCCCAATCAAGTTATCTGCTCGCCCTCCCACTCCAAGGACTCCGCCCCTCCAACCATCTGCGCCACCTCTGTCAAGGACTCCGCCCCTCCAACCATCTGCACCACCTCTGTCAAGGACTCCGGCCCTCCAACCATCTGCGCCACCCCTGTCACCAGAAAAGGAATCACGGCATGTGATCAAAACAGCATGCCCCCTCACAACACCATGCAGGCCTACATCTATCTCACGGATTCCAACTATTATTAATGGACATATTAATGAACATGTACCAACAGCAACATCACAAGCAAATAGCCCTGTGGATGATCAGCCAAAGCCAAACCCTACTGTGCCCAAGCCTACAACTCCCCGCGACGAAGGATGAATTGTAAAACTGTTTTAATATTAGGAGACTCTATCCCCAAACACCTCGATGGCAACAGAATGTCACGACGCTTCAATGTCATCAACTTATGTGTCAGTGGAACCAACTTCCATTATTGGATCAAACTTGCACCGATTTTGGTAAAAGAGTATGATGCATCATCTGTAATTTTACATTGTGGAACTAATAACCTGAAGTACTGTCTAGTCGATCGATGCATTGAACTTATGCAAGAACTTATTAAAGCGATCACAAATGTGAAGAGCGACATCAGCATTGGTATATCATCATTAACAACTCAAGGAAACCAGGGACGTTGCATTTGGATCAACGAATTCAATGCTAGATTGTTAAAAATCTGCAAAGAACTTAATTACGCTTATGTTAATAACTCAAATATATCATTATCTCATCTCACCAAAACAGACTTTTTACATCTTAATAGAAAAGGAATTATACAACTAGCAAAGAACTATATATCTTTTTTATGGGATATGAGAACAGCAGAACTGAATCCGTAAACTCAAAGGTCTCTACATGTAATGAAAATATTAGTAAACTAAGATGTGCTCAATGTACAACCAAAATTGTTAGACATGATATTTATGTAACTTGTAAAAATTGTACTCTTGATTATCATATTACATGCATCGACTCTCATGAATTTGAGAAATCAAATAATTGGTTTTGCAAATCTTGTTTCTACAAAATATGTAATGAGGAACTTCCATTCAAAGAAAATCTTGTTGATCTTCAATGCAAATTACAAAAAGGGCTCAAAATTGCTCATATCAACATCCAGAGTTTTATAAACAAAATTGACTATGTTAACCTACTTATGTATAATAATAAGATTGATGTTTTGTGTCTTACAGAAACATGGTTAAATGATGAAATTGATGATTCAGAAATTAATATTAATGGTTATACTACTTTTAGGTTAGATAGGCAAAATGGAATATCTCATGGTGGAATTCTTTGTTATGTTAAGGACAGCTTGTCATGTAAACAGAATAATGATCTCCATAACAATGACATTGAAGCTCTTTTCATAGAAATCAATTTACCTAGTACTAAACCTATTCTGATAAGTACTGTGTATAGAACACCAACTGCTACTATTGATTATCTAGATGAACTTAATGAAACTTTCCAGAAATGTAACAACTTATATGATGAAGTGTATATCCTAGGAGATTTTAACTTAGATATAGCTAAGACTTTTTATTCTAAAAGGTATCTACTCTGGCAAATGATTCAAATATGAAGCAGTTAATTAATGAATATACAAGGGTAACACCCACAAGTAAAACAAAAATTGACCTGATATTTGTATCTAAGCCAGAAAATGTAATTTCATCAGGAGTTCACAGTTTAGGTCTGAGTGACCATTCATTGATATATGTAGTTCGTAAGCATAAACAAGTAAAACATCCTCCAAGAAATGTTAAGACTAGATGTTTTAAACAATTTAATGATGCTGATTTTATTAATACTATTCAAAATATTGATTGGAATCAAATTGAAGATATTGATGATGTAAACACTGCACTTAGCACATGGCAATCACTTTTTATTGAAGCATGTGATAAGCATGCACCAAAAAAAAAAAAAAGGATTAAAGGATACCTTCCTGAATGGATCAATAGTGATTTTCTAAGATTAAGTAAAGATAGAGACTTCTATTTTGATAAAGCACACAAAACAAACAATCCAGCTGATTGGGATATGGCAAAAACTTTAAGGAATAAAGTTAACAATATGAGATATTATCTTAAAAAGAATTATTGTAATGAAGCTGTTGTTAATAACATGAATGATAGTAAAAAACTGTGGAAAAGTATTAAGAAAATTATTCCAAACAGTAAATCATCCACTGTGCCTAACATTAATTCTAATAATGATGTTCCAAATGCTAAGTATACAGCAGACACATTTAACAAGTATTTTACATCAATTGGTAATGAACTTGGAAACAAATTTGATACCAATGCAAATGTAAATTGTACATGTAATTCTATTTGCTCTCAACAATGTAATTCATCATCTACATTTAAATTCCAGGAAATTAGTCCTGAGTTTGTTTTTGATCAGATACGCAATATGAAGATTGATAAATCAACTGGTCTAGATGAATTTAATGTCAAGCTGCTCAAATTAGCTGGACCTTACATTTCAAATTGTCTTGCATATATTTGTAATATATCTTTAAGTAAGTCTATTTTCCCTGATCTATGGAAAAAAGCAAAAGTAACACCAATCTATAAATCAGGTGACAAAACTGATGTTGGAAATTATAGGCCCATTTCTGTTCTTCCAATTGTTTCCAAAATTATTGAGAGGGCCATTCATGATCAATTGTATTTGTTTATGACTAATGCAGGTCTTCTCTCTGAAGATCAATCTGGTTTCCGTGCCAACCATTCAACTACCACAACTTTACTTAATGTAGAAGATTTTATTCTTAAGAACATGGATAGTGGATTTGCTACTGGTGTTATATTTATTGATTTAAAGAAAGCTTTTGACACGGTCAACCATGAAATACTTCTTAAAAAACTTGAAAAATATGGTGTTCAAGGCAGAGAGCTTCTGTGGTTTAAATCATATTTGTATGAAAGATCTCAAACAGTTAGTGTAAATTCTTCTTTATCTGATTTTGAAAATGTAAATATTGGAATTCCGCAAGGATCAATCTTGGGTCCTTTGTTATTTATTATTTTTGTAAATTGTATGCCTAATGCTGTTAACTGTAAAACCATTATGTATGCAGATGATACAAGTTTAATGTGTAAAGGAAAGAATGTTTTGGAAATGCAAGCTAAACTAGAGTCAAGTCTTCACAGTGTAGCAAATTGGTTTCACGCAAACAAACTTACTTTAAATGTTGATAAGACCAAGTTTATGATCTTTGGTACCAACCACATGCTTGAAAAGTTTAATGATATAAATCTAACATATGAGGGTAGTTTTATTATTGAACGAGTTCATGAGTTTAAATATCTTGGAGTAAAACTTGATTCTAAACTTTCTTGGTCAGCTCATGTAGATTATTTATGTAAAAATGTTTCTAAAAAAATTGGTGTCATTAGGCGTGTTAAATACTTCCTGCCTCGTCAAACCATTGTTATGTTATCAAATGCACTTGTTATGCCTCAATTTGATTATGGAAGTTCTGTATGGAGTAATTTTTCTAGTGAATTTCAAACAAGGCTGCAAGTGTTACAAAATCAGCTAGCCAGGACAATTTTATCTGCAGATATTAGAACACCAATAAGTAACTTAATGAGTGCACTAAAGTGGTTAAAACTAAATGATAGATGGCAAAATCAACTTCTCATTTTAGTTTTTAAGTGTTTAAGAAATATAGGGCCATCTTATCTATCATCT
Source organism: Amphiura filiformis (assembly GCF_039555335.1). Classification (NCBI taxonomy): domain Eukaryota; kingdom Metazoa; phylum Echinodermata; class Ophiuroidea; order Amphilepidida; family Amphiuridae; genus Amphiura; species Amphiura filiformis. The sequence continues at coordinate 85,668,638 of NC_092629.1, forward strand.
CAATTTGAATTTGTTCATGATAGTCATATGCATATTACCAGGAATCATACATCAAACACTTTGGTTGTACCAAAATGTAATTCAAATTCAGGCAAGCGTACATTCCATGTCAGAGCTGCTAATACTTGGAATGGAATTGCACCTCAAATCCGCAAAGAATTAAATAATATGTCTTTGTATCAATTTAAAGTGCAAACAAATATTTCTGCTAAATAACTTGTATTTCTATTCCTTTATAAATTGTACTTTTATAAGAACATCTTAACTTTAGTTTGTATTTTATATAATCTTTGCCATATGTAACCAATATTATGCTTTTGATTTATCATGTGTATTTACCGTTTATCAATTTATGTACTTTACATTATTTATAATTGTATGAGGGCCTGCTTGGAAAGCAGTGCTTGACACTGAAGTGGAATTACCCTCAATAAAGAAAGATTATTATTATTATTATTTGTACCCAATGACCAGGGTTTTCTTTAAGCATTTTGCTGAAGGGGTATTTACAAATTTTTTTGACCCTTTCAATTGTAAATTTTTCCTCTAAAGGAGTCAAAAACAATGCCCAAGGGGTATTTTTATAATATTATTTTTGAAGACATTTAAGTTAATAATATTTGTGTTTTTGGAGCCATAGGCGTAGATCCGGAGGGGGGGGGGAATCTCCCCCAATATTTTACAATCATCCCCAATGTTGACGCCTGTATGTGGGTTTCTGACCAAATTAACCTCATATTTGGCCATTTTAGCCACAAAAGTGCACATTTTTGCGTGCTTCGCGCGAATTTATTCCGAATTTTGCACCATATTTCAACAGTTTAGCTTCAAAATGGCAAAATTGTTTGTACTATAGGCCCTAAACTTATCTTTCTCCAAAAGGTGCACTGTAAAAGAAATCTTGTAAATTTTACAGTAAAAGTGTGTGCAGCCAATCTGCCAACAAAACCCTGTAAAATTTACAGTATCCTGTAAAAATGAACACACTCAAAATGCTGTAAAATAGGTATATTTGGCGAGTTATTTTAGAGCTTGAGAATGTGTTTAGGATAAAAAATGCTGACTGACTTCAAAAGTCCACCCTTCCCATAGAACAGTTTTTTTACATCGCCTAACTGTAAAATTTACAGTTTCCTGTCAAGAAAATACAGTTGAAACCTGTAAAATTCATCTTTTTTACAGGATACTGTAAATTTTACAGGTTTTGGTTGGCAGATTGGCTGCACACACTTTTACTGTAAAATTTAGTCACGTGATATTTAGTACTTAATCGTATAAGTGACCATTCTTACAGTGTAGTGATGATATTGATATTGCTTAAACGTTGAATTATAACTCCAATTTTAATTTTAGCTTTGATAGGCCTAGATAATTTAAACTAAAAAATACAGTATTTGCCTGTTTTTATCAATTACAGCCAAATACTGTAAATAATTAGCCTTTTTTACAGTATTTTACTGTAAATTTCACTGTTATATTTTACAGTGTGCTGGATTCACTATAATACTTCAAGACATTTTTTTTCAAGTCCAATTGAAGACATATTTTGGTGCATCATTTAAACAGAAAAAAGGACCCGAACCCAATTTGCAAGATTTCAAACCGGGTTTCAAACTGACACTATACAATTTTAGAGACTCGCAATCACTAAACATACATAGATCGATGCTGACAAAATGTAATGGGCCCTACATATCGGGAGTAGGTCCTAAATGCCAAAAGCCGAGAATAAATGCACAATATCGGGTGTTTCTCTATTCAAATCTTGCAATATCTGAACGCGTACGTTTTCAAGATTTTGTACGCATTGGACTTTGGGACTATGGATTTGAAGGAGTCAGAAAAGTGCTTGAACGGGTAAATACGCGTGTTTTGTGCGTTAAAGAAAACCCTGCCAATGACCCCTTTTTTAAAATAACGCTTTGTTACCGATAGGCCCCTACTTCGCGCCACCGGTAGCCACATACCCGTCACTTCTAAAGTTGAGTGCACCGCCCCCCCTCCTCCCCCAAGGATCAGAGACAGAAGGGTGAAGGAAAAACCAAGAATTAAATCAACCTTAACATTGATATCGAGAACGTTTTGTACATAATGTTGAAAAGTGCAACTTTTTCTGAAGCATCATTTTTGGAAAATGTGATTATTTTTGGCCAAAAAATTGTTTATGCAAATGAAACAACGTTGGGAGGGTTAAAAATGATTCTTCTATTCGCAGCTTTTTGAATTTTTCAAATCGACAAAATGTATAAGTTATGCAAAGAAATGTTTTGTAATATTTTAGGGGGAGTTATTTCTTTTGAACCCTGTATAAAGAATTTGACTCGATCCTTTTAGGTGTAAGTTGGGACATGTGTAAACATTACAAATATGCCGAAAATCATTTTGAAAGGTCATTATGCAAGGGTTTAACTTCATCAAGGGTACTTTTGGGGTTAAAAAATCAGAGTATAAGTGTTAGAAAAATAAGGTTGCCATTTTTGCCAAAGGGATATGCTTGTCAAATCTAAGATCAAATCAATCAAATCAAATTTTCAAAATTTATAACATGATGGAGGAGGTACAACGATAAGCAAAGCCTGTAAATGTTGCACCCACTGGATAATTATTAAAATTACACAAAACAAACCAAAGACAACACAGCATATCGTTATGAATTCGGCAGACGGCCGAATCCGGATTCGGCTTCATGTTACGCATGCATTATTTTTGAATTGCTTTACCTATAGAGGGCAGTATATCGATTTTTTAAACGGTTATCGTCGTTAACCGTACTGCGATGCACCGTTAGCTAACCCTATATGCCGTCCTCTTTTGAGTGCTTATTATGCTGTTATCATCCGATCTCATGTGACCTCCAGAAGTAAACTTAACAAGCATTTGATTGGACGAAGGTCCAGTTTTAGAAGTGACAAACTGGTCTATCAGTGTATATTAGTTTTATCAATATTATACTAATTTATGGGGGAAATCCCAAGAGAAGAAAAAATAAAACAAACTGCTCCATCTGCCGAAAGGAAATCAACCGGAATTGCCATGTACGTCTTCTTTTTAGCATAATAATATATTTTGCGCCCAAATAGGGTAAAATTGCACAATTTTGCGCGCTTCGTACGTATTGGCCAGGCCCAATATTCCAAATTTTGGGGCAAATTTACATCCTTACGGTTCCTTAACTAATAAAACGAACCATTAATTTGATACTACTACTACTGCTGCTGCTGCTGCTGCTGCTGCTACTGCTGCTGCTACTACTACTACTGCTACTGCTACTGCTACTGCGACTGCTACTACTACTACTACTACTACTACTACTACTACTACTACTACTACTACTACTACTACTACTACTACTACTACTACTACTACTACTACTACTACTACTACTACTACTACTACTACTACTACTACTGGCTCGAAATAGCCTACAGGGACAAAATTGACCAAATGTTGTAATGTTCAACTTCCTTTGACCCGGTTTTAGGCCACAATTGTCCTCACTATGGCCCATTTCAGCATTAAAATTGCCAAATATGTGCGCTCTCAGCGCATTTTGTCCCCGGATTTTGTCCAGGTAAAGCACACTGCACTGTCCGTTTTCCTATACACAATACACAGTGCTCTTACCATTGACGCGTAACCTCTACAAATAGTGTATGTTATGTTAGAAGTATGGGTAATTGCCTAGTTAACGTCGCTGTGTGAAAAATAACCGGCCAATATTAAAAGTACTCTTGTATAATTCTAGAAAATATAGTTTTGTAACATGTCCTAAATTTTTAGCTAATTTAGATTTTTGGAAATATTCGCACTTTGGTGTTTTAGTGTATGTTATAGGTAATAGTACATTGCCTAGTTAACGTCACTGTGTGAAAAATAACCGGCCAATATTTAAAGTACTCTTCTGAATTTCTAGAAAATATAGTTTTGTAACATGTCCTAAATTTTTAGCTAATTTAGGTGTTTGGAAATATTCGCACTTTGGTGTTTTAGGAAGGATATGTAAACGACAGATAACACCAAAAAATATGAAGAAATTATTTCCAAATCGTGTTACGGCCCACAGCCATTATGTTTCTCATTTTCAAGAATGTGGTTAACAATATGCACAGTATTGTCTCATTTCGTGAACAAAGGCCACACGGTAGGCCTAATTGTTACCTTGCGTTTGCTTTATAATCGTTCACCCAACTGAAACTATAATACCAGCTCATTGCTCATTGCACAGGTAAAACAGACACATGTGTGTGTGGATTTAACCAGAGAAGATCTGATGTAACATAGTTGAGCTGTTTTCAATGAGTGTTATCTTGGTTTAATAGCTTTTAATGGGGTTTAAGTCCTGCAAAGGTCGTGGTGAATTCTACTGTAGATGACTGCATCATGGACATTTTAGACTCTTCGTACCCCGGTACATACCGTACATTTGTACACGTGAACTTCTATTGCACCCTGTACGCCAGCGGAAGCCTATTACTGCAAACAGACACCAAGTGTATTTATCGTGTATTTATATGCTATCCTCCAGTGCAGTGCGCCCTCGCCTAGCTGAATGTCACTTTTCACAATCTAAGAGGGCACCACCCACTATACAGCACCTTGCCGGAGGACAGGTATTTTCCCCTTTAAATTCTATATGAAATATTATTGTGCACAAGCTAAGTTCTAGTCAGGGTGTTACTGAAAGACCCGTAGAACACATGGAACACTATTTTTGATAAAATGATTCAAACATTTCTGGTGTAGATTTTTTAAATGGTGTGTACAATTGTACACAGTGTATCTCACGTTGTAAACATCCGGGGGAGGGGGGCGCTGCGAACAAGTAAAATGGGGACTAACTAAACCAAGGGTCTTTCTTGGTTTCTGGTTGAAATTCGCCTGAAAAAAACTTTCAGAGCTGAAATTATCAAAATCAAGGGTCTTTCGGAGCTCTATTTTGGTCAATTATAGGGGGTCTTTCGGAGCTGCGAAATCCAAAAAGGGGGGTCTTTCCGGGGGAGCATACCCGTTTGGTCATTTGTGTTAAGTGCCCCCCCCCCCCGGGTAAACATACCCCAAGTTTTTGTGCACAGTTGTACACAGTGTGACTAAATCTTATCAATATATGGAAGATATTTAATAAATTTGTATCAATCATTATAAGTAATTTGTAACTTTTTTGTTAATAAATAAATTAAATATTTAATAAATAAATTTTGGATTTATAAAGCGCCTTTCTCCAGATCTTAGAGGATTCAAAGCGCTGTAATTTCGCTGCAATGGTGAATCATCACAATCAGATCGCATCAACTAGGTTGCTGCCGAACGGCGCACACCTATCCGCATTTAGATTGTAACATCCACCAATTATCTGTGCAGCTCCCAAAATTCAATTGGGTGAAGGAAGTTTTTGATAACCAAACAACTAATCACCGATTTTTGCGACACAGGAGGAAACCGGAGATCCCGGAGAAAACCTGCGAGAGCGAGCATGGAATCGGGATAAACCAAGTGCACATGAGTCCTTGGGCCGCGCCGGGGCTTGAACCCGGGACCTCAGTGGTGCAAAGCGAGGGAATTACCGCTGCGCTAACTCGCCCTCCCCTTCCATACTTCCATTCAGTTTATGATTTGCTGTGGATACATTTTTTGGAAAAACCACTCTGTAGGCCTATCGTTACAGAGATAGTCAGGAGTAAATGGTCGGTGGTGGCTCGAAAATGGTTCGTGCAGGTGGGGTAACATAATTTTTATTAGAAATCAAGTGTATCAAGTGTGATGTCTTTTTCTGTCTCTCCAAAGACAAGAATTTAATGACAGTAAGAACCTACAGATGTGGATGTATGAAGACAATAGAAAAAAGAAAAGGGGTTAAAGTTTATTGCTTTACACATGTTACCACAAGTTTTATTGTCATTACTATGTCATAATGTATACAAATGTATCAAAAAAAACAACATTGTAAATGTTGTCACCTAGTCACATTGTGTACAATTCTACACAGGCCCTAATTTGCATAATTGATGAGGTAATTATTATTTTTTTTTTCACTTTTTCACAAATCACTATCCAAAATAGTTACAATAAGCATAGAATATATTTTTGCTCGAGCCAGCTTCCTTCGTGTCCGAAAGGGTTATCAGCGGGACGATTGAGAAATGTTGCACCTTTGCGCCCCTGGGTACCACTCATGCAAACCAGAATTCTACAGAAAATTCAATGGATATAAGACACAAAGCAGCAAGCTGGTCTGAATTTCATATTGCTAAATATTCAAAGGAATGATTAATATGACTTGTATACAGTAAAAATATCAGTACAAAAGTAACCATGGCGGGTACCGCGAACCGGTGTAAGGAGGTGCATAGGAACAATTAAAAGTATGAAAGATTTTAGGGGCTGTACAATAATTATGACCTCTGGTGGAGGGTAAACTTGGCCAGCCGAAAGTGGGGGTGCAAGCAAGTTTTGGCAAGCTGCATGAGGGGAAGGGCAAGCGATTTTTGATATACATTCATGGGGCGCCTTTTAAATAGAACGCTCTATAAAGGCTTAGGAAAACAGTACGGAAACGCTTAATGCAAATTTACCTGCTCGCTGCGCTCGCAATAGGCCTATATAATTATCTAGACCATTTAAGGTTTGCAAATTGGGATCCCAAAAAATTGGCATGTGCAGGGATTTTTGGCAGGCCGACGGAGGAGGGACAAGCAGTTTTTGTCACGCCGTTTGGAAATTTTGCCCTCCCAGGGGCTCATAATTATTGCACAGCCCCTTACTGTTTATTAAGTTTTAAAAATTGACCTCCAAAAAACAACCTTTTGTCCGTATTCATTTGTCCTTCACGGTCAATGGTTCAGGAACAATAACACGAAATCTGTTCAATATATTGTTATAATAATCCAATCTGGGGATTCAATGACCCCTTGAGATCGCGTCAGATATATCTCACGCGATCTATTCATTATATATATGACTTTTATAACCTATTCAATTTTGTACAAATGACAATTTGATTATATTTTGTCGGAATTGTCAACGTGCTCCGATATAAATAAATGACGCCAAAAACTAAAAAAAAAAAAAATAAGAATTTAAAACCACAGAGAAATTGAACCATTGTCTATATTTGGGCTCAAAACAGGCAAAGTCCAACATCATAGATCAGTTATTGAGGGCTAATCGTTCCATAAAGTACAAGTAGGGATAACCATCAAAATGTCATGTTGCCCCTAGGCCTATTGCTACAAGATTGTTTTCTGGATAGAACTCATTAACAGAAGTATTTTGGTGGTTAAATGGTCAAAATCAGTCAAAAACTTTTCGAATTATGAATTTTCAAAGTTTCCCATTCTGACCGGTCATTGGAACGAAATAAAATGACAAAGTCCAAAAATAGCAATTGAGAGCAAAATTGGCATAAGCATTTACCTTTATATATAGGCCTACGTCTAGCCCTTTTCTATTCACAGATTATCCATTGTATTCCTTTGGTCTGAACCCTGGAATTATGGAAACTTTCGGGCCTCATAACTTCTAAATTGTTGGTCTAAAGTATATAAAAGTATACAAATTTAGAATGGCAAAGACTTGATAAGTTCATCTGTGAGGTCAAATTTGGGCCAAAATGCCATTTTTGGCCCAAAATCCCCAAAATAACGGTTTTTGGTCCACTTCTTTTTCGTGCATTGTAACAAAAAATTCTTGGGCCAAATTTTTTTTTAATTAATTTTTAAAAACTAGATCAAAATATCTAGGACCCGTTTTTTTTGTTTTTTTTAATTTTGAAAAATATTTGAAATTTGGGCCAAAATCGGGCTTTTTTATTATTTTTTTGAAAAATCAACATTTTTTGACCATTTTTGGTGCAAATTTCTCGTGTCGCGTTCTGAAACGTAAATTGATCAAGTATCTCATGTCATTTTAATGACACCAAAGGGCTCTGGTATGAACGTTTCGACAGTATTTTTTTTTTTTTTTTAGAGCACATCAGACATATCGAATTGAATTCTGAATACGAGGAATGTCTTTCTGATATCAAATAATTTAGATAATTCGCGATATACGTAATACAAATTTTAGTACAAATTTTATGACAAATTTAATATTTTTAATTTTTTGATATTTAACCGTCCTCAACGTAAACTTTCTAATCTAATGATAATGCGCTTAATGTGTATGTATCTGGGATGAAAAGCCGACGATCAATTACAAAGTTCAGAGATGTCACATTTCCGGATTTATCCGGATTTCCGGATTTTGGGGATTAAAAAAAAAAATTCCGGATTTTCAAAAAAAAAAAAAAAACCAAAAAACAAAATTTTTTAATTTTTTTTTTTTAATTTTTTTTCGCTTTTGGAGTGGCCCTGGACCATTAAAAGTGTAGAACAAGCCAGGAGCTTTGAACTGTTCTTTTTACCCTCTGAAATGGCCTTTACTGTGGTGCTAAATGTGCAGAAACCATCTGGCTTCGGGGGGGCTTCGCCCCTGCACCCCACCGGGGGCCCTTAAGCGGGCGGACCCCCGGCCGTGTTGCGCGAGACCTTCGCTCGCTACGCTTCGCAAGTTCAGGATTTTTCTGGGTCAGCCTGTGACATCTCTGAAAGTTTGACCTCTCATATTGAAGATATACATTTTCCCCCCAAAAGACATATTTTTGTGTGTGTGTTTTGGGGAAAAATCTATCCTGGGGGGGCACTCAACACAAATGACCATACGGGTATGCTCCCCGGAAAGACCCCCCTTTTGGGTTTCGCAGCTCCGAAAGACCCCCTATATTTGACCAAAATAAAGCTCCGAAAGACCCTTGATTTTGATAATTTCAGCTCTTAAAGACCCAAAAATTGCTCATTCCTCATATTTCTTGTTTTTTCAGGCGATTTTCAACCAAAAAGCCAAGAAAGACTCTTGATTTTGACTTTTCGCAGCTCCAAAAGACCCCATTTTACTTGTTCACAGCCCGGTTCGCAGCTCCGAAAGACCCTTTTACCGGTACGCCGTCAGCTCCCAAAGACCCACCACCTCAAAATTCCGGGGAGCATACCCACCAAAAATATTTGATGTGCCCCCCCGGAAATCTATATCAATACGAAAGGTCAAAATGTTCAATTGATCTTCGGCCTTTCATCCCACACTCATAGAAATTGTTCGTTAGCATTACTCAGTAAGTTGATGTAAGTCGTTGCGTCAACTTTCCGAGTAATGCCAACGCGTACAATTTTGAGTAACGCTGACTCGATATCATTATGTTGGTCGCACTCATTTGCACTTACTTTATTGAGTTGTTACAACTCAGAAAATAAAACTAGGTTAGCATAATTTTCTAGAGGTATGCTATAGTATACAAAATTTTGCACTGATTACAAAAATAAATATTTGAATACTGCTAATTGTGCAGAAAATGATCCAATTACGTGAATTAAGTAACAAAGTACTAAATTGGAATAACTCAAAACAATAAGTACCAGTAACTTAATATGAACTAGTTACATCAACTTACATGTTGAGTTACAATAACTCAACTAATTGGTTCTTTGAACCTTGTTTATTTTTCTAAGTTCCCTGAACTTGAATTCAGAAGTTGGCATTACTTAAAAAGTTGACGCAACGACTTACATCAACTTTTTAAGTAATGCCAACAAAGTTGATTAGTTGACGGAACTTTTGAGCATTTTCAGTTGATAACTAAAATGAATTTTGTTTTGGCAACTTTTACACTATTTTTGAGTTGTCCAAACTTACTCCTTTTGAATTGCGCCAACAAGGCGAACAAGTCATTTCTATGAGTGCAGCTACATGCACTTAAGGTACCTATCATTAGATTTACAAAGTTTACTTCGAGGACTGTTAAATATCAAAAATGTCAATTTTTAATCATTTGCCATAAAATGTGTATTATATCTATAAAGTCCTGAAAATCTTTTTGAAATTTAGGATGATTTGGGCCTACACACGATATTATCGTTGATTCGTCTGTCCACTGAACTATATAGGCCCTACCCATCAGCATTTATATGACGTCATTAATGAATATGCACATTTTTTTTTATATTCTAAACGGTATTTTACATAGAAGTACGAGGCCATAATTAAATCACATATAACACGTCATGAAATATTTGCATAACACCGTGACACTATAGGTTTGGAGCATACTGTAAACATTTCTACGAACAGAGAATTCCGGCGAGTGAATAAACTTTCCAGAATCGGAGTGTCAGTAGATTTGAAAAGCGGATTAAAATGGTACCCTAAATGCGTTACAAACGATTTTAAAACTGCCCCTTTTCATGAAAATCAGTGTTTTTTTTACCCCCTTAACGCGTCACGCGAGTAACGTGCCCAACCAAGAAAAAACACCCCTTTTCACGCGTTTTTTTGGTCACGCATGCTTACATCATTATATTTGAGTGGCCCCACGGGCATCCGGGGGGCACATTAGTTCCAGGAGACTGAACATCCTCTATTCATCACCAATGCTGAATGCAGGATTAACACTTCCAGGAGAACCAAAACATCCGGTAAAGGTACCCGCTCCAAGCATATGGATCAACACACCACTCTTCGTCATACATTAATTCTCCCAGCCACATTTCCCTAACATAAAATGATTTTTTTTTTAAAAAGGGAAATTTAGTTTGGCAGAGGTGTGGCTCGAACTCACGCCGCACCGCTATCGTGAAATCTGAATGAGCCTAGCGCCTTAGACCGCTCGGCCACATGACTTGTTGGTATCCATCTTGAAACTTTTTTGAACATATAATCGCAACTTCAACATAGGCTTACCACGTGACAAGCAAGACAGAAAATAAACAATATTTTGGAATTTTATTTGCTTAAAAACATTAATGTTAATAGAGGCCTGAATGAAAGTTTGTTTGGGTTCAAAACGTGGGGTTACAGCCAGAAGGCCCTATCTGCAATCGCTGCCCTATAGACATTTTGACAATTTCTGCATTGTACAATGTACATTGTACACAATTTGAAAATATAAATCTAGCAGCTATTACAGATAGGGCCTTCTTCTCCTAATCCCATGAAATTATACCTGATTTACGTATCTTTAAGTATCTAGCAAAGTAGTTGAGTCATCCTTTTTGTCAGGGAGTTAAGCATAAATAAAAATTCCCTTTAAAAGGGAAAGCCAGCCTCAATGTAGAAGAGGTCTTGTAATTAGTTTTGGTCAATGTGAAAGGCATTTTTAGGATCACGCTTACATCTACATGACAGTCCACCAAACCATCAACGATGAGAACATGCACACTGAAACAGCAGAAAACATTAATTCCTAATCTCATGTCAACTCTTTTAATTCATTACATGTACTCCAAATTGTTCTGGTCTGTTTGTTTTGTTGTTGTTGTTGTTGTTGTTGTCGTTGGTTTTTTTTGTCTTTTCAGCTTTTTACCCACGATATCTCAATTTCCAATTTTGTAATACCAGAACTTACGAACTCAATATCTTCGCTTAGGAATGTCCGATTTCACTGCTTTCGATATATACACTGCCGGTTTGAGTTAACTTACATGTACATTTTATTTTAAAATAACTTAATTAATTCGCAATGTATAGTTTAAGCCTACTATATTATAATAGATAGTGGCCAGCACATTTATAAAGGACTGGTTACTCACTACAATCTTCACTCTTAAACTGTGTTTTTCTTTTTGGGCTGATCATGTTGATTGCTAGTCGGAAACTCCTGCGAAGCTATGGACATGGCATCTTACATACTCCATTCTATAACAGTCTGCCTAGTGCCTTGTGTGTTTTCTCTTCAATCATTTTGTTGAATGTAATTTTATGAATCAAATAGTTATGTGTCATTTTATTTATAATAAAGAAGTTATTAAATTAATAAAGTAAGACAATTTATTAATCTATAAGTGCATGTCAAATGGGGTACATTGTTCAATACTATATGCATAAATTATGCCCATATTATAGCTAGGCCCTAAAAACTTTATTTTGCATCGGATTTTTCCCGTTGAAAAGACAAAACTGATGTTTATGATAGCAACCATTTCATCAATAACATTTTCAGTCATTTTTATCCATAAAACGACACAGGATATGATAGATAACTACTTTCACATCAATATGGTCCATATGATCACAGATTGTTGAGAATCTGTGATATGATCCGGGGATATGATGAAGATTTTGATTCTATAGATCTGTTATCAACATGATATCACGCTGTTCAGTGGTCAAGGAGTAAGGACCCCCGGTCAAGGACACTGATATGACATCATAGGTGATGTCATATCATAGGTGATGTCAGATTTTCTTCTGCTGACCATATGATGCTATATATATTAACTATTATTGTTACATTTAGGCCTTTAAACTTTTAAAGTCATAATTAATTAGTTCAAACATAACTTTGGTAATACTCACTCGTTTTCGTTCGTTGAAACGGCAAAACATACTTACTTTTCCTAACAAATCGAATTAAAATATTTAAAAAAAATTTAACCACAAAAAGTAAAAAAAAAAATCATTCCAATACCACTAAAATATAATCTCTTGAGTAAACTGACCCCAAACCTGAAACAGGTACCAGCCCCGAATGGGCTGGCGAAAAATGCGAATTATGACAAGATTGGCTAAAATTGGTTTAGCACGTAAGCACGAAACGTTGGCAAATAAATCTAAAAGTGTATTCTGTTAACAAGCAATATTGCACTAAAATAGTCTAAATCCGTTTATGCCCTTTAAGCCTGAGTCGGTCGGCCTATCTCGAACAAACTCGCCATGCGTGGATCCGGGGCGTGGATATAGGATATACGAAGATATAGGGCTGATGACGCTGTGCGAGGTTCCGTGTCAATCCTGCGCTTGAATTAATTTGCCTACAACAAAATGTTCTTTATCGTAAAGGATGCAAGTAAAACAGTCACCAGAACAAGCAGAAAAGAATCGCTTACAACCATCCGTAAAGGAACATTTTCAATCGGTTGGGGGAACCTCAGGCAGAGGTCATAGGCACGGGAAGACAGATACACGTTGGGTCAAGCTTAGAAGCTATAGAGAATTCTCGCTATTCACAATAAGGGCGCCGCCAGCGGTTTGCGATGTAATCGTGATGTATCATGGGAAAAGGTCGACATCCAAGTCCGCGCAATACGAATATTACCATGCTATTACATAGGAACACGTGACAATATTTTTAGTTTGTCAATATAACGGTATTACACGCAAATCGATAGAGAAAAAATTAATTGTACACATTTCAAATCACATTATTAAGTATTATTGAGTATCGATTCGCGTGTAACACCTTTATTTTGACAAACTAAAAAAATATTGTCACGTGTTCCTATAGCATGGTAATATTCGTATTGCGCGGACTTGGATGTCGAACTTTTCCCATGATACATCACGATTACATCGCAAACCGCTGGCGGCGCCCTTATTGTGAATAGCGAGAATTGGAAGAGAATGAGGTCACCATGAACAGAGACGAAGGTCAATATCAACTCTCTCACATTGTTGAGATGTGGTGACTGCAAGTCAAAATGGCCACTGCAAGTCAATCACCAGGAAATCTATAGGTAATTGGATGACCAGTTGTTAGTAGTAGTTCTCATGAATTCAGTGACAAAGATAATAGTTTGCTATCGAAACGTACACTGTATTATGCAATATATTGGATTAGAAATAAGAAGCTTTTGATTAAGGGAACATGCACAGCACGTATACGAGGTAATAATAAGGAAGGAAAGTGGCACGCCACCCGTTTTACTGTTCTATTGGTAATTCGTTCAAATTATAATTTGGCGATATATTTTAAGTCTTCAGAAAAACAAGTTATATTGTTCATGACCTTGTGTCTCAAAGGTGCTTGACCCATTCTGATAGTATCAATCTTTTGTTCCGTTATTGTTGTTATTACGTGAACCGTAATTAAGATTTCATACAAGAGGAAATAGGTCAATAGTTACAGAACATGTGCAAGGCCGAATTTCGGTCAACTTATAATTTGGTTATATTCTCTGCCAAATATTGTGAAATATTATTATTGTCTGTCCAAATAACTTAGACACCCGGTTTTTAGGATATATTTCGAAAAGTTTTTACTTTGGCAAAAAGTCATGAAAGAAAAGTTGCTAAACACGGTCAGACCTAACAGAAATTATTAGTAAAGCGATGAAAAAATATTCTTCCTTTTCTACTTTTATTCAATTTTGACCGATTTACAGCAAGATATCTGGGTCCAGCCGAATATTCCTAATGACTTGAAACTTTTGATGGGATAATCTATTTACAGTAAGGGGTGTTTGAACATTGTAATCATGCATATTGATCAGTGATGCCACCCTTTTTCTTTGATCCTTTTACTAATTCACAATAATGGCGGTCTACTCAAATGCATTCAACAAAAGCATGTTTGCAATCTACCGCGAGAGGTCGTCTCACACGCATAACAAATACACTACGATCAAATAGGTTGATGACAATATTTGATTGAATGGATTGCACTGTGCCATGATTTCGGTGAAGGACACCGGTTCAAATCCTTTGTTTGGAGCCAATCAATAATTTCAGTTGGTGCATTATAACAAATGATAGGGCTAGTTACTATGCGTCTGGAGTGTATTATGAATTATACTCCTCACCAATAACATCAGAACATTCATAGGGCATACAATTTGTATTTTCTTGGAATTGGGCCAAGCCAAAAGCATGCACAGAACAAGATTCAAATACCGCGCCGAATTGTTGTAATTGGTTGAGGGACAGCTGGGATCACTGAGTTAATACACTAAGAATAGATATGCCAATTAGATACACTGTCTGCATTTTATGAACTGAATTATATTTTTCATTTTTATAAAATGTTTTTGGTGCGGAGTATAATTAATTTACTATTTATCCATTCACTATCCAAAATCACAATACCTACAAATCTGTATAATGAGACCTTCCAAAATAGTGGTACCCAACTTCTACAGGATTATTTTTAAAGTGTTGAGAAAAACCTTCCAATTTCAATAGAATTTCTGGTAAACTCTCACTCAATGCTTTGGAAACACAAAAATCCCGTTAGGTCTCAGCGAATGTTAACACTTTTCTTTCATGACTTTCTTTGAAAGTGGATATTTTTTCAAATAAGTAACAAAAACTGGGTGTCTAAGTTAATTGGACAGACAATAGTAGCAACTGTCAGGAAAGTTTTCTCGTCATTTTAAGCAAAACTAACGAGGTATAATGAAAGAATACTCACATACTATCTTAGCCGATCAACTGTGGTGTTATATGGGGGATTTCAAGTCATAATGGATTACACCACATTTCGCCATAATACATTCTAGAAACGCTTGCTGTTAGAATAAGAAAAATTTTAATGCTAATTTATTGCACATTCTAGGGAAGCGTGGTTACCTTTTTAAAATAACCGAGTGAGAGGGTTTTCAAGAAAATATTTTTCCTGTCAAAACTGAAGCATCCTCTGTATAAAAGAAAATATGAATATTAACTGCACATCATATATAACGATTCGTGATACCCAATTGTGGCACATTTGATGTCGTTTAAGAGGCAGAGAATTTTATTTCAATTTTAAATAAGAAAAAATATATAAATTTAATTGAGCAAGAATTAGGATAGAAAAAACGTTGAAAATCCTATGTGAATATTACATTAGACCCAACCAAAGATTACTGTTCCGTTTTTATGGTAATCTAATCTTTTATTTCCTGAAAAAACATTTTGGGTCTAATGTCGAATATTCACATACTTGATCAAAACATCGAACGTGTATACAAGAAAATGGTAGGTTTTCCTCTATAGTATTTTACTGACCATGGAAATGTACTGAGACACAAGCACGTGTCAAAATCGATATAATGTATTGTCCATATAGACGCCCAGTTATCATGCTTATTGTTGGATTTTTTTGTATAAAACACGCAGTAAACAACAATTGAGCGCTAATAATACACATAAATAAAATTCCAAAATATGGTACGTTTTCTGCCTTTGCTTGTCACGTGGTAGGCCTATGTTGAAGTTGCGATTATATCTTCAAATAAGTTTCAAATGAATTCCAACAAGACAAGTGGCCGAGTGGTCTAAGGCGCTGGGTTCATGGTGTGTCCAAAGCAGTCCGCCGCCGTGAGTCCGAACCCCGCCTCCGCCAAACTTTAATGAAATAAAATTAAAATTAAAATTAAAATTTTACTTTAAAAAAATTTCATATTGGGGAAATGTGACTGGCAGAATTTATGTATGGCGTGGAGTGGTGTGATAATGGATTAAATACAACATGCTCTGTTGTCCTAAAACACAATGAATTTGGACCAATCCAATTGGTGTAAACATTACAAAATATGGCAAAAAAATCAGGTTTGAAAAAAAAAATGACAAAACTCATTTTAAAAGATCGTACATTATCATGGCTTTAACTACATGTACTATTATCTACATGAGTAGCGTTCTATCCAAAGCTAGGCAGCTATGAGGAAAGTCCCCCCTTAAAATCCGAATTGCCGTGTGCATATTTACTTTTAGCCCGAAAAACACTCGCTTCCCGAGCATGGGCTCATCAAATAGCAAAATTCATCTTTAATTTAGGCTAAAATAACTTTAGGCTTAAATCCGGAACAAAATATTCACGTCTCCATCTAAATTCTCAAATGCTTCCGCTTCCACTGCTTCTATCTGCCTCCAATCTGGGTCATATGGTAGAAGCATTGGATAGTCGCGAGGATGGCAGTTCGTATCCTAGTATCTATGTATGTGAGACGATAATACGCTGGCGGCTAATGGAGGTAATAATCTGATAACCACCATAGCAGCAGGGGAAAACAAGATTTGAATATCTCGCCCTTCGATCACTGGTACGTTCACGCGGTACCTCTGCATTGAACCATATCATCCTGATCACTCGCACCTATAAGATTAGTATCTTTGAGCGTGTTTATAGTGGTGTACGGTATTTATACGGTATCTTTATACGCATATGGGATTAGGCTGGAATGTGACATATCCGTTATCTCGGCTGTTTATAGTGGCGACCAATAGCGCTATTCTGAATCCGAGGTGGTTGAACTCAGCGTGTTCGAGGTCACCGCAATGCAATGTGGGAGACACAAATATGGTGCCAGTTTCAAATAGTGTGCCGTCGAAACGATACCGGCCTACTTTTTAACATTATTGCTACAGTACCGTACCATATTTGTAGCTGATGTGTTATTACAGTGACAAATTTGAGCTCGGAGAGTTATATGACCCTACTCCACTTCCTTGAATAACGGTATCGTTAATCCTTGTCTGTTTATAGTGGCCGTATACGGAACGAATATACTGCAATATCCATCGATTTCGAAGGATATCAGTTCCGTATAATATGTGCGGCAAATAGCGCTATTGGTCTGTTTATAGTGGCGACCAATACCGTATAAGATGTACTTATACGCTAAATACCGGATAATCTGGCTCACTATAAACACGCTCTTTGACAAGACCGGTATTGTATAGTACACAGGTGACCAGTGCAAGCTGCTTGTAGTGCAGCGCAATATATTCAAAATTGTTTTCACCTTTAATTGCTATGGTAGTTAATCTGATTTATTACGTCACTTCTCCAGCGTATACCTACGTATTTGCATTTCATGTGCGTAATGCGCATTTACAGTCTACATTTATCACTCACCGCCTTTATAGACTGCGGGCCACAATACACCCTCTCTCCTTCCCATTGTGGATTTTCCATTGCCTTGTTTTCCCTCAATGGTTTCAAATTAATAGAGGTTATCCTATCAGCGACTGCTATACCTTGTTTAGGACTTGTTTAGGATCCCACCCGTTTGAGCTCGCAACATTGATAACTTGCCAATAAAAATAGTTCTGTAATTCCTACAAGTGAGCAAAGCGTTTGACTGCAGTAATTCCCCCAAAAATCAGTTTGTCGGGCCATTTTTTTTAATTCAATGGTAGGGTTTATTTTTTAGTGAAAGTGGAAAATTTCGTGGGTGATTTTTTACTCTGTTCAAAAAGTAACAAAATAAAAGTAAACAAGAGTATTTTGCAGGTTTGTTTGCAGATTAGGCTTAACCTTGCTTTATAATTCAAGAGTGTCAAGTATCCAAACTAATACGGTCAAAAATGAGTCGCTAAATTGCGTGATTTTCAAAAACCTCCAAAACTCGAGGGAGAAAGGCCCCTCCAACCAGGGGCGTAGCCAGGTTTTATTTGGGGCTGATTTTGAAAAAGGGGACTTTTTTTGGACCTTTCCCCAAAATGTTGGACTTTGTTGACCAAAAAAGCAAGAAAAGCCCATCTTTTTCGCTCGCTACGCTCGCAAATGGGCAAACTTTGAACCTTCGACCGAAAAAGCATAAAAAACATGTTTTTTGCTCGTTAACTTTTCGGTCTGTGGTGATTTTGGGGGTGGGGGTGGGGGTGGGTAGGGGTGTGCCTACCTGCGCCCCTGCCTCCAACACCAACTCCAGTCCGCAAGGTCGCCAACGTGCAGTGACCTTTTCTCCTAAAATAGCCCATGGGGTAACCTCTATTGTTCGTTTACTGTCTATGGTTTATAGTTCTTGTTTTGGGTTGCAAGAGAACATAGGTCCACACTGGACACACACGCACACACATTTTATTGGATAGACCTGCTTCCAAAACAACGCAAATCATGAAAAGGGTTCAGTTTTTATTTTTGTTTTGTCTTTTTTCTCAGTTTCATAAAGTAAAATAGTTCAATTCGGTACATTAATTTAGTTTCTTAAACGCTATTAGAAATTTCAAGATCTACCAATGTAAAATCAGCCCTGTTTCACAGATATTATTTTTTAGGCTGATACGCCCTCAGTCGACGTTAAAAACTGACAAATGAGACATTGATTGTGTATCCCTTCACCCAAGGATATGAGTAATGCATTTATTTGTGAATTTTCAATAAAAACGTTAATAAAAATTACGTGAATCTAGTTTTATCTTTACGGCATTATCGGTGTTCTCTTCAACGGAGTAATAATATTTTTATTTTTTGCAAATTACTTAAAAGTTAATGATAAGTTTATATTACAATTGAGTGGCCTAATATAAAAACGACCTATCCAACATTTGGGTGCAAATTGAGGGCGCTGTAGAAAATGTAAAGGTCACCAAAAGGTCATTATTGAAAACATGAAACCTCATGAATATAGCTTTTTAAAGGTGTAAAATCAACGTTTTAAGAAGTGAAATTGTTATGTATTGCATTGAAAATTCGCCCACAAAAGTCCAGTTTTCTCAAAATCATTCAAATGTGGGATAGACCGGTTTATATTGAGTCACTCAATTGTCATTACTTGTTTTATCATAAAAAAAGACTCCTCCAATATTGACCAAAATGTGACAATCTTATAATTGAAAACCAAATTAAAAAGACTAGTTTGCGTATGACTTCCTGTCAACCGGACCAAAAATGTTGCACTGCGCAGGTCTGCAACCAATCACGTCACGCGTCCTGACGTCAGACGCAAACTAGTCTTGTTAATTAGGTCTTCAATATTAGGCCAAGGTTCGTTCCAGTAGGGCGCATTGCTTGCTGGCGGCCGTATTTTGCTCGTTGCTTTTTTATTGTTGTAATATTTATGTTCAAAAATCATTGAATCTCAGCCGATACAGTAATAATGATCCTCAATTGCAGTTTAATTTCTTTGATTACTGTTATAATAGTATTGAACGGAACAAACTGGCGCACGTGTTGCATTCTACGTTTAAATTTATACTGTGCAATAAAAGAAAGCAGCTCTGCCACCACAGGTACCCAGCAAACACAGAATGTTTGACATAAAACGTTTAAAATGATATAAAATATTTACATTCATGAAAGTTTTTTTGAAAACATAATGTAACATATTAACATTCTAACATATTTTTATGGAAATAAAATATGAATATGAATATTGTATTAAGTGTTGACAAAATATTTTCCAAAAATGTTTGCCAAAAATAATTTGACAATATTTTTAAAACGTTTTCATGACCTTTATAAAACCTGACATTTAAATGTTATTAAAAACTTTTGACTAAAACCAAAACGCGTTTAATGTTTTAAAAACATTTTTGTGTTTGCTGGGATACACTGACATCTTGTCATCAATGATGTACCCGATCTCATTTTAAGCAATCATAAAGATTGTTTTCAATGTAATTTCCCACAAGTCTAGAAAAACAATTGAATAATAATAGTTTTAAGCAATATTTGAATAATCAATTTATTTTGACATCCATATTCGTATATCACTTTCCAGCTACCTAGATGTCATCACATTCCTCAAAAAGTAATATTCTTTCTCTGTTTCCTTTTTCAAGTTCATTATTGTATCTTTTTATCTTCCCCAGTCGTCGTTTACTCCCCAGTCATCCTGCATTTCCTTCTCATCAAACGTGTCAGCCACACGGGAAATCCTTTCCATCTTAGCGTCGGTGTCGCGTTCTGAAACTATAATTTGATCAAGTATTTCATGTCATTAAGGCCCAGAGGGTCACTCCCATTGTGGCCTGTACACCATCCGCGATAATAGAAACGCGTAAAAAGGGTAGTTTTTCGTGGGTAGGAACCATACGCGTGTATCGCGTTTAGGGTGTCAAAACATGCAAAATCAGAAAAAAGGGTAGCAAAATTGCAATGGTTAATACGCGGAAATGAAATTTAGGGTATGAAATTTGATGCAAGGAATAAAGTCCCTGTTTATGGTGTGAAAACAGGCGCGTGTTACCTGTTTAGGGTATCGTTTTAGCTAAGGGTTAATTCCTTGTTTTAATATGGTGCTTTTCAAAAGTTGATTATCGCGGATGGTGTACAGGTCACAATGGGAGTGACCCCCGGGCATTAAGGGCTCTGGTATCATGTGAGTGGTATGAACGTTTCGACAGTATTTTTGTGGGACATGAGAGCACATATCAAATTGAATTCTGAATACGAGGAATGTCCTTCTGATATCAAATAATTATGATTTTTTTTCACAAATTTTATGACAAATTTTGTGACAAATTTGATATTTGTTTTTTGATATTTAACAGTCCTTGCAGCAAACTTTCTAGATCTAATGATATGTACTTAAAGTGTATATAGCTGGGATGAAAAGCCGACGATTAATTTAAAATAATGACCTTTCATATTGAAGATATACATTTTCCCCAAAAGACAGGGGGATCCATATCTTCAATACGAAAGGTCAAAATTTTCAATTGATCGTCGGCTTTTCATTTCAGCTACATGCACTTTAGGTACATAATCATCATTAGATTTATAAAGTTTACTTCGAGGACTGTTGAATATCAAAAATATCAATTTTAAATCATTTGCCATAAAATGTGTATTATATCGCAAATTTCAAAAATTAAAATTATAATCTTCGTATTCAAAATGCAATTCGATACGTCTGATATACTCTCATGTTCCACAAAAACTACTGTCCAAACGTTCATATCCCCTTAAAGGGTTATTGAAAAGGATCACCCGGGCTGGTAATTAATGAGCTATTTTTGAGTTCATTTCCCAAGACCAAATGAAAAAAGTTTTTCTGAGGACAGTTTCGCCATTGAATTCTTCTGGCTTGCTCAAAGCGTTGATCAACTCGCAGAACAAGATGGATCAAAGAAGCAACATGGGACAACACAATGAACATAGACGAGGGCACATATGTTCTATGTCACATTATTTGATCCTCTACTCAATACCAACCAAAACATCCGGTAAAGGTTACCGCTCCAAGCAGGTGGATCAATAACACCATGAACGCTTTGAGAAAGGTTCTGGCGAAACGGTCAGCAGAAAAACGATTTGCATTTGGTATTAGCAAATGAATTAATAAATACCTGATTAAAGAGTTATTCAGATATTTTTGAGTTTAAACAATTTTAGACACATGATGACACTTACACTTATACACATTTTTAAGTTATAAGTTCCATGAAATACCATGTGGGTCTGTCTGGCCCATATTTTCATTGGGCTATTCCAGTTGAGATCTATAAACGCCCCATGGAAGACAGGACCTTAATCTTCCACTCAGAAGGTGTAAATTAGGGTACCTGAACATGCTAAATTTTTGACACCATTTGAAATATAAACTCCCTCTGTGGGAGATTAAGGTCATAGCTTCCATAGGGAGTGTATGTTTACAACAGGAATAGCCCAATTGGAGCCTTCTAAGAACTTCTGCTGTAATCACAATGATATAATATACCAGGCTATCCCAAAAGAAAGAAAGCAAGCAAGAAAGCAAGTAAGAAAGCAAGCAAGAAAGCAAGAAAGAGTGAAAGAAAGAAAGAAAGCAAGAAAGAAAGAAAGAAAGAAAGCAAGCAAGCAAGCAAGCAAGCAAGCAAGCAAGCAAGCAAGAAAGAAAGAAAGCAAGAAAGAAAGCAAGAAAGCAAGAAAGAAAGAAAGAAAGAAAGCAAGAAAGAAAGAAAGAAAGCAAGAAAGAAAGCAAGAAAGAAAGAAAGAAAGAAACAAACAAAGAAACAAAGAAAGCAAGAAAGCAAGAAAGAAAGAAAGCAAGAAAGAAAGCAAGAAAGAAAGAAAGAAAGAAAGAAAGAAAGAAAGAAAGCAAGAAAGAAAGAAAGAAAGAAAGAAAGAAAGAAAGAAAGAAAGAAAGAAAGAAAGAAAGCAAGAAAGAAAGCAAGAAAGAAAGCAAGAAAGAAAGAAAGAAAGCAAGAAAGAAAGCAAGAAAGCAAGAAAGAAAGAAAGCAAGCAAGAAAGCAAGCAAGAAATCAAGAAAGAAAGAAAAAGAAAGAAACAAAGAAAGCAAGAAAGCAAGAAAGAAAGAAAGAAAGAAAGAAAGAAAGAAAGCAAGAAAGAAAGCAAGAAAGAAAGAAAGAAAGCAAGAAAGAAAGAAAGAAAGAAAGAAAGAAAGAAAGAAAGCAAGAAAGCAAGAAAGAAAGCAAGAAAGAAAGAAAGAAAGAAAGAAAGAAAGAAAGAAAGAAAGAAAGAAAGCAAGCAAGAAAGCAAGCAAGAAAGAAAGAAATATGAAAATGAACGGGTAAACAAATATTGAGAATGGTACCTTTCACAACACTTCTTCTTCTTCTTCTTGGATAAGCTCCTTCAGATTCAAAAACACCTGGAAAAAATGTTATTATAACAATGAAGAGTCATAATGTGATCAAGCAAAACGAGTCAGATGTCGGCAATATTGATTTTGAGATATAGCCAATAATAGTGTTTAATTCCTTTGTATTTTATTGTTCTGAGCAACACACAAATGGCCATATCTCTGGAACGGAAGTCTAATTATGATGAGATTTTCAGACAAATAAAGCTCTGAGAATGGTCTAAATAATGAAACTAGAAACTGAATTTTGAATTTGATCGACATCAGACTCATTTAGCTTTATCGCATCATCATTACGTTTCGATTTTCTGAATTTGATTTTTTTCTTCCATTCTTATTTAATGTCAAGGAGTGGGTGAGGTCAAGTCATTTATCTACAAATTGTAACTGACAGAGAAGGAAAATACATTCTTAACCAGATTAGCAAATCGACATTGATTACCTCCAACCCGCTACATGTAGTTCAAATGATTTGTAAATCTTAAAGGAGTATTTTGTGATTATAACATCCTCTTTTTGTGGTATGAGTTAGTAGATGCATTAAAAAAGTATATCCCCAAAATGTTAGAATCGACTTAAGGGATCCAAAATGAGCGTTTATTGCGTTTCGACAGTATTTTTTGTGGGACATGAGAGCACCTCAGACCTATCGAATTGCATTCTGAATACGAAGCATGTCTTTCTGATATCAAATAATTTTCATTTTTAAAAAATCACAATATAATACAAATTTTATGACAAATTATAAAAATTTGATATTTGTCAAATTTTTGATATATAACAGTCCTCGAAGTAAATTATATAAATCGAATGATATATTCTTAAAGTGTATGTAGCTGGGAGGAAAAGCCGACGATCAATTGAAAATTTTGACCTTTTATATTGAAGATATGGATTTTTTTTTTTTTTTTTTACCAAAAAAATTTTTTTTGGTTTTTGGAAAAAAATCCATATCTTCAATACGAAAGGTCAAAATTTTCAATTGATCGTCGGCTTTTCATCCTACCTACATACACTTTAAGTATAAATCATCAGATTTATAAAGTTTACTTCAAGTACTGTTAAATATCAAAAATATCAATTTTAATGATTTGCCATAAAATGTGTATTAAATTGCGAATTTCAAAAATCAAAATTATTTGATAACAGAATGACATTCTTCGCATTCAGAATGCAATTCGATATGTCTGATGTGCTCTAATGTCCCAAAATAAATACTGTCCAAACGTTCATACCCCAGCCCTTAAGGCTACGAAAATAAATCAATTATTGTATTGTATGACTGTTGATTAAAACCTAGACTGTATACATCGCGGATTGATATCAAAAAATATTTTATTTTGAGTATGCTCTTGTGACACAGAAGCTTCACGAATTATTAATTCAAGTCCTATACTTTGTCTACTTTCTTTAACACACAGAATATAGACCAGACAGGTCAACTAATAGCACTCCAAACGTGGGTCTACTTTTTGGCGTAGTGGCAAAAGCCTAACATTTCCCCGCCTATTACGAGCTGATCAAACTTTACATTTCATTTTGTGTCCCTTGTGCACTAAGACCACGACTTATCCCGCTCCAAGTATTTTTTCACATTTGTATCTTAATATGACCTAAACAATAGAGCACATTATTTGTCATGAATTAAATGATAAATAATAATGTTATTAAATTTAAAGAAAAGTTCAGGGACCCCGCTAGTTATTATACATTTCATTTGGTCAAAACCAATGATATTTCACTCACCTGTCAGTTTTGACCATCATGGGTGGTGACCATAAAAGGGCATTTCGTGATCCACAGCCTCATTCCCCCACTTATCTCAAAAAAAGTTGAGATTTTTATATCACTGGAAACCTCTGGCTACATAATGTTTATGTACAAAATATTTCTTGCAGATTAATTCGTTTAGCAAAGATATCGTGAAATTTGAATTTCGTTCTGGTGCACCAGAACGAAATTACAACGTATTGTCTATGGAGCAGTGTAATACACATAATCATGCATAACTCGCAAACGCAATATCGGAATCAACTGAAATTTTGGGAATATGCTTTTTTCGTGGATATGTACTGAAAAATGTCATAAAAAGAGGATGCTAGGATCACGAAATACTCCTCTAAGAGTAACATTTAATCGGTTTTGACAAGATGATATTTAAGTTATTGCGAGTTTCTAATAAACCCCTCAAGAATATACGTATGAACATTCGCATGAATACCATTAAGACTATTTGCTGCTACCATTAAACATAAGAGTACTTACAGGTTAAAAATATAACCACCAACAAGACAACGGTCGCTTTCTTCATTTTGGAAGGTGTTGGTTAACTTTAAAGTAGTCAAGAGTACACACACTGCAGTCAAGCTGTTCACTCGTTTAAATGACTGATAATTTCAATAATCGCAATATTAATACACTGAGATTACCACACCTGAAATAGTATTGATAATTTTGACAATACCCAAATCACTGACCCCTGATCACTGCATGAATAGAGGCCTGAATGAAAGTTTACGAGGGCTAGAGCCAGAAGGTCCTTACTCCCATCGCTGCCCTATTCACGTTTTGACAATTTCTGCATTCTATAGTGTACACAATTTGATAATATGACATCTGGCAGGTATTGTAGATAGGGCCTTCTTCCCCTAAACCCACAAAATGCTAGGTATGCCTGATTTACGTATTTAGAACTCAATAAGCTCAATAATTCAAAAAGGGACACCAATCCTACAGTCAACCATTGTTTGATAATAAACAAACACTTTTGCTTCATTTCACGCGGTATTTCATAGCGAAAATTAGTGGAAAATAATGCTGATCCAGAATTTTTGGACACGGCTACAGCACTAGCGGGCAATCACCTACACACTACTTTTTCAGATTTACTTCCAATTATACCCTAGCATTTTCTGAGATACCCTACATACAAAATCTGAGCCCCATTCGTCAAAAAATCAAGTTTTTCACAATTCTTTTGTTCTTTCCGGACGATGCACCCATTCATATAACAAATACTGTACTTCGACACAGCAAATCCGACGACCAACTGATTTTTTCAATATTTTATTAAACAATAATTTTATTGTCATTAATCAAGGATAACACAATTTTAATCATCCAGTGCTATTGTGATATTATTATTTTTTATCAAAGCAAGATGTTTGATTCTCAGGTTTATTATTTATTATATTAAGGGCCTATTTAAAAAAAACACCTATGTATAGTGCAGCCTCTTTATTACTTTCTTTATTTATTTAAATGTGATGCGATCAAGCAAAATCAGTCGGAACTCGCAAATATTGATTTTGAGATATAGCCAAACAAAGTTAATATTTCCTTTTGTTTCCTATTGTTTTGGAAACTCTTTAATTGCTCATATCTTTGGAACTGGTTGTTCAGTTTTAATGGGGTTTTCTGCTAAATGCAGTTTTGTAACGTTTCTTACTATCCTATAAGAAACTGAAAATTTAATATTTCCGAGTTTCGACTGATTTTGCTTGATCGCATCACAAATCTGAACAACACAACAATCTGAATAACACAAGAAACTAGATCAGGTTACCAATATTTTTCTCATTTAAATAAAGTTCTGTCCTACCACGGGGCGATTCGCATGATAATATAACATGTAATATGTATGAATGGTTGTTGAATCGATCTAGAGACTTGTCCCTCTGTCATCTTCAGCTATCGTAGAACTATATTCCAACATGACTGTCATTTCAATTGTTATACCGTTCCGGTTGGTTTATTGCATACACTCTATAGGTGTGAAAAATTGTTCCACTAATATGTATCCCTATTAACATTACAGTCACACGGTAGTTTTAAAAATAAACGGCTGGTAAAGTTTTGTTAAATTAGTTACTGTTGTAAATCAAGGATAACATAATTTAATTTTTCGTTTTATTCGTTTTATGGAGTACTTCGTAAACCGATGACTTCCCAAGCTTGGAGCTGCTTGGCTACATTCATAAAAAAGAAAGGAAATCCACCAGAAAAACGTTGACAACGTAAAGAAAGCAGCAAGTTTAAGGCATGTAGCTGTTAAAGTGACACTCTCCGTCGAGTTTTTCGATAAATTCATTAATTTCTCAAAAAGTAAAAATAGCAGTTTAACAAATAATAGTTCAAATGAAAGCCATTATTGGGGGCATAATTATCGTATCATTAAAATAGGTCTGACACCAATTAAAACATGTGTTTTGATGTCCCAAGTTCATAGTAAAATATGCTCACGCTCTTTTTTACAGATGGCCTGGAATTTCATATTTCGGTTGCAGCGATTGCCCAAAAATAGGTGGTATGCTTATGAAAAGCGTTTCCGCTTGGAATGTAGATAGTTATTGTTGCTATTAATGTTCGCGATTTTAATTTATGCATTCTTTAGCCGACAATTTTCAATGCATTTTACACACTCAAAATGTCGCTCGCGTAAATACTGATATTTTAAACAGTATCCGTTTTTTAAACGAAACTACTGTCCACATTAGTTCCCAAGACTTTGATGAAAACATAGATACCAAATCAGACTGCATGTGACGAACAGATTTTAAACTAGAATTGAAAGAACCAGCGTATGCACTATGAAAATGCTGTTTCGTAATAAATCGCGTTGTGATAAAAAGAGGGAATTTTGGACATCCTTTTGGCTGTTTTTTTACCAAGGAAATGCGTGACCTACCCCAAACTTCTCATGTAGCCTTGACTTAATGTCCGTGACTGTTTGATATTATTGAATTTAGACGATTTGAACTATTTACTTACATTTAACCCGATGTTTGGCCAGAGAATGTTGTATTATATTCCAAAGATGGCGACAGCTACAGACTCACTTTAAACCAGTAAAAAGGACACGTTTCTGCTCAGATGTTTCAGAGTTTGAGACCATATATTCACGGTTTTCCTATTACAATTCAAACCTATGACAAATTTGGCTGGTTTGCGATATGCGATTTTTCATCCTGATGTGGTAGTGATGTCAGTACAGTGAGCATTTAATTGGGCACAGCCAAATAATTACTAGCGTTCGGTCAAAGCGCTGGTGTACACATGCACACGCTTAATACGCCACATAGATGCGCGAGCGAAACAGCTGCTTCAACGCGTTGACGTTGACTGCCACATCAGGGTGAAAAATGGTAGGCCTACATGTATGACTATAAAACCTCAAACACGCCCCTCGATAAAGGTTGGCAAATGAAGGAGGCGGCAGTTTAGTGAATATGCGAGTGCAAGCGCCGCCCTAACCGTGGAAGGTTTCCGCATACCGAATATAGGTTTATATCATGGCCTCTAGGCCTCATGGTTTATTTTTCGAAAAAAAAGCATAATCAATTGAGAAGGGAATGGATATTGCCATAATAATATCAAAGTTATTACTTGTCGTCCATAACAAGAAGGAATGCATCACGATTGTATAATATGCAGCTTTGGTATTTCATTTGATTACACTAAACATATGAAGCTTTATCTTTACTAAATTTATGCACTGAACATTTGCAGACCAGGCCTTCTACATGTAGATTGTGTTTACAAGAAATATTTATAAAATAAATAAATAACCTGAATCCATATAAGATTTATATAGTGCACCAGAGGATACAAAGCGCTGTAATTTCGCTGCTACTAGTGAATTATCAGAATCAGATATCATCAACTATGAACTACGCATCTGTGTTTCAAGGTCTCCCTTTCATCTATTGACCTTAAAGAAAGGATTAAAATTATTGAATAGAGTCCATGACCTGACGCAACGCATTATTAATGAGTAGCTATTAGGGACAGTCATGATGTTATGGTTGAGCGAGCAACGTATGACTACTACACAGGTCAATGGCCTGATTGCGATCTGGCGGGTTTTTTAAAAGCACGGTCCCTGAACTACGGTGTACCATGAGGGACATGCAAACTTAAAATAATTTTTCACAAAGTCAAATTTTTTTTTTCAAACTGAAATGATTTTCTACAAACTCAAATATTTTTTTTACAAACTCTAATAATTTTCACGAGAGAGCAAGACTCCCAGCGAGACTCAGGCTATCGAGATTGAGTCTATGCGCGATGCGATATGATTTTTTTAAAAGAAGGGTCTTAGACCGCTCGGCCACACGACTTGTTGGTATCCATCTTGAATTTTTTTATACATATAATCGCAACCTCAACATAGGCTTACCACGTGGCAAGCAAAGGCAGAAAACGTACCATATTTTGGAATTTTATTTGCTTAAAAACATTAATGTGTATTAATAGCGCCCAATTGTTGTTAAGGAGGCTGTGTACTCTCAGACATGCATGTAGTAAAAGTGCAATAACTTTGTAATTATTCGCACAAGACATATAAAAGTATACATTGTTATGAAGGCAAGACATCAATAAATCTTAATATAAATACAGATTTGGGGTAAAAACAACAATTCTGAAGAAAATCACAAAAAAGTGAGTTTTTGGCAATATTTGTTAGGTACATCATAAAAAAACACTCTTTCCAAAATATTTTATTTTGTTTTTAGCTCAAACTTGAGGCTCCATTCCAAAAACGGTTGGTTTTTTTATATCAATTGGCCTTATATTTTGAGATATTGACCATATAAGACATCAAATTGAACTTTTTAAAATTCACAAACGCCTATTTGCACAAAATGATGCCTAAAATCGGAAATAGACCAAAATATAAAAAAATGAGAAAACCGTTTCTTGAGTCAATCGTGCTTTTTACGATGATCATATTTGCTTACCTATAGAGGCTGTATTTATTGAGTTATCGTGTACCTAAATCGTCATTTTACCGAGAAAATGAACATTGAAATGATGGCCGTTGAAGTTTAAAGTGGTCACATTTGGCACTTTCATCGAATTTCACAGGGGAATAGGGCAGTTTTCGTTTTTGTACCTTATATTACGTGAACATCGGGTAAATCCACAGCCCCTTGAGAAGTTTGAGCGAAATCCATTCATAACTTGATATTTAAATCGGGGAAAGAACTTGAAAAACCCACATTTTATCAGCTAAAACGGAGCCATTTGACCACTAGGTTTTTGTGAAATCAGTGCTTCCGTGGTGTTTCCATAAGATGCGCCGCGCATGCAGATAAGCGTCGCGTATGCGTAGCGTATTTGTGCGTTAACAAATTGCGCGATACGCAACGCGATGCGTTGTTGGGCAGGTGTAACCTGCTGGTTCAACAAAGATTTTCTTTCCTTTTCAATTTCAAACACGAGTGGAATAGTGAAATAAAATCCTTAAAATATTGCAGTTGGAGTTTACAAATCTGGATTTTCATTCCTTTTATTTATAAAAAACATAACAAAGTGCAAACATCAAAAATCCCTCAATTTTGCGAAAGAAACAATGTCTAGAGTACACAGCCGCGTTAAGAGGCGCACCATTTGATTTCAAGGGGCATGGGAGTTTTTGAAAAAAACTTCGCCCACTAGTGAGACGAAAAAACAACTTCGCCCACTAGTGAGATGGACTTTTTTTTTGCCTCACTGGTGAGTAAAACAAATTTCTCCCACCCAACTTTGTATAAAGGTATACATTATAATTGAAAAATAAATAAATAAATAAAAAAAGGCGGTGAAAATAAATCCTCCCTTTGGAGGCGATAAAAAAATACAAAAAAAATTCTGCCTGACCCAAACTCCCATGCACCCCTGAGAATCTAATGGTGCGTCCCCTGCGTGATCTAAATACAGAAATCCGACAATAAATGGGCCTCTACATGCACAATACATTATATTAAAGTTTGCAACAACAAAAATTAAAGTTTGTAATAATTATTCGAGTTTGTAAAAAATCATTTGAATTTGTAAAAAATGATCAAAGTTTCTCATGGTACACCGTACTGAACATAACATATCCGTGGGCATATGACTGAAATTGCCTAGCAATTGACGTCTCATGTCAACACAGTCTATAGTGTGATTAGAACATTATTGTCTGGTGATCATTATAGTATGATCAGTACGAAAAATCCAGATTTTCAAAATTTAAAAGAACCACTTTTTAGCGGAAATTTTCGTAAGTTACACAGCTGAAGTTATGAAAGGGTTGAAAGACTACAATATTATGGCATAAACAAGAATATGTTCGATTGGTCTTTATTCCTATAGGCTGTACCCTTAAAAAGCCCCCACCTCGGCTCACTTTTTGAAACTTGGTCCCATTTTTAATATCAATAGCAAATCGGTGTTTTTAAAATAGCATCATTGTCATTAACATGCCTATTTGTTATTCGTTTAATTTAATCGATCATTCAATTGATCATGAACTTAATATTATAAAACAAAACATAATTATATAGGATATTGGCCATTGGCCAAGAACAACATAATAACCTTTCTGATTGTTCCAGAATGCTAACAACTTAATATCGCATCGGCACATTAAAGATACATAACACTTTGTGTTTCAAGTTGATAATTATGACAAAGTTTAAATCCGTATCTTTTATAAATGGGACCAAGTTTCAAAAAGTGAGCCGAGGTGTGGGCTTTTTAAACTTGCTGCTTTCTTTACGTTGTCAACGTTTTTCTGGTGGATTCTGTTAACAAGTAATATTGTACTTAAATAGTCTAAATCCGTTTGGGGTGTAAAAGTGCAAGTAAGAAAAAGTAAGTGAGTAACCATACAAGTAAAACTCAATACAATAAATACCCGACATGTTTACCTTATGATATTTTGTAGTTTTTTGTGTATCAAATTACTATAGACGAATCTAATTTTACGCATTCCATCACCCGTGTTACACGTAGAGCGTGTTTATAGTGAGCCAGAATATCCGGTATTTAGCGTATAAGTACATCTTATACGGTATTGGTCGCCACTATAAACAGACCAATAGCGCTATTTGCCGCACATATATTATACGGAACTGATATCCTTCGATATCGATGGATATTGCAGTATATTCTTTCCGTATACGGCCACTATAAACAGACAGGGATTGACGATACCGTTATTCAAGGAAGTGGAGCAGGGTAATATAACTCTCCGAGCTCAAATTTGTCACTGTAATAACACATCGCCTACAGATATGGTACGGCACTGTAGCAATAATGTTTTTATAAATGGTCGGTATCGTTTCGAAGGCAAACTATTTGAAACTGGCACCATATTTGTGTCTCCCACATTGCATTGCGGTGACCTCGAACCAATGACGTAGAAAAACATAGATCGCTGAGCTCGAGCTGGTACGTTGCCGTTTCATTGACAATCACACACTGAATAAGCCATTATGAAATGAAGGGACCTAACAAAATCAGCATCAAATACAACTAAAATGGGAACTGAATTTACTCTAGCATGTATGGATTAATAAAATTAAATAAATTACTTGTTTTACCATATTCAACTTTACTGTGTACCATTTTTTTATCAACAAAATTGCTGAATAATAAAGGCAAGCACGCTCCTAAATCTAGTTCATTCGCCCGTTGCCATGCAGCGCTACAGGAACGGCGACTGAAGGCGAAATTTCGTAAAGTGGTAGAGTTGTTTACGGGTTGTTTAGCGTGGCAACACTGCTGAAATACCAGATTCAGGCGTGTTTGCCTTTATAATTCAGCAATTTTGTGATAAAAACAATGGTATACTGGGAAATGTAATGCGTTTTAATACATGATTTGTTCAACTTTGTGTATAATACAGCACCCAAACCGGGACCCAAACCTGCTTCACAGATTCGGCGAGCAGGGCACTCTATCCTTTCTACCTCATTGCCTCGAACACGCTGAGTTCAACCACCTCGGATTCAGAATAGCGCTATTGATTGCCACTATAAACAGCCGAGATAACGGATAAGTCACATTCCATTCTAATCCCATATGCGTATAATGATACCGTATAAATACCGTACACCACTATAAACACGCTCGTAGACAAACGAATGATGAAACTTTACAACACGATGCAATCTAACATCGATTTGTAAGCGGCTTTAATTCACCCAATTGGGCAGTCACAACACCAGTTTGGTGCAGGGGGGACCCAGTAATGGCCAAATGAATTCTGACCATCACTTGGCTCTTTGGATTCGTCTATATTCCTAACATTAAATTGGGCAGAATCCAAAGCACATCATAAGTTTTTTGGAAATAAACACTTGTCTAAACAATCATCACTGACTCAGGGCAGCATTTCATGTGAGGCAGATCAACTATAACTGTATGTCCTACATAATGTTGTATAAATGTCTGTTTTAAATTCACTTGCTGTTTATTCCCTTTAATACTGCATAGAATCCAATCGCTTCGTGAAATAGACCTACTGCCAACCATAAGTATTCATTAATTTATGGTTTATCAAAGACACAGTATGCACAACTTTACAGCATATGTCCATGACCTATCACGCTCAGCTCCTTTATAGTATAAGCAATACAATCAACAGTAGCTAACAGTTACATCCATGTATCCAAACATATATATCACTAATATAATTTCACACCAGGGCTTAATTTTAAAAAATGTGACTTGAAATATCCACAAATATGAAATAAATAGCATTATATCAAATGCATCAGTAGGCCCTACACTTCACATGGAATCGTCCTTGTCCCGGTCCATCCCTTTTTAAAGGGATTTTTATCTAACCTTAATATTGCGAATAATGTCGAAAACGTTTTGCTCTTTTAGGGCTCTAACTTATCTTGAAATGCACCAACAATAATATATTGGAATGCTACCTTTTGTGGCACTTTTGTGTTGGAATATTTATACTTGACCCCGTCGTTTTGTTATTATTTAAAGGACTGTAGCCCAAATTCAATACACATTTCAAATTGGGTCAGAAAAATAACTATTTAATTATTTGCTTGATTTGCCTGCCCATTCCATTTCCATAATGGGTGGCTAACGGTGCAAACTTGGGGCAAGGACGACAAAACATGGATTTGGTAAAATACATAGCATAGAATCCTCGTTTTGTTATCCTCCGTTTGTAAATGCATACTGGTAGACAGGCAGGTCCAATATTTTTTATCGTAGTTGCGCCGACATCCACTACTCAAAATATTGGACCTGTCCGTCGTCTATCACACGGTAGAGGATAGTAAAAACAAATATTCCTATCGTTTATTCTCTAATTCGACAAACTGTAAGTTGAACAAAATCCTGTCAAATTCACATTACGTACTATATAGATGGCAATGTTTTTTGCATGTAATAAGGAGAGTGGTTTTGAATAGACTCCAATCTCAATCGCAATCTCTCTATTATTTCAAAAAGAACTCGACAAACTGTAAGTTGATCGTTATTGTTATTGGTCGTCCTGTTTTAGCCTGTTCAATTTTTGCTGCTGGTGCTCTTACAGCTACAGGTGCCCTCACAGCTACAGGTGCACTCACAGCTACAGGTGCACTCACAGCTACAGGTGCTCTCACAGCTACAGGTGCACTCACAGCTACAGGTGCACTCACAGCTACAGGTGCACTCACAGCTACAGGTGCACTCACAGCTACAGGTGCACTCACAGCTACAGGCGCACTCACAGCTACAGGCGCACTCACAGCTACAGGTGCCCTCACAGCTACAGGTGCACTCACAGCTACAGGTGCACTCACAGCTACAGGTGCACTCACAGCTACAGTGCACTCACAGCTACAGGTGCACTCACAGCTACAGGTGCACTCACAGCTACAGGTGCCCTCACAGCTACAGGTGCACTCACAGCTACAGGTGCACTCACAGCTACAGGTGCACTCACAGGTACAGGTGCACTCACAGCTACAGGTGCACTCACAGCTACAGGTGCCCTCACAGGTGCACTCACAGCTACAGGTGCACTCACGGCTACATGTGCACTCACGGCTACAGGTGCACTCACGGCTACATGTGCACTCACGGCTACAGGTGCACTCACAGCTACAGGTGCACTCACAGCTACATGTGCACTCACAGCTACAGGTGCACTCACAGGTACAGGTGCACTCACAGCTACAGGTGCACTCACAGCTACAGGTGCACTCACAGCTACAGGTGCACTCACAGCTACAGGTGCACTCACAGCTACAGGTGCACTCACAGCTACAGGTGCACTAGTGGGTAATTAAAAGAATTCATGGAATTATAAAATTTAGGGTAATTATGGAATTAGAGGGGTTATTTTGTCGTTTTGATGCACCGTCAAAATGTTGGGATAAAAAAAATCGTATTTTTTGATGTTTTCGGGTTCTTGAATTTTTCTTAAAATTTAGTATTTTCTAAAAAATATATTTCTATACTTTTTCTGCTGCTTTTTATCTTCTATTTAAAAAAACAAACATCTCTAGCATGTACGGTTGCGTACCGGTACTATGTTGAAATCCGATACCTAAAGTCCAAGATGGCCGGCAATTGAATATACAAATTAGTTCCTAGCATTTTAGGGTTTAAAAAAATGAGTTTTGGAGCACCATCATATGACTTGGATACAGTAAAATATCAGTACAAGAGTTGCCATGGGTACCACAAAACGGTGTTAATAGGAGGTGGATAAATAGGGACAGAAGTTTGAAAGACTTTTTTCAGTTCTGCTAACATCTGCTGAAACACCGATTGTTTGCTTTTTCAACTTAAAGTTTTAAAAATTGACCCTATATTGTCCGCATTCATTTGTCGTAGTTTCGCGGTCATTGGTTTTAGGAACAATAACACGAAATCTGGTCGTTATATTGCCATAATGATCCATTGACCCGTTAAGATATAGCGGACCTGACCTATAAGCCTATAATTCAATTTGGTACAAATGAGTATTAGGCATGGAGTGTTTTAGATTTGGTAGAAGTTTCTAATTCAGTCCGGGGGCACTGCTAATTCAAAGACGTCTCTGATATCAAATACTCTTGAAGCGTCATGTCACATAACAGTATCATATTTCAGAGATGTCTCATAAATCACATACTCCCTGTTTCAAAACCCAGTCGCAAACGATATAAATAATTTTGATGAACGTGGCAGCGCAGTGGGAATAATTTTGTGTATAGGGCTTATCAGGGTTGTAGCTAGCCCAAGTTGAGTGCCTGCTAATTTTACTATTCAATTCATGAACTGGATAGTAAAATTGGGATTTTTTTTACTTCAAAACATTTGATTTTGATTTTGGCCATTGCAATCTAAGTGTGTTCTGGGACCATTCAGAATTTGCACAGATATATATCATTTTTGCACAGGTAGATATTTGCTAAACATAGGAAAGCTTATTCTAATACACTCAGCTTCGTTCCGATGTGCTGCATCGAGTGCCCAGCTGTCAACAAAGCTCGACGTATGTGATATCACAGACCCCCGTATGTGAAATCACTGACCCGTCTTTGAAATCAGACACGTCCGGTTATTACGAGTGCCCCCGAACTGAATTTGCAGTATAATGACACCAACTTTTAATACTTAAAAGTATTAAAACCACGTCCTAATAAAAATCCCTTTAAAAAGGGATGCGTCTGGTCCAGAGAGAAGATTGGGTGCGTTGTGGGCATGGAAACAGACTTGAAGAATCAGGAATCAAATACTAGTATAATTATGTACTCTCATGGCGTTTTATTAGTCGACATATAAAAATAAATGTAGTTGGTGGTAATTAAATATACAAATTATAAGAAAGTTTTGACATCTTGACAATTATAGTGGTATTAGAGATATAAGATGCACTTGAGTAATGTCTGAACAATTATTAAAAAAAAGACTTAAGTGAAATGTGCAAATTGTATTTGTCTAACTGATTGTATACTGTTTGAATAGTTTAGCATACTATTTGAATAGTAATATGCTGGTGGAGCAGCGACAGGGGTTTTCTCTAAATTGATAGATACTTTTGACACCATTGACCCCCTATGACCTTTGACCAAGGATGACCTCTGATTGATGACCTCTGACCTTGGATGACAAGTAATTAATTAATTAATTAATTAATTAAATTTATTTATTTAACTGAAAACTCTTTCTTTCTCCATTTATTAAGGGTTAATATATTTAACCAATCCCTGTCACAAAATAGGGCCACAAAAATTGTTGTGTTGCCTTCAATCGACGACCCTAAATCATGAAAAATCAGGGTCACAATTTTTTTTAATGATGATTTGTTCAAAAAATTAATGTTTTTCACTTAAAATTAACATTTTATTGAAAGACTAGTCTTAAAATGATTATCTAACATGTCTAACAAGTATCCAGAAGTCAAAATTGACAAAATGTCCCCTAATTGAAGAAGCATCATTATTTAATATTTGAGGGACTTTTAAAAACTGAAGCTTAAAAAAGAAATCCACCGACCGACACAACTTTCCCATTGTTCACACCTGAGGGCAACACAACAATATATTTCTTTGGCCTAGTTTCATATCACCTGTCTATTGATGGTAATATGAGCTCTTAGCTCATATGCATGTGTGAATGGAAAAAGTTCACTGACATCGACCTAGGGCAGGTACGCATGCTGCACTGGAACTCACTGGGGCCGAGCGAAAAATTACAGCAATATATACACAGGACTATATCCATGTAATTTTGAAACTGTATGTATATCTTCTGATTTATTATATTGTACTTTCTAGCTTTGACCTATGAACCTATTATGGCCACAATTCTTCCTACTAAATAATTTAATTTATGACACCATAACCGCCTTACGCTAAAGGTGAATGTCTTATACTGCCGTCTCTGTCTCAGTATGTCAATGATCACTGTATGTATATCTTCAGCTGAGTTATAACAGTTAACTTCTGGAATGTGTCACTGGAACTCACTGGGGATTTAATTCCGACACTATATGCATCTGGCCCCTTGGGGCCAGACGCGAAAAGGTCTGGCATTCCAGGCTGAAATATAGCTTTTGATTGTGGTTAAAATCGCATAGAAAGGCCCAAAAAAGAAGAAAAAAAAAGAAAGAAAGAAAGAAAGAAAGAAAGAGAGAAAGGAAGAAAGAAAGAAAGAAAGAAAGAAAGAGAGAAAGGAAGAAAGAAAGAAAGAAAAATAGAAATATAGAAAGAAAGAAAAGAAACATTGAAAAATTAAATATAGTACAGCTCAACTGATCATACTTTTCCTACATTCGACCTTGCATGATTTTTGAGTTGACACAGTCATGAAAATAACTATAGATACTTGACAAGACCATTAGTAGCCCAGTTCTGAACCTTTTCATTGATCATTCATAACAATAGGTATCTGATGGATCAGTGAAGATAAGAAGGGATTATAATATATCCGTAACCTTGATATTATAGTACATCTCGAGGAAAAAGTGCAATGGACATGTTTTCATTTTATGTTTCAAATATCCCGCGCATGAAAATTGAGTATTTAACCCAAAAATGAAAATGGAACAATTTATTGGAAATCTGTTTTAACAGATTTTTTGACATCTTTTTCTGCACTGTATTATACCTAAATTAAGAAATTTGATAAATATTCAAAGAAAATATAGGTCATCCAAAATATTGTGATTTTTACACATTTTGGGGCAAAAAAAGGAAAAATAAGCAAAAATATCAAAATCTGTCTAACAGTTTCATTCATTCTCACAGCTACAGGTGCACTCACAGGTACAGGTGCACTCACAGCTACAGGTGCACTCACAGCTACAGGTGCACTCACAGCTACAGGTGCACTCACAGCTACAGGTGCCCTCACAGGTACAGGTGCACTCACAGGTACAGGTGCACTCACAGCTACAGGTGCACTCACAGCTACAGGTGCACTCACGGCTACAGGTGCACTCACGGCTACAGGTGCACTCACGGCTACAGGTGCACTCACGGCTACAGGTGCACTCACGGCTACAGGTGCACTCACAGCTACAGGTGCACTCACAGCTACATGTGCACTCACAGCTACAGGTGCACTCACAGGTACAGGTACACTCACAGCTACAGGTGCACTCACAGCTACAGGTGCACTCACAGCTACAGGTGCACTCACAGCTACAGGTGCACTCACAGCTACAGGTGCACTCACAGCTACAGGTGCACTCACAGCTACATGTGCACTCACAGCTACAGGTGCACTCACAGCTACAGGTGCCCTCACAGCTACAGGTGCACTCACAGCTACAGGTGCACTCACAGCTACAGGTGCACTCACAGCTACAGGTGCACTCACAGCTACAGGTGCATAGGGCCTGCACTTTGGCTCGACATTTGAAAGGGGCGTGAATTCATTTTTGGATACGCCCCTATTATAATTAGGTAATACTCGACTCACACACATTCCCTATTATGTATATACATGTACCACATGTAGTAAATCTGTCTGCTTTATCTGTATTGTGCCGTTCTTAAGCAAATAGTTAAACACGATTTCATCAAACATAATAACAATAGCTCTTTTACAGTGTGCAATCATCCCGGGCAATAATTTGGCAATAATAGAGGATGTGCGTGAAATTATTGATTGGCTCCATACAAAGGATTTGAACCGGTGTCCTTCACCGTAATCATGGCGCAATGCAGTGCATTCAATCAAACGTTGTCGTCAACCTATTTGATCGCATAGTGCATTAAATTTGTTATGTGTGTGAGACGAGCTGTCGCGGTAGATTGCAATAGCTTGTAATCATGCTTTTGTTGAATGAATTTGAGTACTCCGCCATATTTACGGTATGCTACGTCATAATCTAGGTGATTATTTGCATTGGATGTCTTGAATACGCTGGCGAAGTTGTGTAATAATCGGACTAATGCTATAACAGTAGGTGAATACAAGTATTGAATATAGGCCTATCGCGTTGCAAAGCCCAATTCAGTGATCCCAGCGAAAGTGAAAAAAAAAATCAAATTGTTACTTTTATAAAAAATTTTAATGAAAAAAATTGGCAAAAAACCCAAGAAAACGGCAGTATCGACGAAGTTGAAGCCCCATTCAAATAGGCCTACATGTAGCTAATTTATATACTGTCTGTAATTACAGATTCACGTAAATGCATTATTTTTGTCTTAAATAGGCCTACACGGCTTTTGGCTGAACCACTAGCAGAAGACATCAAATTGATGTTTTCATGACCTTTGACATTCTTTTGTGGCGAGTGACATGGTCAGTTCAATTCACGCCGAGTGTCCTTGACAGGTTTGACCCTGCTTCAGTGGTCATGAAAGAATTCAAAAGATAACCTCTGCTCCAACAATCCCAAGCAATTGTCTGAAACTGCTTTTCGGATGATGTATCATAAGAACTCAGTCGTCAAATGATGATAGTCATATAATGACCAAAAGATTATTACTGACTACTATATCATTGAAGACTGAGTTCCGCAGTACAAAATCTGAATTTGGATGATTTTTACGATCGTCCGGATGAAAAAATCACTGAATGTGCCGTTAGTTCCCTCCTCTCCTTACCTTGGCAATATGAATCAAAGAAAAATAAAGAAAAAAATAAATAAAACCAGAAAAAAAAAGACAAAGAAAAGAAACAATAAAAGAAAAACAAATATGAAAAGTTCGAACAATATTTGGTTTATAAAATTAATGTGACCGTGATGAGGCTCGAACTCACCACCTTCCGATTTAAAGTTCGAAGCGCTCGTGAACAAAATTCTGATGCCTTACCAAGTGAGCTGTGCTCCTGAGATACGAAATAAAGATAAAATAATGCACTGTATACCTGCTTGTGTCGGTAATTGATTTGCTCATATTCCATAATGGTACAGTGCAACAGAGCAAAAATGCCCATAATTTAAAAGCTATATAATTTATGAACAATATACACTACACATAAAAATACTAATACAAGGGCATTTCAACATAAGAATCCAAACAATTAAGTGCCAACATGCACAGCTTTGTCCTTATATCACATTTGGGTTTTTAACAAAATGTTATCAAACCTCTAATGTGATTGGCAGCTGCACAAGGCATCTCTTTGATAGCTGATAATGGCCATCCATTCAGCAAGTGGCTACTAACTGACCTTGACAGGCTTGAATGAGCACTGTCATCTGCTACAAAACCATCACACTCTAGGTTTGACAATGGAGTGAAAGACTATTATCATTGATTAGGCGCGGATTTTAAAAGTACAGCTCCTATGCGTGTATAGCAAAAAATTGGAATAGAATGTTTGGAGTCATGTAACTAAAATACTAAATGCATTCTGCAAAATGTGCTCTATCTGATTTATAAAGCATTTCATTAGCTTTAATTTGACACATTGTTTGACATGTTTGGAATTAGGGTAAATCATTAAATAAAATATTTATTAATTAATCAATTATGTCAATTAATTAAAAATTTAATGCAAATATGCATATTTTCTCTGACAGAATTGTAGGATTTGACAAGAGCCA
Organism: Amphiura filiformis; assembly: GCF_039555335.1. NCBI lineage: Eukaryota > Metazoa > Echinodermata > Ophiuroidea > Amphilepidida > Amphiuridae > Amphiura > Amphiura filiformis. The sequence goes on from NC_092629.1 coordinate 85,709,933, forward strand.
TTTTTCTTGTAAGTTTGATTCTTATAACATACCGGTATCGTATTGCGTCCCATTATAGTTACAGAAAAAAATACGCGTGCAGGACACACATACGCACACCTACACACACACACACCCAAAGGATCGTACCGTTTTACAATCGTATAACATTCTTTGGCGCTAGTAGTAGTAGTAGTAAATTCCAATTTTCTTTGCTTTACCTCACTTGTTCTGCTCAAAATTAAAAGGGGACATATCTGACAGTGAAAGCTTACATTTTATGGAAATTATGTTTAACTATTTGTTTAAACAGCACAAAACAGATAAAGCAAAATTACTATACATAGGACTATACATGTATGGTATGCCAGGGACTGTTTAAGAATATATCATTAGATTTATGATATTTACTTCGAGGACTGTTATATATCAAAAATGTGAAAAATATCAAATTTTAATAATTTGTCATAAAATTTGTATTATATCATAAATTTCAATGAAATTTATTTGATATCAGAAAGTCATTCTTCGTATTCAGAATGCAATTCGATATGTCTGATGTGCTCTCATGTCCCCCAAAAAATACTATCAAAACGCTCAAAACGCTCATTCCAGATCCCTTAAAGTCATAATGTACGATCTTATAATATGAATTTGGTTAATTTTTTCAAACCTGATTTTTTAGCATATTTGTAATGTTTACAACTTGCACCTAAATGGAATCAGCCAAATTGCTTGTGTTTGTAGGTAAATAGAGCAAAGTTCGACATAAAGTCATAATGTCCTCCCATAGAACTGCGTGTTAAACGGCCAAAATAACAAGCAGTGTTTCTTTCGCTTATTATTATTTCAGCTAAAAATTAACAGAAACCATTCCCGATAATTATTACTAGTATTATTTCAGCATTTTGAGTATATAATGACAAATTTAAAATTTGAAGGAAATCGTACATTAAGTCTTTAATTTGGTTAATTTTCTTTGTCTTTTTTTTCTTTTCTTGTTTTATTTATATTGCCAGGGTAAGGAGAGTAGGGAACTAAAGGAATATTCAGTGATTTTTTTGATTTTTTTTTCATCCCGACGATCATAAAAATCATCAAAATTCAGATTTTGAATACTAGACTGCGGAACTCGGTCTTCAATGATAGTCAGTAATTTTTATATTTTGGACATTACTATGACTATCATTTGAGGACTGAGTTCTTATGATCCGAGGAGCAGTTTCAGACAATTGCTTGGGATTATTGGGGCAGAGGTTATCTTTTGAATTCTTTCATGACCACTGAAGCATAGTCAAACCTGTCAAGGACACTCGGCGTGAATTGAAAGACTATGTCACTCGCCACAAAAGAATGTCAAAGGTCATAAAACACCAATTTGGTCATTTGGTGTCTACTGCTATCTAAAGGCCTTATATGGCTGATTTTGTATCTTTCGTCATTGTCATAGATGTGCTAACAAAGCTTGCTAGTGCAGTGGTTCAGCCGAAAGCCGTGTGTCTAAGGCAAAAAATAATGCATTTACGTGAGTCTGTAATTTATATACCGGTACTGACAGTATATAAATTAGCTACATGTATTTGAATGGGGCTTCAACTTCGTCAATACTGTCGTTTTCCTGTTTTGTTTTTTTGCCATTTGTTTTTCATTAAAAAATTTTATAAACGTAACAATTTGATTTTTGTTTTCACTTTCGCTGGGATCACTGAATGGGACTTTGTAGCGCGGATTATTCAAAACTTGTTTTTACCTACTGCTATATAATTATATAGTATTAATCCGATTATTACATAACTTTGCCAGCGTATTCAAGACATAGGTTATGTAAGGGATAAACTGTACATGGGTATAGAGGCCCTGCATGCTTTTATTGATTGTCAGTGTGCGAGACGAACGATGTATAAATCTGGAGGTCACATCATCACTTATCATGCTTATTGTAAAAAGTTTGTCCAATGCATATACTGTGTGTAGGCCTATTGTTCCCGGTATTGTCAATGCAATCAAGCAAACAGGTATTATATTTTGAAAAGGCCGCTATAGTATATTCACATGGGTGTCTTGAATGGCCAATCATATGGGACATAATCAAATTGCAGTGACTGCTTCCTTTGTTACCACATGTCAGTCATCTTGTGATTATTGGACCATGTAAACCTGCAAAAAACGAGCCAAAGTGCAGGCCCTATGTGCACTCACAGCTACAGGTGCACTCACAGCTACCGGTGCACTCACAGCTACAGGTGCACTCACAGCTACAGGTGCACTCACAGCTACAGGTGCACTCACAGCTACAGGTGCACTCACAGCTACAGGTGCACTCACAGCTACAGGTGCACTCACAGCTACAGGTGCACTCACAGGTCATAACAAACGGCCTACATGCTTAATTTCTAATAAAATATTGAAATTGTGAAAAATATAGGTATTTATTGATTTTCATCTTTTTTCTTGCAAATATGCTAATAATATGCAAATTATGAAATTGCAAAATAAAGTTTCTACATAGCATACATCTTTCAAGTATGATGTTCAAAATGACAGACATCAAAAAGAGATTCGATGAAATGTAAAGGTGTAGTAACAATTTTGGCATGGACTGTCTGGTTAGGCAAAGTACGGTAAGTTGAGCTGTACACTGAAAATAAATCAATGTTTGAGCTTCTTGACATTTCACCTTAATTTATTTTCAACAAAATTATACGCGAGACCCTCACACGACGCTGCAGAGCCCTGGCTCGCATCATTGATCGTTTTGTTTAATCATAATACTCGGACTACCACAACATGACTACACAGTAATACTATACAATATTGGAAAATCAGACGTTTTTTAAGGTTTCCATTTAGAATCTTTCTAAATTATAATCAAATCATCAAAAATTGGGTGCCAATCTGTTGTAATTAAAGACCGAGATAAAAAGAATTTATCGCGTCTGATGTCACTGTAAATTACGATCCTCGATTGGTTTACACAGGTTAATCAGCGCGTAAAAGGAGGACCGGTCGATCTGGTGCTGATCGGAGAAAAGGAATAGCAGCAAATGGCGAAAAATGTCGTACTTTTACAAGGCAAAAAGCAGCTTTTCTAGACATTGTGGACATGGTGCCTTCACCAAAGAAAGTTTCCAACTATAAAGGCCTAACTTTTGAGATGGTTTGCATGTCGAAAGGTGCAAAATTAACAATAAGGCGTCCAGTTATAAATCTGTGTTCAGCAAGTCATCATCACGACACTTGTAAACAACTAGACTATGGACTTCCAATTTTAAACTGGATTTTGAGTGGGCAAAGTCCCTGACACTCACACTGTCAATCACACTTGTTTATCAATCAAATTTAACCGCAAGCAAATACAATACGCGCTCATGCACTTAGTGACGCGTTCATGCAATTACACAACACAATGCCGGCAGACTTGTGTACCATGTAGTTATTAATGGTAATGATAGGTACCCGGAGGATTTAAACCATAACGAGATCTGGGCGACCAATCACAAGCCAGATTTATTTAAAGATGCATTACATCATAGCCAATTTTAGTAGGCCAGATTTCCGACAATCTCATCCATAGAAGCTCATAGACAGCCGTGTTAAGCATCTCTGACCGCAATCCAATGTCAGTAGTCCACTTGGGGAGCTAACAAACAGAGGGTGTAGGGTGACTAAAAAGATCAGATGTGAAAATCTATCAATTGTGCACACATTAATTAAATCGGAGTTTTAAGCTCAAATACAATACCCAGAGTATATGCAGAATGGGCAAGTGGACTACGGGGTAGTCTAGTAAACAACCCGTGCTCGAGTTTGATTGACAGGTGACGTCAGACGCGATAAATTATCTTTATCTTTGTCTTTCATTATAGGAATAGATCCAGTCAGTGGGCTATGTACATTCTGTATCATACGATATTACGACGCAGAAAAGTTGAAAAAACGTTGATTTTGTTGCTCAAAATATGCTTTGTGTGAATGAGGTGAACAAATATAATAGTTCAGTCCACAAGTGTTATTTCTCTAGATTATTTTGATACCAAATATAGCTATTAGTATCACACGGTTAAGTATGAAAACAAACCAAACCTGAGTGATCGGTCCCCGTATTCTCCCGTGTGTACCATTACTGTGTATGTACTAGTCAGGGGATGACACTCTATTCACGTGGTTTCTTTTCCAACGCTAAAAGATTACGAATTTTGGTGGTTTGTAAATGAAAAGTGTCCGCACTATCGATTGATTACGTAACTGCTATGAATAATTTATTAGTTTTTAAATGCAATCGCCTCGACCCATTAATACATATTATCTGTATTTATCCAAGTACTTGGAATAGCAATCTGGTGAGTTCACTGAACTACGCCCAAATACTGATGGAGTTTTAATGGCGCTAATCCTTTCCATACACAGATGAACAAATACAATAGGAGAAGGTCAACACATATGACCTCCTATATGACATGTTATATGAGATGTACAACAACCTGAATATCATAAAGATCAGTGTTCGTTTGTGCATATGAACTGCATATTTACAATACTAAATATTACTCGTTATATATTATGTCAAATATTGGTATTATGACAACACGGTATATACATTGTATATAAAACGACTAATAGATCCTACTATCATGGCGTCAGGTCATTGGTTCATCATATCCCGTATGTTTCTTAAAATTCATTCATATTTGAGACAAATTTCTGTGCCCATTTTATAGGCGTACAGGTGGATCCGGTTTTTTTTGTCATTTTCATATCTTTTTGATGAAAGAATTAAGGTTTTCCACTGCACGGAGGCCACTATGTGATACTAATTTAATGCTATTTGTAAATGAATGCGGATTCCCGGTTGTTGTTTTTCCACAGTGTGACAACTAGCAACTGTCCACCCATGGCCATCCAGACAACATCATCACATAATAAAACGTCTGTATTTTTACGATGAGTAAATATTAAACTGAACTTTGCCTTGGAACATTGTGTAAGACGGTGTAAGATTTTGTGGGCGCCCTCAACATTATTATCCTCTTTGTATCCGTAAATGACATGGCATAGACTGTGTGAATTCTATGAAGACTAGGGGCCTACTTATACATGGGGTCATATCCATGGACACAAGTAACGATAATTGACAACACGATACGCGACTGTATTTAGGCTAGATATATTGCATCCTTAGTAAGGCTGCGAAGTCTAGCCGTGACCTTGAAATGACCTCTGATGACCTTGAAATGACCTTCACTACATTTTTCATCATATCCACATAACATATACTAAGCTAACTTAATACACTAAAGGAAGTTTTGGATGAGAAAACGGACATTTTGATGAGAAACGGCCAAAATGGTGAGAATTTAAATTTTCTCATTCTTTTGGATGAGAATCTTCCTGGTGTGTGTGTCAATCATTATTGTCTTATTAAAATCCGGGACTTTGGTTGACCTGTGCTAGACTCCAGCACATGTTAATGACGCAAAGACAGTTGTGGTAACACCATGGTCGCAGACCTGCAAAAAAGCTCAAAACAGATAGTAATGAAACCAGTTTTTATTTTCCTTGCTCTAGCGAGTTCACAGAGAAGGTGTTTCTAGTACAATGCAGCGTCGGACTCTAGCTGAGAGCGTAGCCTGAGTCCAAACGGACTCCAAGAAGGGCTCTCCATACACAAATGAACAAACACAAAGGAAAGTAGTCTCCTCCGTGACCAGCTTGATTTCGATGGAGCGAAACCAAATTGGCTGCAGAGGAGACGGGTAATTTTGCCATGCAAATGAGGTGAGTGCCCTCTCAAGAATAACTACTCTCTGGTACTAGTGTTGAAATATTGCGTCTTTGGTATCCATCTTGCCGATGGTGGCGTGAGCAGAATAAATCTAGAAACTATCGTACCAGGTCTAACCTAACAAACATTATCTACAGTCTATAACCATCCTGCCACACCATCCACTTAGTAATCTTAATGCATCTTATACTACACACTTGACATTTAATATGGAATATTTTTTCGCAAAATTCCAAGACTGGTCTGGACGGAGTCTGCATAAACCGCACGGGCTAAATATTAATTGGGTGTGTCGGGAGACGGTGTAAAATAGTTGTTTGATAAAAAATGTGCTTTGCATAAGTTTACATTATGGTGCTCTTAATGTAGCGAATTTGCCTAAAAGCTTTGTGGGGGACACAATTTCGGACTTTATGCAACATTGTGCTGTTATTATCAAATTCATAGGGGTTTGAGGTGATATTTCTTAAACTTCGCCAGCAATTGGCATTCATCACATCTGAAACGCTTCTCCTCCCACTTTCAAAACTGGTAGATTACAAGTGCATTTCAGTTCTGATGAACACTTATTGGTATTTAGATTCAGTAATCGCCTCAAACCTCAAAAATAATATCAGAATAAAGTTGCTCAAATACAAAATTTTACCCCACAAAAATCAGATTCAGTCTCCTTAAATCCGCCATTTTGGGCTAATTCACAACATAATGAGCACCATAATGTAGACTAATGGAAAGCATATTTTCTGTTTAACAAACATTTTACACCATCTCCCGACAACCCCCAATTAATATTTAGCCCGTGCGGTGTATGGAGACCCCTTCCAGACCAGTCTTGGAATTTTGCGAAAAATTATTCCATATTAAATGTCAAGTTTGTACAATCTAAATTACCGTCCTAAAAGGCATTACTCTCAACCAATAAATATTTATTAGATCATTTATATATACATTATGCATGGAGAAATAGGCAAGGAAAATATCATAAAATATTATTCTCACATAAAAGGTATTTGTAGTAAAGCAGAGCTTTGAAAATGGTGCGCTACTGATCCAGCGTTGCGATGAAAAGTGTAACAAGTAAAACACCTACTTTCCTTTAGAATCATCTAACTTCTGAACGGAATGTGCTATCTTAATGATCTAAAATTCTTAGAGTAGATAAAACTATTATAATTTCAAATATTAAAGCAATTTACCCCAAACTTGTACCAAAATAGTAAAAAAAATCTGCAAACATTCGTCGGTACCAATCATTTTGATACACCCTGTATTATTGGATTAACGTAAACGATCGCCTAATGGCGCTATGGACTTTATAGAAATGAGAGAGCGCCATCCTTGCAAAATCCCAATAGCATTATGGATACGTGTAGTTAGAGTCTGCAACCTCGACATAATGATTCAGAAACAAACTTTCGTGACGTGATCAAACAGTTAGGTTACATGGAGTGTGATTATCATTATACTGGCTGTATGCGGAACGATTATACTGCAATAACAATAGAGATTATCCACTTTACTCATGTGTGACTTCTAACGACTGTTCCCGTAGTATACCTTATTCAAAGCAATTCAATGCACGACCTCGGAGTTACCTGCATGACTTTGGCGGGCTATTTTGAAATAATGACGGTTGCACATGCAGATGCTTCTTTTGAAAGTCCTAAACAAGGAATAACGGTTGCTGATAGGATATGCAGCTTATAGAACAGGGATAACCTCTGATAATTACTAGAGTGGTAAATGTTTTGGTAATTTTTTTTTTTTTTTGGGGGGGTCAGGTATTCTTTCTCAAAATGTCATTGTCCTTAATTTGCAGATCGATTCATACCTAACTCATTTTGGTAAATCTGCCATTGTATTTTTTTTTAATAGTGTGTGAATATTCTTCTGTTCAAAATTACACTGTGTTTCTGTCTGACCCGTTAGCTCAGTCGGTAAAGCGTGCGCCTTGATTGATTCAGGGTATTGGTTCAAATCTTCATCACTGACCCTATTTTATGTGAAGAAGCGTCAATAAATGTTTATGTCTCAATTTTTGGAATGAATATTATGATTCGTTTTTATTGTTTTTTTGTTTTTGTTTTTATCAGTTTTTTTCGATAAATAGTCACTACGAGACATAATTCCAAACTGCAACGAAAACCACGGTGAGACCAAATTTGCTACACCTAGTACCTATCAATGCGCGGATAAGATAAATCCTTTGCAAAAATATACGTCTTCAATGTTTCAAATTGTGTAACTATAGATGATGTGACTTCTGACGTCAATGCCTGAAAGTATTCGCACGCATCATCACAATTTCCATTGTTGTTTGCCTGACAGTATGCGCGCGCATCATATTTTGTTCAGGGCTCGTGTTTTTAAAACTCCCGCCACATCACAATAAGACTATTAAACAGTGTAGTGGTTGCATGGGGTTCATTCAAGCATTAAAATATACCAGTCCCTTGCCAGTACGACAGCAACTTAGCTCACTTCCGGTAATTTTTACCGGCGTGACCTCTGCTGTTACTTAACGCAATGTTGAAAATCAGGTGGCAAATACGATTTTTCAGAAAACATCAAAAAATGGAATACACGAGTCGTTTCTCCTTTCATTTCTATATTGAGCCCATAGATAAGATATGAAACATGCGTATAAGGCAAAGAATAACGTGTAAAAGTTGAATTATTGTGGAAAAAATGAATGCTTTTTGTGCGCGAAGTAGCCTAAAAATGAGAGAAAATGCATGTCACGATCACTAAAATGCTTATATCTACAGCTTTGAGGAAACGCCGGTCTAATGATTTTCTGTTATGATAAACATTAATTAACCACAGCTTGTATTAAAATTTCAGCGAAAATGAGCGGTGGAACAACCTAGTCGTAGGTTGAAAAGTTGCGTTCTTTGAGTCTTCGTGTCCAAGCGCACGTTGCAAGTGTCACGATGCTTCACGAAATGGATCTCAGCCGGCGCTGTCTATTATACATGTTATATTGATTAATATAGCAATTAAAAACGTCTATTGTTATATATTTTATAAATGCAAAATACTCTATTGTGTAACAAAATATTGTAGTCGTCAAAGAAGGTAGTATCATCTCATTTAACTGAAGTACAAGCAGTTTTGAAAGGATTGTTGTTGAGTGAGATCCTTGAACATGTTGAACGAGAAATAAGATAGCAAAAGAATACCCTTTGCCCGAACAAGTTGTGATGGCTTAGTGGACAGAGCGAAGGTACGCAGTGCGGAAGGTTGAAAGTTCGATTCCCATGTTATCTTATCGATGATGCACAGTGTCTTCGACCCTATATCTTCATAGCAGGAATCGCCATGGTAGGTTAAATCCACAGCCACGATTAGCCATTTGGTTCAAACCTTTAAAGCTCTTTTAAACTAATAATTAGTCGAGGGACATAACTAAGGCTACTCACAATAGCCGGGTAATCGATCTTGGTTGTGCGTGATTAAGCTTGTATACCCCATTGAGGTCAATGGTCATCGACTTTTATACTGCCTACAGTGAGTGCAGCTGTACTACACGCTGCACGCTGTAGTCCATAACAGGACCAACGCAATATAAAATGGTCAAATTTTGAGTTCAAAGCGCACGGCCAATTTTCAAAGCGCATTCTAGCGACTATCATATCTGTTCAACACGTATTTCCAAGTTTATGAGACCAAATCTGGTTTCTTGAGAAAATCATGACGGGAGATATTCATCATTTTCTAACCCGGTATCAGAAGATTTTCGTCTGATATCAAAATCGTGCATAGCAATTCACGTGTATCGATCCCGTGTATTCATTTTAGTGTCCCTTCTGCACCAAATAATTATTAGCCAGGCGGTGTCGGTGTGTGATGTGGAATTTTCAGTTCGTTTTTCTTTTCTTTTTTCCTCTCCCTTTTGTCTTTAATAATATAGGCCTAAATGAATGTCAGCTTGAAGGCCCACTTTTTTCATGATTTATTTCTTGTTCATGTTTTTAAACATGCTTATCCTACAAAGCTTATCCTACAAGGCTTATCCTACATTCGAGTTCATATCTTTTAAAAAAAATGCATTTAAGTTCAGTAGCTTTCAATATGAAATAATCAAATAACTTAAGTAATTTTTAAAAGTTCAAGAATATATATAGGCCTATCAAATAAAGGAACGTCAACACAGATTTTCACGATTTTTTAATTGGACTAGACCCCTGCCCTATCGGCAACATATTTTATGAGCTTTTATGCATACATATCAAATCATGAGATGCACGAATTTCAAACCTAATATTTTGGCATATTTGTCATTTTTACACAATGTCCAACTTACACCTCGGATTACACCTAATTGGAATCAGCCAAGTTCGTTGTCTAGATAGAGCAACTAACTTTGATGTCTTGAGACTAATCCCCCGTAGAACACCACATTTAAGCGGTCAAGATATTAAGTGTTTTCTTTCATTTTTATCTCGCTACTTCTGCTTCAAATGCTTCCTTCCTGACATGACAGTTATTTACTAATATTTAGTATTGTTATAAATTTTGGAATAACAAAACTTCAAATTTGCCCGAAATCGTATATTATGGCTTTAATAAAAATATGAAAACTACATGTAGGATTTAAAAATATGAGTTAAAAATCAAATCAAAAATCAAATAGAAGTGCTTGCGGGGTTCGAACCAAGATCGAACTTCCAAACACATGTATTTACCACTAAGCCATACCAGAGACATGATTAATTCGGTGACAATAATAGCAATGTTATACCCACTCAGTGGCTCACTCGTGATTCTATTTCTGGAATGAATTAACACCGTCCAAATAATGTAACACAAACCTTTATGCTGACTTTTAAAATTGTTTGAACGTTGGGAGTATTATTTTCAAGTTCAATAACCAACAATGGACAATTGACAATGAAAGTTTCTTTGCAGGAAAAACATCGGCCGTACAATATATGGCGTGACAGTAGTCACGCACAAAGATAAACATTTCAACATGTTCAATATACGACTAGAAATATACCCCAACCAAAAATCACGAAATTTTCAGGCAAGCTAACTTTAGTTATTCTATAACATGACACCCATTTTGATTCCGGCGCTTTTTCTTGCTTGATGATATGAACATTTTGTGTTCGTGACATGCATTTTTCTCATTTTTCCGAGCTACTTTGGACATGTTCAAGCTTCTTTTTTTCCATAATTCAACTTTTACACGTTATTTGTTGCTTTACACAAATGTTTGATATCTTATCTGTGGTCAGGGTACATAAATGGAGCAATATACGACCCGTGTCTTCCATTTCTGGAGCTATTTTGATAAAAAGCGTTTGCCGGCTAAAATTTTAACATTGTGTTACGTAACCCGTGTTCACCAACCCGTATAAATTTTCTGTCGAACAAAAGAGGTCACGAAGTTGCTGTCGTACTGTTGCCTTTGTTGATAAACATTGAGGTCACCTCATCTATACAAAGTGTATTATTTACTTTATTGATTTATTCATTATAATAGCTCAGCTGTTTTGTTTTTGTTTTCATTTTATTAAAAGGACCGAACCCTAGTAGACCAGCCAACAGAGCATATCCATCAGACCACGAAGTGATTGCGTTAGGGTCGGTTCATAGTGCATATTCGAAGACGAATATTCGGCTTCGAATACTTTTTGTGACGTCAAAATATATACGGCAACGAATAAAATATGAGTTGAACCGGATTAAATATCGCGCAACTGATAGCGATATACTATTGATTTATATGAAAGGCTCGAGGTCACCTGAATATCGTTCGACGAACGATGATTTCAAAAATCCCCAATGAAAATTAAAGGATCTGGAATGATCGTTTTTAGCGTTTCGACAGTATTTTTATGGGACATGAGAGCACATCAGACATATCGAATTACATTATGAATACGAAGAATGTCTTTCTGATATCAAATAATTTTCATTTTTGAAATTCACGATATAATACAAATTTTATGACAAATTATTAGAATGTGATATTTTTCACATATTGATATATAACAGTCCTCGAAGTAAATATCACTGTTTTTGACATGCTCTCAGTCTCAAGACTGCAAACCCGATTCTGCCATTTTTTAATTCGCGGACCTATTTTCTCAATAATTATAAAAATGCTGCTTTTTTGGTGACTCAAATTTATGTATAGGCTTTCCACTTTTATTTAAGCTATAATTCGCCACTCTTTTTGATTAATAAGTCTAAAGACCAGCCCAAAATACCTCAAATAGTTTCTGTATTTTACCGGAACTCATTAGGGTTACACAAATGGCGCATTGATTTAGTGGTATGCCCCCTTATTAGTGCGGTATAAGAGTACCCATTTTTATATGATTAGTAATGTTTTATGCAAATAATATGATATTTAGGCTTACAAACATAACCTAAATGTACAAGTGAATGTTTCCATATTAACGTAGCTCTATTTAAATCGACTGATGCAGAAAAAAGTCTAACTCCAAATTCAGATTTATGCCTCCACCCCGGTTTTACATAAATAATGTTTGGCCCCAGTTCTAGGTCCCCATATGCATCTGCCCCTGGCAGAGGACGTGTGAGGGTCCGGGTGGTAAATCATTGGTTATTGATATAAAAATGCGTTTGCCATGGAAGTTCACCCATTTTTGTTATTTTGGGCCGAATAAAGATGTAATGCGTTGTTATCAGTCAAATTCATAATTATAATTAATAATTAAGAGGGCAAAATAAGTAATATGTAGGAATGGATATGTAGCGCTTTGCAATGAATCTCTTCATAAACTATGCAGAACAACCAAAACCACGAGGGTTGGTACCCTATCATTGCGTGTTCTTTTAAAATAAGTTCTTGTTTATTTCTATAATTTGTGAATCAGGCATTAAAACACACTTAGGCCCTAGCAATGTAGGCCTACACAAATTCGGAACGAGACTTTTTATCTTTTGACGCGTATTTCGGTCGAATGCCAAAATTGATTGCTCAATGAATCATGAAATGAGAGCAATACTACTTTGATGATACCGATCTCAAGTGGATATCAGCCAATGAAAAAAGTATTCACCGGAAATATATTTGTGGGAGTTGAATTTTGTTGAACTCGACAGATATATATTTGGTGGGTCACCGTGGGTGGTCTCATATATAACACTTGTGAGGGCTGTCATATTTGTCGTCGCTTCAATCATATCTTATGATATTTATATATTTATTTATTTATTTATTTATTTATTTATTTATTTATTATTACATTTTTTAATTATTTATTTATTGACTTATTTATTGACTTATTTATTTATTTTTTATTTATTTATTTATTTTTTTTATTTATTTATTTATCTATTACTCATTCATTTCTTGATTTGCTTTGCAGTTGAAACCTACAAGAAGGTATGGGTCAACCTCCGCGCCTGTTACAGGCAGGTCGTAAATGCCCCGAAAAGCAAATCTTTTTGACTCCTATTCAGGTCAGGGGCGTAACCAGACCTGACCTTCCGGGGGGCAAGATTGAAAAATTTCCCAATTTCTGATCAAAAGTTTTAGTATTTATATTCGAGAAAACGCTCGCTTGCCACGAAGCGTTAAACGGGTGGAGTCGGTGGGGTCCAGGGGTCCAGGGGCAAAGCCCAGGCGGGGGTCAAGGGGGCTGAGCGCCATGAAGCTCCTGGTTTTTTGCATATTAGAAAATATCAGTGTTTCTGAGTACCAAATTTCACAATGAAAGTAGTAGGCCTATAGATCTTCTTCTCTCTTTCTTTCCCTTTTCTCTTCTCCCTTGAGTCCCTTCCCCTCTTCTCTCTTCCCCCTTTTTCTTCCCTCTTTTTCTTTTCTTCTTTCCCCTTTCTCTTCCCTCTTTTTTCCCTTTTTTCTCTTCTCCCTTCCCATTTTTCTCTTCTTTCCCCTTTCTCTTCCCTCTTTTTCTTCACTCTTTTTCTCTCTTTCCCTCTTCCCAATTTTTGACTCTTCTTCCAGGTTTTTGTGTGTCCGGGGGGGCAGCTTGCACCCGGCCCCCACTGGTTACGCCACTGCCCCTATTTAAACCCATTTATCATGTTTATACAGACATTAGATCATGACAATAGTTCAATGGAGTTTACCTATTATGATTTTATTAACTTCGTTAAAGAAATTCTCTAAATTTTGCTTACCTTGGTCAACGGGCAATACTTGTTAACAGTCGGGCAACGCTATGAACTGTAGAAATATATCTTTCTCCGGTTCATAGTTTTATATTCGAAGCCGCATATATTTTGACGCCCAAAACGTATTCGAAGCCGAATATTCGCCTTCGAATATTCACTTTGAACCAGCCTTTACTCCGTGGTATCGGAGTCACTTTTTTTGTATAGCGATCATTATGATCCATGTTCAGAACTTTTATGCGTGATATAGTCCATATAATGATAATCTCTTTACACGTAACCGAAGACTGTCGACTGAACTATAATGAAACATCCACCGTGGAGCAGTTTCAGACAAAAGCTTGGGATAAATAGGGCAGAGGTTATCTTTTGAATCCTTTCATAACCACTGAAGCATAGTCAAAGACACTCGAGCGAATTGAAAGACTTGTCGCTCGCGACAAAAGAATCTGGGTGCAAACATGTATAGAGAAGTCGGTACGAATTTGATATGTGAGGGTTTTATGGGTTTTATATTATTTAATAAAAACCGACGAACTTAATAATAATAATAATTAATATTGCTTTTATATAATTTCAGGGAAGAACCCATTATACCATAGTAGTAACTCTCCATATTAATTGTTAAATACAGGAGAAACAAAGCAAAATGAAATGAAAAGAGATAAAACCAACAGAGAAACAAAGAATCGTGAAAAAAAGACACAAACAAATAAAAATAAATAAATAAATAAATAACGATAAGGATAAAATCAACAGAATAGAGAAAAAAGTACCTAAACAAATAAAAATTAACAGATTTACACAAAAAGGGATACTATTTCCCCAAATCAGAAAAAACAACATTGACAGACATTCTAAAGCAAATTTGTCAGAAATGGGAGACCATCTAAAGTTCCCTCTATTAGTCCAGGAGCAAGATCCTACAGGGGGCCTAAATAAGGACTTGGTTCACCCCCCCACTACATACAAGGTTTGACACCATAGGTAGTTAGTATGGACCCTCTAGATCACTGCTAGGTAGGTAGTGGACTCAAATTGTGGTATCACTTTTTTACAGGTCATTTTATGTATGGACGTATAATCGCATAAAATCACCAAAAATAGGACAAAATTAAGGGGTAGGGGAAATATAAACTCCAAGAACTCAACTTTTACTCATAATAATGAATTTATTTTGGTATGAATATGTAGCTAATTGATTGTTCTAACTGCCTAGTATTATTTGAAAGTAAACCTAGGTTATATTTGATCATGATTTGAAGTGGCCAGTCCATACACTAGTGAAAAATCAGATTTGTCACAACAATGCGTAGGGTGGATGTTTTTGTGACATTGGCTTCAAATTTTACTATTGTGCCAATTTCTATTTTCAAAATTAATTAAGTTTCCATTTTTTAATTTTGTTTTAATATCAAGCATATCTAGGCAAACTTTGATGTTCTGGTTCAAATATTTATGTATGTGCATGTTTGCTTGCATGTTGGTTTGTGTTGTGTGGGTTTGTGTTTGGGGTAGGGGTGTGTGGGTATGTGGGGGTGGGTGCGGGGTGTGTATAGGGTTCAGGGTTGGGGTGTTTTACATGTCTTAATATGTCACTCGGCTGAACTATATAAGTTCTATTAACAAAATTTGTTTGGTAAGTTGCCATTCATGTATTATATTGAATATTTATATGTGTGGGGTGAGATCAACCGCTGTTTGTCAGGAAAATAGACTGAAAATGTAAATAAAATAGTTACTTTTCCACATGTAGCAGCGTGTGTAACAATATTAAGGGGTAGGGGAAATATAAACCATCATAACTCAACTTCAACTCATGATAATGAATTCATTTTGGAATTAATATGTAGCTAATTGATTGTTCAAACGTGTTAGTATTATTTTAAAGCAAAGCAAACATTAATTGTCAGGTAGATAGCCATAAAATGTGAGAAAAGGTTACTTTTCTATGTATAACCATGTCAAATATGGCATTATTAAGGGTAGGGAAATAAAACCACCATAACTCAACCTTTACTCATAATAATGAATTCATTTTGGTATCAACATGTAGCTAATTGATTGCTCTAACTTTCCAGTATTATTTTTAACAGAAAAACCATAAGATAGACATAAAATATGAGAAAAATGTTAATTTTCCAATGTGTAACAGCGTAAAATTTGACAATATTAAAGGTTAGGGGACGTACAAACCAACGTAACTCGACATTTATTCATTATAATTCATTCATTTTGGCATTAATATATAGTTAGTTGGTTGTTGTACTCTTTTAAAGCAAAATAACCATTAATTGTTAGCTGGAAAGACATAGAATGCTAAAAAATGTCAATTTTTCATGTGTAGTACCGTAAAATATGACAATATTAAGGTGTAGGGGACATTCAAATCACCAAAACTCAAGTGTTACTGATGAAAATGAATTCATTTTGGTAACAATATGTAATTAATTGATAGTTCTAACTTTCTAGTATTATTCAAAAGCAATTAAAAAGCATTAGTTGTGAGGTAGATAGACATAAAATATACGAACATGTTAATATTCCATGTCTAACAGCGTAAAATATGACAATATTAAGGGGTAGGGGACATACAAATCACAAAAAAAACAGTTTTACGGATGAAAATGAATTCCATTTTGGTATCAATATGTAGCTATTTGATTGTTCTCATTTTCAGGCATTATTTTAAAAGCAATTAAATCATTAGTTGTCAGGTAGTTAAACATACAATATGAGAAAAATGTTGATATTCCATGTCTAACAGCGTAAAATATGACAATATTAAGGGGTAGGGGACATACAAATCACCAAAACTCAAGTTTTACTGATGAAAGTGAATTCATTTTGGTATCAATATGTAGCTATTTGATAGTTTTAACTTTCTAGTATTATTTTAAAAGCAATTAAGCCATTAGTTTTCCGGTAGATAGACATAAAATGTATGAAATGTTAATATTCAATGTCTAACAGCGTAAAATATGACAATATTAAGGGGTAAGGGGACATACAAATCACCCAAACTCAAGTTTTACTGATGAAAATGAATTCATTTTGGTATCAACATGTAGCTATTTGATTGTTCTCATTTTCTGGCATTATTTTAAAAGCAATTAAACCATTAGTTGTCAGGTAGTTAAACATACAATATGAGAAAAATGTTGATATTCCATGTCTAACAGCGTAAAATATGACAATATTAAGGGTAGGGGACATACAAATCATCAAAACTCAAGTTTTACTGATGAAAATGAATTCATTTTGGTATCAATATGTAGCTATTTGATAGTTCTAACTTTCTAGTATTATTTTAAAAGCAATTAAGCCATTAGTTGTCCGGTAGACGGACATAAAATGTATGAAAATGTTAATATTCAATGTCTAACAGCGTAAAATATGACAATATTAAGGGGTAAGGGACATACAAATCACCCAAACTCAAGTTTTACTGATGAAAATGAATTCATTTTGGTATCAATATGTAGCTATTTGATAGTTCTAAATTTCTAGTATTATTTTAAAAGCAATTAAGTCATTAGTTGTCTGGTAGATAGACATAAAATGTATGAAAATGTTAATATTCAATGTCTAACAGCGTAAAATATGACATATTAAGGGGTAAGGGGACATACAAATCACCAAAACACAAGTTTCACTGACGAAAATGAATTCCATTTTGGTATCAATATGTAGCTATTTGATTGTTCTCATTTTCTGGCATTATTTTAAAAGCAACTAAGTTTCCCACGTGTTGTAATGTTGTAATCTCAAATTGTTCCTCTCATCGCTAAGAATTTAAAAAAAAGACAATTGTCATAGTTCTACGAAGCTTAGTTCAGGGGTTATAACGTCGAATATATGAAGGTCTTTCTTTTTTGTTCACAATTAGGATAAAACTTAATTAATATTCAAGACAGTGTCAGTAAGTTATGGGTTACACGCCAATATTCTTGAGGTCATTAGTCCAAACCCAGTAATTTTGTTCTATACCCTAAACTTCACTAACTTATAACCTAAGCTTTAATCCTAAACCTAGCCCTATAACCCCAAACCTTAACCCATGACTCTCTGAATCCTAACTCCTCACCCCGCAACCCTTAATACACACACACACCCCCACACACCGCGTAGCACCCACATCCACAAATCCACACGCCATCGACCATGTCGACTTCAAATATATTCCCATATCCCAAATACCTCACTCTGCTCTAACTCCTATTCTACCATATAATAACTCGTCATTAAAAAACTTTTAAAAAAATTACATGCTGCTGGAATATGATTTTTAGCTGTTGTTTTGTGCTCCTCCTACTCGTTGGCTGATTTATACTTCAATAGTTCCTCAAAGTGATGCGCCTGTCACACTACACCGAATAGGTCTTCCGTACAAGAAACGGATGGTATTTTAGTAAATCCGTTGTTGTTCGTCAATGATCGTTTTATGTTCTTTTTATGTCCTGCTATCATCCGCCAAATGCGTTTCGTGTTAGGTGATGTTCGTTAAATCCGTCGGCAAGTTTTGTGCATGCACAAAACTTGAAACGGAGTGTACCGAATACACATGTTCGGTATTTATCCGATGTGTGTTCGTATGGTGCTGCATATTGCCGGAGTTTGTTCGCTCTCCTTTCGTTCATGTTCGTTCTTTGTTCGTTGCACTCGGCCCGTGTTCGTTGCAAATACGTTCCTGTGAGGTCTTCACCACCGAATAGCATATTTTTGCATTCGGTGATGTACGTTGACCCAGACCGTGTTAGTGTCACACTACACCGGATCGGTCTTCCGTATAAGAAACGGATGGTATTTTAGCAAATCCGTTAGTGTTCGTCAATGTTCGTTTTATGTTCTTCATATGTCCTGCTATTATCCGCCAAATGCGTTTCGTGTTAGGTGATGTTTGTTTAGTCCGTCGACAATACGTTTCAAGTTTTGTGCATGCACAAAACTTGAAACGGAGTGTGCCGAATACACATGTTCGGAAGTTGTCCGATGTGTGTTCGTACTGTTCCGCAGGTGTTTGCAAGGTTTCGCAGGCGCTTGTGCCGGATGTAGGCCTATGCGAATCGAACATGTGCATCGATCATGGGGGGGGGGGGGACTTTCTGAAGGGTGTGTGACGCAATATCATATTTCCCCAGTACTTTAGTGACTGACAAGTAGAAAAAAGGGGGAAAGGAGAGAAAAAGAAAAGAAAGTGAGAAAAAATGAAAGAGAAGAGAAGAGAAAAAGTTAAATTGCACGTAATTTAGTAGGCCTATGCATGTATAAGTAGTATTGAGGGAGGGGCACTTCCTGAAGGGTAGAGGACGCAATATCAAATTCCTACCAGTTTTAGTGATTGACAAGAGATAAAAAAGAAGAGAAAACATGGAAAAGGTTAAATTGTACGTTATTGAGTAGGCCCAGGATAGTATATAGTAAGCCTAAGTATAGGCCTGTGATTATTATAGGCAGTGCTTAAATGTGGTTCCTTGGCCCAAAAGCCTGTGAAAATTACTGCCGGCCCGTCGATATGTAGGGGCCGTGACATTTTGTCACCAAAGTCAGTATTTAAGACGGACTTAGGTCTATTACTGACTTTAACATATCAATCCATGCATGCTTTACCTGAAATTACGAGTCTGAAGTCTTATATCTAAGTGTCAGTTGATCAGTGTAACATTTTAAATTTTGCAAATTCAGTTCGGGCCTTCTTTGTTTTTTGTTTAAGGCAATAATAGTGTAAAAATGATACACCAAAAACAATTTTCCAAATTTTCCATTTTTAAAACTAAATTTTTACACAATAGGCCTAGGCCTAATAATGTAAATAGGCCCTATGCAAATGGCTTCAATTGGACCTTCATTTTGAAAAATGGACAAGTCTTCCTTTTTGCTTCTGCTATGGACATCCACGTGTTATTTTTAAAACAATTGTTTATATTATACAATAATGGTGAAAACTTTTCAATGGCTTCAATTAGGCTTTCGTTTCACCAATTTGCGGCTGTTTCAAACTAAAATAGTACCCAATAATAGTGCTAAAATTGATCCAAAAAATGACAAATGGCTTCAATTGGGCCTTGTTGTCCAAAGGTTTCTCACCTCTATTGCCCCCGGATGCTGTTTGCCCTGATATATCGGATTTGTAGCCCTTTTGTACTTATTAGCCAATATTCGACCGTTTTCGTCAAAGTTTTCCCCCTTAAAAGTTGTCTTTCCCCACTTTGTTCACCCTCTGAAAAAGTGCTTGCTATGTCACTGCCTCTAAGGGGTCAAAAACCCTCTCAAACACCCTCTCCTCTCCCACTTTTCTGATAGGGTGGACGTCCCTGTTGGTGCCACATGCCACGGATTCGCCGGTCATTTGTCGGACGTTGAACGATTGAATATAAAACGCCTGCAGGATTATTAGCGGCCACAACGCATAGAGAGACGAACGGGAATCGGACCCCCAAATCCGGACAGTTGTCGGACGTTGACCCCCAAATCCGGTCATTTGTCGGACGTTGAACGATCGAATATAAGACGCCTGCAGGATTATTAGCGGCCACAACGCATAGAGAAACGAACGGGAATCGGACCCCAAATCCGGTCATTTGTCGGACGTTGAACGATCGGATATAAGACGCCTGCAGGATTATTAGCGGCCACAACGCATAGAGAGACGAACGGGAATCGGACCCGAAATCCCACCGAATCTTCTGCCGGACTGGTGATTTTTCCACCGAATAAAATATTTTTGTATTCGGTGATGTACGTTGATCCAGTCCGTCGTAGTGTGACAGACCTATGATATCAGAAAAGCCGCTATCTCATTGTTCATTGGCCCGCAGTATGCGCTCGCCCCGGGGCACTCAACTTGATGGGTATGTGAGTGAATTGATGGGTATGTGCCTACAAGCGTCGCGAAGTAGGGGCATAACAGTACAAAACGTTGGGTTTTTTTAAATAAAAAAATGGGGTCATTATGTACAATCAAAATGAAAAAGGGGTCATTGGGTATAATATTTTGAAAACTGAAGGAGCATGGTCATCGGGTATAGTCGACTTCAAAAGAGGGGCATATATTGACAGGCACATACCGTCACTTCTAAAGTTGATGCCCCCGGGTGCTCGCATTATATATATTTTGTTCATGGCTCGGCTTTTAAAACTCCCGCACATCACAATAAGGCTATTGAAAAGTGTATAGAATAGCTAATCTACCAAAAAAAACGTTGACAACGTAAAGAAAGCAGCAAGTTTAAAAAGCCCCCACCTCGGCTCACTTTTTGAAACTTGGTCCCATTTTGAATATCAACAGCAATAGCATCATTGCCATTAACATGCCTACTTGTTATTCGTTTAATTCAATCATTGATCATGAACTTAATAATTATTATAAAACAAAACATATATAGGATATTGGCCAAGAACAACCTTTCTGATCGTTCCAGAATGCTGACAACTTAATATCGCATCGGCAAATTAAAGATACATAACACTTCTGCAAATGTTTTAAGTTGATAATTATGACAAAGTTTAAATCAGTATCTGTTACAAATGGGACCAAGTTTCAAAAAGTGAGCCGAGGTGGGGGCTTTTTAAACTTGCTGCTTTTTTACGTTGTCAACGTTTTTTGGTAGATTTGCTTTCTTTTTATGAATGAAGCCGAGTAGCTCCAAGCTTGAAAGGTCATCCGGTTACGAAGTACTCCATAAGACGAATAAAGCGAAAAATAGAAGTTTGAATAATATTATCCTTGATTTATGATAATAAAAAATACGAGTATATGTAGCTATACCAATAACTAAAATGTAAGTGGTTCTTTGTAGCCCTGGGGCAATCTAGTTGGATATCCAAATGTCGCCGTTTGTGGTTCTTTGTAGCCCTGCAGGCAATCTAGTTGGATATCTCTATTGAGCGGCGGTTGTTGGCGGTCTTTCGCGGTTCGTGGTATTCCTTTATTCTTCAAACCCTGTCCTCTATCGTGGCTGATTTATTGTTTAAGCTTGTTGGATATCCATATTTCGCGGTGTGTGGTTCTTTTGTAGCCCTGCGGGGCAATCTAGTTGGATTTCCAAATTTCGCCGTTTGTGGTTCTTTGTAGCCCTGCAGGCAATCTAGTTGAATATCTCTATTGAGGTGGTTGTTGGAGGTCTTTCGCGGTTCGTGGTTATAATGTTCCTTATCCTTCAAGCCTTGCCCTTTATCGAGGGCTAATTTATAGTTAAAACTTGTTGGACATCCATATTTCGCGGTGTGGGGTTCTTTATAGCCCTGCGGGGCAATCTAGTTGGATATTTCTATTGAGCGGCAGTTGTTGGCGGTTTTTCGCGGTTTGTGGTTTTAATTGGTAGGATATCCATATTTCAAGATTGTGGTTCCTGATTCCTGCGGGGCAATCTAGCTGGATATCCAAATTTCGCGGTTTGTGGTTCTTTGTAGTCCTGCGGGACAATCTAGTTGGATATCCCTATTGAGCGGTGGTTGTCGGCGGTCTTTTGAGATTTAATTTTCCCTTTAATTTCGGGCCGCCCTCCTCTACATCCCGAGGATGCTTTTCAAAAATTGTAATTATACGGTGTCAAAAATTACTATTACTTGGTATGGTAATTTATCTTACTATGTTGACTTATATTGTTTGTTAAGGCAACTTTCGCGGTTCGTGGTTATAATTTCCTAATCCTTCAAGCTTTGCCTCTATCGAGGGCTAATTTATAGTTAAAACTTGTTGGACATCCCTATTTCGCGGTTTATGGTTCTTTATATTTGCAAGGGCAATCTAGTTGGATATCCAAATTTCACGGTTTGTGGTTCTTTGTAGATTTGCGGGGCAATATAGTTGAATATTTCTATTAAGCGGCAGTTGTTGGCGGTTTTTCGCGGTTTGTGGTTTTAATTTGTAGGATATCCATATTTCAGGATTTGTGGTTCCTGAGTCCTGCGGAGCAATCTAGCTGGATATCCAAATTTCGCGGTTTGTGGTTCTTTGTAGCCCTGCGGGGCAATCTAGTTGGATATCCCTATTGAGCGGCGGTTGTCGGCGGTCTTTTGAGATTTAATTTTTCCTTTAATTTCGGGCCGCCCTCCTCTACATCCCGAGGATGCTTTTCAATAATTTAAATTCTACGGTGTCAAAAATTACTATTCCTTGGTATGATAATTTAATCTTACCATGTTGACTTATATTGTTTGTTAAGTCAACTGGACGTGACAAAATATCCTGCTATGTAGACATTAATTTGTTGCTAAATTGACTTGGCATAATAATTTATTTTGCGAAGACGATATCCATTTTTGGTATGTCGACTTAGCATGACAATTTATCTTGCCATGTTGATTTGTTTGTTCAGTTGTCTTGGCGAGCTATTTTATATCGTCATGTTGACATAATGCTGATAATAAGTCGACATGGCAAGATAATTATCTTGTCAAGTTGTGTCACATAGACGCTTCCGTACTATATTTATTTATTTATTAGAACATACACTTTTGTAACAGTGGCACACGCCAATCTATATATGCTTGATAAATGTTATTTGGATATTTTTTTCCTGCTGGCCTTCCATACTAGCGGAACAATTTTCCACACCTACAGAGTGTTTGTAATCAACCTACCGGGACGGCATGACAATTGTCATGTTCTACGATAGCTGAAGATGACAGAGAGTCAGGTCTCTGAATCGATTCAACAACCATTCATACATATCACAATCATGTTTTATTGTCCTATTATCATGCGAATTTGCCCGTGGTAGGACAAAATATATTTAAATTAGAATAACAATGAGTAACGTCGTATTGCATACCCTATAATACCTGATCTACTTTCTTGGTTATTCAGATTTCTTTTGATCCTTGATGGTGTTGTATCTCATTATGCTGTGTTTTTAAATAGGCCCTTAACACAATAAACAATTTCCATGAGAATCAAACAACTTGCTTCAATAAAAAAAATAATATCACAATAGCACTGGATGTTTAAAATTATGTTATCCTTGATTAATGACAATAAATTGTTTAATAAAACATTGAAGAAAAAAAATAAGTTGGTCACCGGGTTTCGAACTCGGGATAGCGTATCTGGAGTCAAGCGCCCTAACCATTAGACCACGGGCCTCTGCTATAAATTACTGTGTCGAAATACAGCATTTATTATATAAATGGATGCGTCGTCCGATATGAACAAAAGAATGGTGAAAAACTTGATTTTTTGGCGAATGTGGCTCAGAATTTGTATGTAGGGTATCCAGGAAACGGCTAGGGTATATTTGGAAGTGAATCTGAAAAAGTAGTGTGAAGGTGATAACCAGGTAGACCTGTAGCAGTGTCCAAAAATTCTGGATCAGTATGATTTGCAACTAATTTTCGCTATGAAATGCCGCGTGAAATGGAAGCAAAAATATTTGTTTATTACGAACAATGATTGACTGTAGGATTGGTGGCCCTTTTGGAATTAATGAGTTGTCACGATATTACACCTGGGACTGTAAATAACATTTAGCATGGTTTTAGATACATTTTGTACCCAGCGAAAAATAACATCGAACAATAGAAGTCAAGTGTTTTAATGTTAGGTGTAAATATAGTCTCGCGGGAGCATCTGTTAGTAGTCTTCTTTATCAGTCTTTTTTTTTAAAAACTTGCTGGTCACGGCTACCGCGTGACTCTAATAGACCGGTCCCTGCGATTAGTCGCGGACCCGGAGCGACAATATAGTAAACACATCGAGTTTATAACACAAGTGACAGGAGTCGTGAATTATGGAGTGTTTCATTGAACTTCTACCAGCAAAATATGGAATAATACTAACACAAGACACCAATCGAGATGATGATAGCAGCTATAGTGGAAGGCTTGTATTTGACCTTCTTATGAATCCAATTTCGTGGCGAGAAGTTGAAAAGGTAATGTATATTTCAAGGAATTTGGGTTCAAAAATTCCGTATCAGCTCGTATCATCAATTCCGTAAATATGGCGTATAGAAGCACAACTTGACAATTAACTGAACTATTTAAACGCAAAGGACGCACTGAATACACATAAATTTGTGTTACCTTGCTGCCGGAATGGTTGCAGAACTCTTTTTTGTCAATAAAGTTGGACAATTTATGAATTTTGATTGGCAAAATAGCGAAAGGAAATAGACTTTTCCACTGGGTTGTTGACATGGTCGACATACATTAAGGCATATGCACGTTCCTAAAGTAGGAGGTAAGTACTACATGTATAATTATTTGTTTAAAGTGTTCAACATACCAGCAAAAAGTCATAGGGTCATCATAGTACAGGGACTTTGTGAAATACTGGGTACAAAAAAAAGTGCGTGAGTCGATATGCAACATCAAATATAAAAGCCGATTTACATAATTTCCCATGACCTTACAGAAGTGATCATGCTCAAATATGAAACTATAGAGTTTGGTCCTTGATATGCACCATCAATTGTGTACTTGTGATCAATATTGCTAGGCAATCAATCACAGCAAACATGCCAAAATCCTCCCATTTCTCCTCAATTTAAAAATAAATTACCCCATCCCTTAAATACATTTTGATACCAAGATGAATTAATTTTCATGAGTAAAAGTTGAGTTGTGGCAGTTTATATTTCCCCTACCCCTTAATATTGTCATATTTATGCTGTTAGACATAGAATAGTTACCTTTTCCTCACAAATACTGTGTATCTACCTGACAAATAATGGTCGCTTTGCTTTAAAATAATACAAGAAAGTTAGAACAATCACTTAGATACATTTTGATACCAAGATGAATTCATTTTCACGAGTAAAAGTTGAGTTATGGCAGTTACAAATTTCCCCTACCCCTTAATATTGTCATTTTACGCTGTTAGACATAGAAAATTTACCTTTTCCTCACAGTTTCTGTATATCTGCCTGACAAATAATGGTCGCTTTGCTTTAAAATAATACTAGAAAGCTAGACCAATAACTTGGATATATTTTGATACCAAGATGAATTCAATTTCATGAGTACAAGTTGAGTTATGACAGTTTACATTTCCCTACCCCGTAATATTGTCATCTTCACGCTGTTAGACATAGAAAAGTTACCTTTTCCTCACAGTTTCTGTATATCTGTCTGACAACTAATGGTTGCTTTGCTTTAAAATGATACTAGAAAGTTAGAACAATCACTTTGATACATTTTGATACCAAGATGAATTCATTTTCATGAGTAAAAGTTGAGTTATGGCAGTTTATATTTCCCCTACCCCTTAATATTGTCATATTTACGCTGTTAGACATAGAAAACGTACCCTTTTCTCACAGTTTCTGTGTATCTACCTGACAACTAATGGTCGCTTTGCTTTAAAATAATACAAAAAAGTTAGAACAATCAATTAGATATACATATTGAATTGAATTGAATAGAATTAATACCAAGATGAAGTCAATATCATGAGTAAAATATTGAGTTCTGGTGATTTATTTTCCCCTACCCCTTAATATTTTTCTATGTTATGCTGATATACGAGGGAAATCAACATCAGTTTTTGTTGGGTTTTTTAAACATTTTTTTCTTTTTTCCCAGTGGTTACTCACGTCCTACACATAAATATTCACATCAATGGAAACTTAACGGATTTTGTAAATGGAAGTTGGTGCAGTGAAGTGACATATTAAGACATGTACACACACATTCATCCCCTCACCCCCACACATACCTAT
This sequence comes from Amphiura filiformis, assembly GCF_039555335.1. NCBI lineage: Eukaryota > Metazoa > Echinodermata > Ophiuroidea > Amphilepidida > Amphiuridae > Amphiura > Amphiura filiformis. The sequence continues at coordinate 85,736,474 of NC_092629.1, forward strand.
GTACACCCAGCCCCCACACACACCCCGTCCCACAGACACCCCAACGAACTCATACATATGATAATGATTGGAACTGTTACAATAATGTTTCCCTTGATATGCTTAACATTAAAAACAAAATAAAACATTAAGATTTAAATAAAAAAATTAAAAATGGAAACTGAATCAATTTTGAAAATATAAAGTAGTATAGTTGTGAGATTTGAGGCCAATGTCAAACTTTACACATATGGTTTTAAAAAATCAGATTACCACTCATTTATGGACTATATATATACTTCCAAATATGCTCAAATGAAACCTGTTTTTGTTTAAAAATAATACTAGAAAGTTAGGACAATCATTTAGCTACATATTGATACCAAAATGAATTCAAAATCACGAGTAAAGGTTGAGTTCTTGGAGTTTATATCTCCCCTACCCCTTAATTTTGTCCTATTTTTTGTGATTTTATGCGATTATACGTCCATACATAAAATGACCTGTAAAAAAAAAGTGATACCACAATTTGAGTCCACTACCTACCTAGCATGTGATCTAGAGGGTCCATACTAACTACCTATGGTGTCAAACCTTGTATGTAGTGGGGGGGGTGAACGAAGTCATTTTTTTGAGGTTGCTGCTCCTGTACTATATCCTCGTCTGATGCTCTGCTAACTGGGCCACTACGTAAAAGCTGAATGATTACCTCATTATCATGAATATCGTTATATCATGACCTCGGTCATAATTGAATGTGTCGATAGGTTTCACGCTTTTACTACACGCGCCCTTAATTTTTAGTGATGATACTGGGCTTTTACAGGGAGGGCGCTCTCTCATTTCTATAAACTTACTTACGTTTACGGTATATATATGAACTACGACTACCGATCGTAAAGATGAAAGATCAAAATGACCACACTGTTAAAAATGAACGTTAATTTACAGGGAAAAAATACAATTTTTACCGTTTTAAAACAATTTATATACAAAAAAACGGTGAAAAATTAGGAATTTTACATTTTCCTGTATATGTAATGTTTTTATCAAATATCCCATTTTTTACGATACAATATACAAAAAGTAAAAAATAACTGTAATTTTAATGCAATTTACTGTTTATTTACAAATAAAAACATAATTTTGAACGTTTTCTTACAGTTTCTTTTAAAAGTACATTACCGACACTGTTAAAAATCGTCAGAATGTTAATTTGCAGGTAAAAATACGGTTTTTACCATATTTAAACAAAGTTTACACAACATTATGGTCAATAACCGTAAATTTACAATTTCCCGTACCACAATTGAAGTGACAGTTAATTTACATGCAAATTAACAGTTTGTCCTGTTTTTAAACAATATATACAAAAAAAGACGTTAAAAAATCAGCAATTTTACGTTTTCCTGTAAATGTAATGTTTAGTTTAGTTTTTAACGATAACAATATACAAAACTAAACAAATTACTGTAATTTTAATATAATTTTCTGTTTATTTACAAATAAAAACATACGTTTGAACATTTTCTTACAGTTTCTTATAAAAGTACATTACGACACTGTTAAAATCGTTAGAATGTTAATTCACAGGTAAAAAAACGGTTTTTTACCATATTTAAACAAAGTTTACACAACATATTATGGTCAATAACCGTATATTTACAATTTCCCGTATCACAAATAAGTGAAAGTTAATTTACATGAAAATTAAACAGTTTTGCCCGTTTTTAAAACAATTTACACAAAAAAGACGTTAAAAATCAGCAATTTTACGTTTTCCTGTAAATGTAATGCTTAGTTTATTTTTTAACGATAACAATATACAAAACTAAACAAATGACTGTATATTTAATGTAATTTACTGTTTATTTACAAATAAAAACATGCGTTTGAATGTTTTCTTACAGTTTCTTTTAAAATTACATTACAGACACTGTTAAAATCGTTAGAATGTTAATTTACAGGTAAAAATACGGCTTATACCATATTTTAACCAATTTTACACAACATCATGGTCAACAACCGTAAATTTACAATTTCCCGTACCACAATTGAAGTTCAACGTTAATTTACATGAAAAATTAAAAGTTTTTCCTGTTTTCAAAACAATTTATATACAAAAGACGCTAAAAATCAGTATAATTATACGTTTTCCTGTCAATGTAATGTTTCGGTTTTTTTTTGTTTTTATGTGCAAAATTAAACAAATGACTGTATATTTAATGTAATTTACTGTTTATTTAAATATAAAAACATGCGTTTGAACGTTTTCTTACAGTTTCTTTTAAAAGTGCATTACTAACACTGTTAAAAATTGTTAGAATGTTAATTTACAGGTAAAAATACGGCTTATACTATATTTGAACAAATTTTACACAACATTATGGTAAACAACCGTAAATTTACAATTTCCCGTACCACAATTGAAGTTCAACGTTAATTTACATGAAAAATTAACAGTTTTACCGTTTTCAAGACGCTAAAGTCATCAATTTAACGTTTTCCTGTCAATCTAAAGTTTAGTTTGTTTTTAACGATACAATCTGCAAATTTTTATAATTTAATTTTAATGTAATTTATTGTTTATTTACAAATAAAACATACGTTTAAACCGTTAAAATATTAGTATGAAGTTAATTTACAGGTAAAATATGACTTTCACCATTTTTTTTTTTAATTAACACCATCACTGTTAAAAAAATCAAATTAAATCATAATATAAATGTGAATTGATCCTACCGCAGGTAAAAACACATAGGACCCTAATTGTTTTTCAACATTATACTTCACTTTTTAAGTGTTTTGAGATATATTTTCATAGTTTTATAGAAGCAAACTATTCCGTTATTTTACGGAACATTCCGGCAGCAGGGTTACGGAACATCCGTAAATTGTAATTTATTCATTCCGTAAAACTTATTCATTAAAAATACAGAATAAAACGAGGTTTCTTACGGAAAATATTCCTTAAAAATACAGAATATTCGTAATATTCCGTAGAGTTTTAACGGTAAATATTCCAAACAACTCGGAATCATTCCGTATTTTTACGGAATTAATGTTATTTTACAGAAAAATATGGATGTTCTGGTAAATCCGTAAATTTACAGAAACAAACAAATAAAAAATGTATTTTCTTTTTGAAAACCCGTAAGTTCACAGGTCTCCTGTAATAATACTTTATAGACCGTTTTCCCTGGGTAATTATGCATAATTGATTGAACTGAGGATGCGCTGTTAGTATCAGAACACCGCATGCAGAGGAGCAGCCCCCGGGGAGTAGCCGTTGCGCGCTGTAATGAGACGTATATCGGCCGATAGGACTTGAAGAAGACGACCGTGGCGTCGAAGTGTTTTACTTTGATAAGTTTGCTAGATCGCTTCTTTGCTGGTCAACTTTAACAGAGACAGGCAAGTAAACGCTAGTTGTTTTAGTTCACATGGTTTAAGTGCATGGTACGATCTAATTTAATGTAATTTACTGTTTATTTACAAATAAAAACATGCGTTTGAATGTTTTCTTACAGTTTCTTTTAAAATTACATTACAGACACTGTCAGCATTGGCCCTGTGGTTCTCTACATTCTACGTCTTTAACTTCGAGTACCCTGAGAATATCGGAGCAACATTGGAATTTATTCAGAGGTAAGATTATATATAAGGATGTTTATTTCTCTGCTTCATTTGCTTTGAGGTGTTGTGTGATGTGTTTTTCATTATTAACATTTTGTACCGCCCAACACATTATGGATTGGATGAACTGAGGGTGCAAGAAGCTATTTCACAATTTATTTGAAACTTTTGCAATAATTTTGAAACTTTTATAATAGATTTGTGGAGTTTTATGTAAAATGATCATAGGAATTCAAATAATGTGTCATTCATTACTGGTTTCATTGTACATGTACTATTGTAGCCCTTGTAGCTTTTTAATTATAATAACAATGATGAAAACTAAATAATGTGCATATTTTGATTGCTTCCAATGTCTGATGATATTTTTTTAATAGTATTTAGTAATGCTGGAAACAAGTTAAAATATTCATTTTATTATTGGCAAATCTGCTGTATAGATTTCAACAACAGTTCAAATGGACAAATTGCTGTACCTGAATCCAACCTTAACATTAAACAGAAACACCTGAATCATGTGATCATCAATCAGTGTCAGTTGATGTGTATGGGCCTGTAACTAGTGGGAAAATCATAATTTGTAGAGTGGTTAGTCCACAGTAGGTCAAAAATGTTAAAATTATACAGTCCTTCAAAATAAACTAATATGAAAAATCCATGTAGTGCATAAGTTTCAACTTAAATACCTTTCGTTGTAATAATTTAGTGCAAAACCCTTTTGATATATGAATGAACCATATTCTTAGATGTTTGTGACTTATGTTAACAGCATTCAATGTCTATGAAAATCTTTTACATAGAATATTATTCAATAATAAAAACTACAAATTACAATGTATTGTCACTGATATTGAATGAACTGATATGAATGTATGAATTTGATTTCAGGTGCTTCCTTGGCATCAACCCTAGTCAAGGGTCCAAGAGAAGTAAAAAGAAAGGCAAGAAGACAGCCGTTCATCCACAAGTCCTCCAACTATGTAACAAACTGAAAGACTTTGAAAGTGATTGGCTATAGACTTTGAAATTGAACGGATAAAGGAAGCTATATCTTATCATCTAAATCATCAGATGTCGAATTGATGTTTACTGTTCTGAATTATGTATTCTGTTCAGAGTAGGTTGTTGCATATATCTATATCAACAATTGAGAAATGTGACTGGTTACTAGAGCTATGATTGGGTTCAAACTTCGGCAATCGTGAAACAAAAGTGCTGGTTCAATATTGCGCCACTGTTTATTGTGTAATACACGAACAATACGTGGTCGAACCAGTTGCAACACACCAGTTGCCCAAGTAGCCAATCATAGTGAGACTCACAAATAAGGGAGCTAAAAGTATTACAAATGAACTGATAGTTCACCAGTGAGAGACATGGGCTACTCTATGGCAAAACTCAAGACAGATTGATAATTCCACTCAAAACTAATTGAAAAGTGATCAATGCTTTTTGTCTAGCATTACTGTGATTAGTTCTACAGTACCGTACCATTAATCATGTTAATTGTACAGACTAGTGACCAGGAGATTCTGGGTTCAAATCATACCACCAGCACATTGCTTACTTATGGAGTGAGTTTGGGTTGGGACTTGGCCTCTGTCATCAAGTATTTATTCTAGTCTTTGTAATCTGTTTAAGTCATGGAGTATTATGAAGATACCAAGGAGTATTCAATGAACAAATTCCAAGAGTGGAATTCACAGTGCAGGCCTATACACGATTTTCTATGTTTGAGTTTATATTTTGGCCTCACAAAAGTTTGTGAAAGTTTTAAGGGGAGCTGACCTTCGTGCACCTAGCGGTACTACTCTAGGTTGTATTGTGAAGAATTGGGAAAGGCTAGAAAATGAAAGTTGCTATGAATATAGCTAAGGTTTTTTTCATTTTTTCTATTTATTTTGATTTTGTTTAGCTTTTATTGATTTTCGCATATAGTGTCAAATGTTCAAAACTTTTGTTTTTCGAACATTTTACACTCTCGAAGAAAATTTGTAAAAGCTAAACAAAATCAAACTTCATAGACATGATGATGGTAATCTTGGCTATAGTCATGGTAACTTTGGTTTTGTAGCCCTTCCCAATTCTTCAGAATATAGTCAGGAATACTGTTAGTAATTAGGTGCATGAAAAAAAACCGCGAAGGGTCAGCTCCTCCTTAAGTTGATGAAAATATAAAAGATATCATTAAAAAGATACCAAGGAGTATTCAATGTACAAATTCCAAGAGGGGAATTCACAGTGCAGGCCTATACATGATTTTCTATGTTTGAGTTTATATTTTTGGCCTCACAAATTATATGAATTTAGTGTAAAGTTGATAAAAATATCAAAAATAGCATTAAGAAGATACCAAGAAGTATTCAATGAACAAATTCCAAGAGGGGAATTCACCGTGCAGGCTTATATACATGATTCTCTATGTTTGAGTTTATATTTTTGGCCTCACAAATTTTGTGAAAGTGTAAAGTTGATAAAAATATCAAAAATAACATTAAGAGGATATCAAGAAGTATTCAATGAACAAATTCCAAGAAGGGAATTCATAGTGCAGGCCTAGGCCTATACATGATTTTCTATGTTTGAGTTTATATTTTTGGCCTCACAAATTATGTGAAAGTGTAAAGTTGATAAAAATATCAAAAATAACATTAAGAAGATATCAAGAAGTATTCAATGAACAAATTCCAAGAAGGGAATTCACAGTGCAGGCCTATACATGATTTTCTATGTTTGAGTTTATATTTTTGGCCTCACAAATTATATGAATTTAGTGTAAAGTTGATAAAAATATCAAAAATAGCATTAAGAAGATACCAAGAAGTATTCAATGAACAAATTCCAAGAGGGGAATTCACCGTGCAGGCTTATATACATGATTCTCTATGTTTGAGTTTATATTTTTGGCCTCACAAATTTTGTGAAAGTGTAAAGTTGATAAAAATATCAAAAATAACATTAAGAGGATATCAAGAAGTATTCAATGAACAAATTCCAAGAAGAGAATTCACAGTGCAGGCCTAGGCCTATACATGATTTTCTATGTTTGAGTTTATATTTTTGGCCTCACAAATTATGTGAAAGTGTAAAGTTGATAAAAATATCAAAATAACATTAAGAAGATATCAAGAAGTATTCAATGAACAAATTCCAAGAAGGGAATTCACAGTGCAGGCCTATACATGATTTTCTATGTTTGAGTTTATATTTCTGGCCTCAAATTATGTGAAAGTGAAGTTGTTGAAAATATAAAAAATAGCACGTTATTTATATTGCTATTGCTATTTGTGTCAATTCATATCAAAACGATGGACTTGGTCTGAGAATAAGAAATCAGATACTCTTAGTTAATCATCAAGGCCTACTTTTACTTATATTTCACTTCCTAAAAATGCTACCAAATTTGTAATAATTAAATGCTTATTTACTTAGTTACACAGGAAATAAGTCAACTTAAGCTGCGTTCTCACATGTATTTAAATCCAGGTTTATCTTTATCACCTATAAATCCGCTGCAATTAAAATAAATCCGATAGAATCTCTGCACGTCCAGACAGTCAGGTTTAGTGCCTAAATCCAATAAGCTTAAACCCGGGTTTAGACTATGTGCTATTTGAGCATATTTCCTTAGAACTTTCGATTATACGAAATGTACAAGTGTGCACATGACAATTTTCGATGTTTTATCTTCAAGTTCAAAGCAATACTTTGGCACGAAAATACCCGTTGTTGAAATTCGAATGATATAGGCCTACAGCATGATGAAAATTTGCCCTTTCCTCTGCTGCCCCGAATAGCTAAAAACGTTGACCGTGACTTTTATATAGTAGGGCCTAACGCGATCAAAATATGAAACATGAAATTCTAAAATTTATAACTCAACTCGTAATACCTGCTTCCATCATGAAATCGGCACCCTATAGGCATAATACATGTAATAGAGTTCGCTTCTATCTAAACTGCGTAGTTCAATGGGCATTGTGTTAGTTTTTTACCCCCTTAAACCCGACAGCTCTACGAACACCGTTCATACACAGCGGATTTAAGCTTAAACCCGCTACTAACCCTGGTCAAAAGCAGGGTTAAATTGGCGGATTTAGGGCTCGATAAATCTGCTAGACTTAATCCGATGATCGTTCAGACAGCAATTTAAACCCGCCGCTAAATCCATCTGAATTTAAACCTGGGTTTAAATGTCTTAAACCTTACTGTGTGGACACGACTAATCTTTTTAATTTCATTTTTCATACTCTGTATTATTGTACCAAAAGTCGTTTTGATATAGACTGACAGATTTACATGTATATTGATACATTGTATTTGTTGCATGTGTAAGTTTCGAGGGTTTAGTTCAACAAAGGGCTCTCTGCATTTTGAGGAAACCAATGTTTATAAGATTTTACTGATCTTGTTCATCTGTTTGTTGTTGTTTATCTCAGCTGTGCTGATTAATAAACAGATTGTGAAAACACCTTCGTGTGATTTGTTGTTTATTCCTTTTCAAATTAGTTTGCTGAGTACTCACAGCATGAATGTGTTACGAAGGCATGATTTATAACAATTAATGATCAGTCAACAACTTTAATTTTCAGATGTTTATTTACGTTACCTGTAGCAACGTCTGCAATTAAACGTAAATAAACTAGTTTGTATTGTAAATTTTGAGGTACAAACCTGTGTTTACGTTACTACCTGGAATATACAAATTGAATGCGAAATAACGGCCTCACGTGGAATATACAAATTGACTGAAATAACCGCCTTCAACGCTATTTTACAGTACAATAGTTTATTTACGTTACTCCCTGAAATAACGTCTTCAATGCTGTTTTTTACAGAACAAAAGTTTATTTACGTTGCTACCTAGAATATACAAATTGACTGTGAAATAACGACCTGACGTGGAATATACAAAGTGACTGTAAAATAACCGCCTTCAACGCTATTTTACAGTACAATAGTTTGTTTACGTTACTCCCTGAAATATACAATTTTACTATGGAATAACATTCTGCCACGTTTATTTACAGTAGAACTGAAATTATACACGATCTCAGTAAAATAACATCTATCATGTATGTTCACGCCAACTGTTAAATAACATTAAAACATCGTTTGTTGACATTGTCAAGCGTCATTTTACCTAAAATGTTGTTAATTAAGAGATAGTATAGTGTTATATTACGGCTGAAGATGGCATTTATACTGCCCAGATACTCCAAATAACGGGTCATTTATGTAGAAAGTACCATAAAATAACACTGTTATCGTTAATTAACGTTGTTATTAGAATTTAAGGACCTCTTAAAAAACGTTAAAAGTCGTATTATTGCATTATTCCACTGTTAATTTACCAGTAACGGGCACGAAGGAAAAAAAACCCGGTTTTTTAGGAGAAAACGTACAACCGTTAAAAAATCAAACGAATTGTTCAATTAACGGTCAATTCTTGTTTATGGTTGCTGTATTTTACCGGTAAAATACCGGCGTCCCAGCTGCCAGTATTTTACCGGTAAAATACAGCATCCGTTAAAAATCAAACGAATTGTTCAATTAACGGTCAATTCTTGTTTATGGTTGCTGTATTTTACCGGTAAAATACAGGTTTTTTTCAGGTTTTTTCTAACAGTGCACCATAAGTTAAATATGAAGATGGTTATAATTAAAACCATTAATTGACGGCCATATTGGCAGCCATCGTGGATTTATTATAATGTAATCCCTGTCTGATCTTCTAAATAGTTTAAATGAATTCCTTGACCCCCAAAACCTATGACTAAACACCAAAATCACTATGCTAGGTTGAATCTGATTTTATACCCAATAATATACAATGGTGACCATTTTGAACGCCATCTTGAATTTTTCAAAACCCTCAAGGGTGAGTAATTTTCACCCGGCAGATTCTGAAAGAGGATAATATCAGCTATACAAATCAACCAAAAATAAATACATACAATTTTTTAGGTTCAACCATGGTTCTGCCCGACTACTAGAACATGATTGCAATGTGAAGAAATGAGCTATTAATGATGGTATTTTGTTATTATTTAAGTAAATGTAAACATGATTTCATGGCAGATCTTTGATGAAATGAAGGGAGCTGTGATCTTTAAATTTAGCACAGCAATGTGTTCACAAAGTTGAATCCTTGCAATCAGCTAACTTGGAGTTAGCGAAAGTGCTATTAGACCCTCCCCCGGGTCCATGGAGAACGACTGGTAATGTAGATTACATAGCATTAAAAATCAACCCAATACATGGACCCTCCCAGTCTGTAAGCAATTTGCCTTCCAGTTCCCAGCATTTTGTGGAAGTTCACTTTTACAGATTTGGGGTCACGCAATCTCTGCAATACAAATCAACCAAAAATAAATACATACAATTTTTTAGGTTCAACCATGGTTCTGCCCGACTACTAGAACATGATTGCAATGTGAAGAAATGAGCTATTAATGATGGTATTTTGTTATTATTTAAGTAAATGTAAACATGATTTCATGGCAGATCTTTGATGAAATGAAGGAGCTGTGATCTTTAAATTTAGCACAGCAATGTGTTCACAAAGTTGAAATCTTGCAATCAGCTAACTTGGAGTTAGCGAAAGTGCTATTAGACCCTCCCCCGGGTCCATGGAGAACGACTGGTAATGTAGATTACATAGCATTAAAATCAACCCAATACATGGACCCTCCCAGTCTGTAAGCAATTTGCCTTCCAGTTCCCAGCATTTTGTGGAAGTTCACTTTTACAGATTTGGGGTCACGCAATCTCTCTATATACCACGTCCATGTTTTCACTACATTAACGTTTGTGTAAGCGACTAAAACAACGATATTATATCCGACCAATCAACGCAGCTTGGCAGCGCGGGGATATTTGAAGAGTCTTCCCCAGCTAAATAATGTGCAAACATTTGCAAACCGCACGCGATAATATACGCAATATGGACAATAGGCCTAAGTCCGAGTCGAGTGGTTGCCTTTTATTATTGCGCGTACCATAGGTCTATCAGACGCGTGCCAGTTGAGCTCAATACCTCTCAGTTGTTGACAAGTGTCCCATCCGATCTTACGTCGCATCCCGCGGCATAGCTTTGTGCTACCATATTTGAATTGAAACTGGGGCGGGGCTTTCGTAATTGACATCGCAATCACCGTGCTTCGTTGAACGATTATTTGGAAGGGACATACTGCAGTTACTGTCCGTTTTCCTATACACAATACACAGTGCTCTTACCATTGACGCGTGACCTCTACAAATAGCGTACGTTAGAAGTATGGGGATTTGCCTAGTTAACGTCGCTGTGTGAAAAATAACCGGCCAATATTAAAAGTACTCTTCTAAAATTCTAGAAAATATAGTTTTGTAACATGTCCTAAATATTTAGCTAATTTAGATGTTTGGAAATATGCGTACTTTGGTGTTTTAGTATATGTTATAGGTAATAGTACATTGCCTAGTTAACGTCGCTGTGTGAAAAATAACCGGCCAATATTAAAAGTACTCTTCTAACATTCTAGAAAATATAGTTTTGTAACATGTCCTAAATTTTTAGCTAATTTAGATGTTTGGAAATATTCGTATGTTGGTGTTTTAGGAAGGATGTGTAAACGACAGATAACATCAAAAATATGAAGAAATTATTTCCAAACCGTGTTAAGTCAACAATCATTATGTTGCTCATTTTCAAGAATGCTGGTTAACAAAAACAGACCATTGTCTCATTTCGTGAACAAAGGTCCACATACCATTGTTTCCTTGCGTTTCCTTTATAATCGGTTACCCAACTGAAGCTATAATACCAGCTCATTGCGATACCGCACATATAAAACAGACACATGTGCACAACCAGAGAAGATCTGATTTAATCAGTTGAGCTGTTTTCAATGAGTGTTATCTTGGTTTAATAGCTTTTAAGGCGTAGGGTATGAGCGACCTTGAAATACAGGTATCTGGAGAAGGGAAGCAACGAGTTACCCCAAATCACAGCGACAGGTAGTGACTTGGCCGCCGAGTGTTAATATATATTTATTTTGGAAGGTTCGTGTTTGTTTTAAATTTTGGGGCGTTTTTCCAAAATTTGATATTTTTGGTGATATTTAAAAAAGCGACATGCCAAAGACAAATCTTTTTGCACATACTTTGTTATTGCTAATACAACTCTTTTCTGCATACCTACGTTACAATTCGTTTTGGTGATTTAGTAATATTATCAATTTTATGACTGCATTTTGGCCTTTTCGATGCGATTTTAGGCTTACCGTGATTTAACGTTGATATCTGGTCTTGCTCCTTTTATAATTTCACTTTGATCGTCGGCTTTTGTAAATAACAGAATGTAGATTGGCTCTGAATAAGTCTCGTAGTCCTCTTAGTGGGTTTTTTGATGATATATTTAGTTTGTATTTGCATGTAACAACCCAAAACCGACCGCTGATTTCAGGGTTGAAGGCTGTTTTCGGAATGCCCGTGGACTCAAACAAGTGCACGAGTGGCGACTATGGTTTTATACTTCCCGCATTGATGATTGCGTCTACGCCTAACAATATACTTCTTTTTATATGTTGACTGTAGCTGGTATACACACTGGTATACAAAGAATAATTGGTTGCATGTCAATGACCATTAACTTCAGGGATATACCCTTAGATTATTTATGCGTCTTTCTATCATGCAGTATCTTACCCGCAGACATGTGCCCGTGTCATGTGCCAATATTGCGTAACGTTAAAGGTTAATACATTTTTTGGCTTCGAAGAAGCTGTGTGATTCTATGGCCTAGCGGTCTAAGCCGTTGTGGTTTCTAAGTTGCTGTTTTGGGCGTCGCTTGTTCGAAACCGTGCGTCTGTCACTTTTCTTATGCTGCTTTATTTTTCCAACGTTAGGGCCTAGAAAAACTAATTTATAATTTCTTTTATTTATTTATTTATTTATTTATTTATTTATTTATTTATTTATTTATTTATTTATTTATTTTTTTTTTTTTTTTTTTTTTTCGATTGATTATTTGATGATTGGGTGAGCAGATTTATCGATTGCTACTTTAGTTGTGGGTATTTATTTATTTATTTTATTAAATGACGTTTTGGAGCTCGAGAGAACGGACACATTTATTTATTTATTTATTTATTTATTTATTTATTTATTTATTTATTTATTTATTTATTTATTTATTTATTTATTTATTTATTTTTTTTTTTTAGTTATTTAGTTATTTATTTAGTCATTTATTTAGTTATTTATTTAGTTATTTATTTAGTTATTTATTTATTTAGTTATTTATTTAGTTATTTATTTAGTTATTTAGTTAGTTATTTAGTTAGTTATTTAGTTAGTTATTTAGTTACTTATTTAGTTATTTAGTTAGTTATTTAGTTAGTTATTTAGTTAGTTATTTAGTTAGTTATTTAGTTAGTTAGTTAGTTAGTTATTTAGTTAGTTATTTAGTTAGTTAGTTAGTTAGTTGGTTGGTTGGTTGGTTGGTTGGTTGGTTGGTTAGTTGGTTGGTTGGTTAGTTGGTTGGTTAGTTAGTTAGTTAGTTAGTTAGTTTATTTAATGACGTTTTGGGGCTCGAGAGAACGGACACATTTATTTATTTATTTATTTATTTATTTATTTATTTATTTATTTATTTATTTATTTATTTATTTTTTTCCGATTGATTATTTGATGATTGGGTGAGCAGATTTATCGATTGCTACTTTAGTTGTGGGATTTCTGTTTGATTTTGAATACCATCGTACATTAGTATTGATTTTTCCGTCAAGCATTATCAAGAATTAATATCACAGGTTTTATTGCAGATAATAAGTTGGCTTAGTGATACTATCCGTTGACTCAGAACCGGAAGGTGCCGGGTTCGATTCCCACCTATGCCTTTTTTTTAAAGACTTGTAAAATTTCTGCAGCAAGTTTATTTGGCGCGCGATCTCAGTTATTCATTTTTTGATGGCTATGCCTCTTACAGACACCCTCCCTCTGGAATCCAAATCACGGTTCGCTCATTACACCTCCCTTAATGGGGTTTAAGTCCTGCAAAGGTCGTGGTGAATTCTACTGTAGACATGACTGCATCATGAGATCTCCAACAGATTGGACCAGTCGAGGAATCAGCACTCAATGGACTTTCGCGTTCACTTATAATACGAGTATATTTCTATATTGCTGCATGGTTGACTGTGTGTGTAATCAGTGGCGTCGATTTGTGGATGAACTTGAGAGGAATGGGTTTTTGGCATTGAAGAAAATAAGGGGGTGGGGGGTTACAGGACTTTGGCATTTTTTCATAGGGCATTATGTAATTATTTATTGTTACATTATCCAGAGATGAAACTGAACCGAGACTGGGGGCCAGTCTAAGGTGCTATACATTCGGCCACTGAACGAAGTAGATTGTGGATTACGCCAACAGTGTACAGTCATTCCGAAAGATGGATTTATTTTGATCTTCGTCGTCATGCTGATAAATGATTCAATAAGCTTCTAAAGTCGCTCAAGTGAACAGAATGGAGAGCTGTTCTTGAAGAGCGACGAGTGAATAGTGAAAGTTACATCATTGACAAAGGATTTATATTGCCGTGGAAATACACAGTTGGAACTGGACAATTACTTTAAAGAGTTGTTCGGGACTTTGAGAACAGAACATTGTACCAAGAACAAGGAATTGGTAATAGTAATACTTAAGATCTATGACAATTGTATAATTTATACATGTTACATGATTGTGCAAGCATTGCCCATACATACTGTACGTAGACATAACATATTGTTCTGTTTTTAAATTTCACCAGTATGTTAATTGCGTAACTTTTAGTGAACCTTAGAAAAGGTGATTTCTACCTTCGGTCTTTATAGGTCGTAACATAATGAATGCAAATGTTAATGAATGCTATTGGTAGTCTGAGCATACATACTTGAATATTTCTTCACGAAAAACTAAGACTCGTCTGGAAGGTGTCTGCATAAACCGCACGGGCTAAACATTAGTTGGGGGTGTGTCTGGAGATGGTGGTGTAAAATAATAGTTATTCACCACTTAAACCCGTGTGGTTTATGCAGACCTCTTTCAGATTTAAGTCTTCGTACTTCGTGAATAAATAGTCCATACTGAAATAATGTCAAGTCTGTAGCATTTTTGTTTGCACTCACCCGACGCTTTAATCAGTGTTTCTTTCACTTTTCTTTCCATTACTGTTATATTGTGAATACCTGTGATACAAGTAGGTAATGGTGCCTCCAACGGACAAGGTACAAAACACACCAAGGATCAAAGGATGATACAAGAGGATACCTAGAATATATAAAAACAGAAAGATTCGAGCCAGGTATACCAACTTGGTGTATTTTTGTTAACTTTGTCTACCATCCCTGTGGTTTTGGATTTTTTTCCAATGCAGACGTAACAGTGCATGTACACCATTGTGGTTTACATACTGCATTAGTTTTTAGCTTGTCTTTGTCTTTGTTCCCCACACCAAGTTGGTATACCTGGCTCGAATCTTTCTGTCTCAATACCTATGATGTTAGGAAAATATTTTTTCTGGTGACCCCATGTTGACATTTACTAAATAAGCTGTAATTGTGTACGAATTCTTGTTACCATTTCGCCATTTTAATTTTCACGGACGATTTGACCTTTTGAGGTCATCTTGTAGACTTTCTTATCAGTCGTTTTTGTTATCTTTACCACAGTTCGCCCTATGAAATGTGAACTTCGACGCACGTGGTGCGAAAATTCTTGCCACCAGTGGTGATCGGTTTTAGGCTGGTCGTCTTTTTCTGATCGTGCTGTTCGGCTATGTGTGAATACCGGAGGGGTACTGACACGGGGTACTAGCTTTACTGCCTTGAACGCTAATGGTAACTTAAAGCTAATCGTGTAATTATATATGTGACCCATAAGATAAGACATTCTTAGGAGCTTCATTTGACGGTATCGAGGGCATGGCATTGACCCAATTTATAAACCCCCCATAGAATCAAGCGTATGACGTGACTTCTTTGCAAGTATCGAGGGCATGGCATTGACCCAATTTATAACCCCCCCCCCTAGAATCAAGCGTATGAAGTGACTTCTTTGCAAGATATAATTGGAGACCATTATAATGTCCTTCTAAAGTAATGATTTTATTTCCATCATTTGGTAATAGCAAGACCTTTAGTTCTTAATTGGCCCTGTGCGACACAGCATGTGGCGCATGTGATCTCAAATTATGTCTCGTATCTATACTTGAAGACATGAGCGCAAGAAGACCGTAAGTCCACTTGGCCACTCAACATGTATACACTCAAGTTGCGTATAGTTTCAAACACATCGTATGTGCAATTTTACAAGAGAGAATCATTTTGTGTTTTTCAAATCAGTTAATGAAATTTAAAGTAGAACTTTGATTTGGGTATCAAATCAAACAGGGCATTTTTAATTGTTCAATATCCAGCATAGTATTTGCTTTCAATACAGGGTGTATCAAAATTAAGTATGCAGTTTGAAAAATGCCGCTAGATTAAAAAGTATGAGGTCTTTGGTCAAAATGCTCTAGTTGATAACTTAATCAACACCTTGTCCTGCTATAGCTGAAAAATCACTGGCGTGTGACCATTAATAAGGATTTGGTGGCTACTTTTGTGAGCCGAGTACAAAAAGCAGTTGCGCGAAGTCAATTGGGTTTAAATGCCCGGTGCTTGTTATTGTTGTGCAGCCAAGAGAAACATGCAGGTGTACAGATCATTTGTCCTCATTGTTGGGGGTTCCAATCCTGTGCATGTGTGAGTTACATAACACGTGACTTTTGGTAAATCTGGGCAACCATCTCCTTACATATGCTAGGTTTTACTTGACAAGGAGAATAGCAACATTAAAATGGATACCCCACAGTACACGCCGGAGCAAAAGGCCTTCCTTGTTGCAGTGACAAGACAAGACAATGTACCATCGCACCCAGAGTCCAGCAGAAGTGCTTCGGATATTCTGTCAGCAGTACCCAAATGCACGTCCCCCTTCACGTGGCGTTATTTACCGTGAAAAACGTTGCGAAGTATCAGATAACTGGAACGAGTCGCAATCTGAACAGAGAACATTGTGGTCGCCCCGAACTGGAAGATCTGCTGTTTATATCCTAGCAGTCTGTAACACTCTGCAGGGGGGGGCAAGCAGGAGGTCAGATTAGCTGCCGTCGAAATGGACTTGGAATACTATCTGCATCCTTTAACAGAATAACTCGTTTATGACTTGTGATTTCATCCTATCAGACGAAGCTAGACGATAAGGAGACATCAACTTCAGCAAGCAGATCACCAACGTCGCACTGTGTTCTGTCAGTGGCTTCTTGCCCGTCCCCTACGTTTCCTGGAAGATTTCATCATTGGTGATGAAGCAGCGTTTGCATTAAATGTTTTCACAAGCCCTCCTGCCGACCTTGATGAATTTCAGAGACGCATAATTGCACAAGTTGACATTCTCAGGCAGGACAGACCTCTCATTAGGAGTGGTGTGAACGTCATGTGAGAAGAGCCGAAATCTGCATACATAAGAATCGTGGGCATGTGGAAGACCAAGACTAAAACTGTCAATAACTGTAAACAGTAAAGAAAGTGGTGATACTTTTTTGTGATTTGTATGTTGTTTTGATTTTTATTGACTTCGCGCAACTGCTTTTTGTACTCGGTTCACAAAAGTAGCTACCAAATCCTTATTATTGGTCACACGCCAGTGATTTTTCAGCTATAGGAGGGCAAGATGTTGATTAAGTTATCAACTAGAGAATTTTGACCACAGACCGCATACTTTTTAATCTAGCGGCATTGTTCAAACTGTATACTTAATTTTGATACACCCTGTATAATACATGTATGTTTTTAATTAATCATTTTCATTTCACATTAGAGAGATTGCGATTTCCAAACGTAGGTATCGGACGTACGTTATATGTACGATATATTCAAAACCACTCTCCTGTGTCGAAGCGAGGTCACGTATTTAGCCAGTTTTTAAGATTTTCCACGTGCGAAATAAACGTAGATACATCGTTGAAATGCACAAAATTTGTCCATTTCACAATAATGTTAAAGACAGTCAATGATAATGAACATAAGGAAAGTCCAATTACTATTATGATCTTTTTGTTTGTAACAAATCATTATATTGCCCATTGATATGTGTGTGATACTTTGCGTACAAAGAATGACATTGCGATTTCCCATTTTGGATTCCAACGTAGTATAAAATGCAGATGCTACGTTGAAATATGCAGATTTTACCTCATGTCGAAGTTCATGCAACGCGCCCAATTTTCAGGACGAAAAAGTCTCATTTTGAAAGTTAAGTCATGATATATGGATGCAGTGATCTTTAATCTACCAAAATTATGTTTTTGGCCAACTATAATATTTTGGGGAGCACAAAAATACAATTAAGTTTAAGCAGCATGTTAAGTCAAAATTTTAGTCAAAATCAAAAGCGAACTGTTTAGGCAGAGACTCATTAGCCTGCATTTACTGTTAATTTTTCAATCACTATGCCCTCTATCGACCTAGATTAGATTAGATCACATATTACAGTCTTTATTCCAGCCGACTTGTTCTCCTTCGTGACGAATGAGCACAATCCAGTTTGGAACCGAGACTAGCAATATTTAACACAATCCAATCTTTTTAATTCTGTCTTTTATTATATAACAGCAAAATAGGTCACGGTAAACATGTTGACCTATTTGCTCTATTACCTAGGTAATACAGCAGATAAATACTGTAAAAAGTAACGTTTGTGGTTTTACAAGCAAAAAAGGCTTACGAAAATTCCCTATTTCACTGGTTAATGGTATGTTATATATACATAAATTGTAAATTTTCCAATCATTGAATTGATTTATGTCAATGTTTGATTTTATCCAATTACAGAGTAGACCAACGTGAAGATGATTCCTTTGCGTGGGTTCCGTCATGTTCTACTTATCATGGTATTATCCGTACACTGGGTCGAAGGTAGACGAATTCCTTTAAGGTCTTCCATGGAATTATCTGATGTAGAGAACAAGGAGGAGGTAAAATTTTCAGTCTATGGTAAAATATTCCCAACAATAAATTCTACTTTCCTCACAAATATTTTTCAAAATCGAACACATTAAAATACTAATGCCAGGTACGCTGTTTTGATTTATGATTTCATTTTTGTTAAGGGGTACTACACCCCTGGCCAATTTTGTGCCTATTTTTTGCATTTTTCTCAAAAAATTATAACGCATTGGTGACAAGTAAGATATGTATATTATAGGGGCAAGGACTACAACTAATGCTCTGAAAAATTCAGCAACTCAAGGCAAATAGTTATTGATTTATTGATCAAATACTGGTTTTCCCTCATTTTTGACTGTAACTCCACAACTGCTGTCTGTGCTGAAATAAAATTTCCAGTGCAGTAGTTGTAGTCCTTGCCCCTATAATATACATATCTTATTTGTCACCAATGCCCTATAATTTTTGACAAAAATGCAAAAATAGGTACAAAATTGGCCAGGGGTGTAGTACCCCCTTAACATGGCGTTAAATGTGAGTGAAAGTGGTTGAATGTATTCCAGTTTCAGTCTTAATCATTTCCTAACTGCAAACTGTAGTGAGCCCCTTAATTGATAATAGTACTTCTACAAATAGTGGAATGGATAAATAGCAAATGTAACTGTATGCCCATAAATATGGTAGTTGTCTTGAGCTTACTGGAATTAAGGCGCACTGCTATGATTAAAAGATGCCGCATACCTGGATATGTTGTAAATAAAACAAAAACTAAAACCGAGATCCTCACAAATTACTACCATACGGTACATTCATTTCTGTATATTTTTCTCTCCTGATAGTTGAATTACTGAGGTACTTTTGGCTAAAAATAAATAGTGTTGCGTGTTTGTGTCACCAATTTTACAGGATCGTTATCGAAGAGATACGACAGAATCTCGTGGAGATACTGACGCCAACATGACAACAAGTATTACTGAAATGTTGTCTCAGGAAGATCAATCAA
This sequence comes from Amphiura filiformis, assembly GCF_039555335.1. Taxonomy (NCBI): domain Eukaryota; kingdom Metazoa; phylum Echinodermata; class Ophiuroidea; order Amphilepidida; family Amphiuridae; genus Amphiura; species Amphiura filiformis. The sequence goes on from NC_092629.1 coordinate 85,756,104, forward strand.
GAGGTATACTCAATAAAAACGACAATAGCACTAAAAGCCAAACTTGAGTCAGGGTGACTCTAAGTTAGAGTCTCTAAAAGAAGAGTTCAGCCATGTTAGACTAAGATTTAGACTTCAGATTTCAGATATAGGTTGAGACATGTTTTCGAGAAATTCACAGAAAATCGCGTGACGAGGCGATATTGAGCACGTGTGAGAAGCATGTTTTACTATCGCTATGAAAAATCTGGGCCTATTACAATTCGATCTTAATCCGCCACACAACGAGCGAGACATAAGCACGTTTTTATCCTCGCCATGCCTTATCTAGATTGGTATTTCAGAGCGAAAAAGAAGCACTTTTTACTGTCGCTATGGATCATGATAGACGCTGTTCAATGTTGTTTGATGCCATGTAAAACTGAGCTGAACAATGACCTTGTTTGCATAATTACAAGGGGCAGACACTTGTATAATCATATTAGAACATCAGAAAAAAGACCAGCAATTGGCAAGGGAATTTTCAAAAAAGTTTTATCATGAAATGTAAGGAATAACTCCTACTATTTGGATAATTTAAATTTGGAAAATATATAAATAACGCCCTCAATTTGCACACAAATGAACAGTTTATAGAATAAACATTACCACAAAAAAGCAAAAAAAAGGTAAATAATTTGATATTGAAAAGAAAATCTATGTCAAAAATAGCTACAAAATATATGTGTATATGTGTGATAACTGTTGCTATTGTCCAGGTTTAGAATATTGAACATTATATAATGCTTTCTTAGAAAAAATTAATAAATGATCACATCAAACAACCGTGTTTAAAAATATTTGTTACTGCTTCTTGATAAACATGGGGAGTAGTGCCCTTATTTACTGCATACCAAAATGGTTTATCTGAACCCTTTTGAATAGTTATACTGGATTTGGTGTAACGGAAGTTTGCGCAAGCAAGTTTCTAAACCAGCCTGTCAGATTTTTATTTTCGTGATTTTCGTTAAAATTCTGCCACCATTTGCGGTAAATTGTACAGGATATTACCTATTTTACACCAAATACTAATTTGAACCTGTTCAGGCAAAATTGCTTATTTAGCCAAAGTCAATATGTGACCATCCACCACAACTGAGCCTATATGTCGCCAGTGCCACTATTGAGATATGCTCCATTGAACTTAACAATAAACAATAGGAAACAAAGGATTTATTGACTGTTTTATTGATTTTTCACTACTTAAATGTCAAGTACTATAGACATGATATACATCATTCTAAAGCTAATTTCAAGCAGAATATTTTGGTTGAATATCTCAAAAATGATGATTGGCGACTTCAGGGCTCAGTTGTGCTGGATGGTCACATATGGGATCATCAGCAGAAATATTTTCCTCACACATTGAACTGTAAACACCTCCGCTATTGGTACTTTAAAAGGAAAAATGAAATTATGAAGAAATTTAATTTTTAACCCTGGTCCCGATATTTAGATTAAGTGCGTCTTAAAAGTCTGTACAAATCTCTGTGAGAGTTATGTAAAATGTATAAATGCTGTAATCGCAAGTGTTGTGTTTGTTTCTGAACCACCCTATGTTTTCGCAAAGGTGGAGCAATTTCAACCGTTCAAAAAATGCACATAACCTAGTGACATGTAGTTCCTATCTGCACAACTTATTTTTATCTTTCTTTTTAGCGGCTGAAGTAACTTTTATTTATTTATTTATTTATTTGTTTCTTTATTCATTTATTTATTAATTATTATCATTTATTTATTTATTTATATTTATTAAGCGGGTGGTATAGGAGCCAATGGTGACCCTGGTATAGATGGTGAGAAGGGCGAGAAGGGTGATACCGGAAGTCCTGGACAAAATGCAACGGATCCAGGTAGTGCAGGAACCACATATGTCCGATGGGGGCGCACTACATGTTCATCCACATAGACATACCACCTAGACCTGTAACTGCCCATCCCTAACCGTGGCAGTAGGTGAAGCCACGTATCCAAGGTGATTTTGGTCGGGTGGTCGGACGCGGAGAAATAAGCGTTCATGTCTGGAACGAAAAACGCGATCGTTTGCGTGATTGCTGCGCCGTTATCGCCCGCGTCAAATGCAACGTGTTCTGTAGACGCGAACATGTCTGCTTGTTTGCGTCCGGGTTGCGTCCTTGTCAAAATCGTTGCTAAGCAGTGTTGACTTCACTACGCAAACCAAAGTTATAGGTCTAGGTTCTTGTTTGTCTGGGTTCATCCACATAGACATACCAACCTAGACCTATGACTGCCCATCCCTGACCGTGGCAGTAGGTGAAGCCACGTATCCAAGGTGATTTTGGTCGGGTGGTCGGACGCGGAGAAATAAGCGTTCATGTCTGGAGAGAAAGACGCGCTCGTTTGCGTGATTGTTGCGCCATTATCGCTCGCGTCAAATGCAACATGTTCCATAGACGCGAACATATCTGCTTGCTTGCGTCCGGGTATGCGTCCTTGTCAAAGTCGTTGCTAAGCAGTGTCGGCTTCACTACGCGAACCATAGTCATAGGTCTAGGTACTTGTTTGTCTGGGTTCATCCACATCCCAACTTATCTACGAAGGTAAGTACTTAGTAATTACACTTGGCTGAAAATAGTGTACTTGGAATCGGATGGTTGTCATTACACCAAGTATTCTCAACAGACGTATGCTCACACGACCAAGTGAATAAAAATCTGAATTTCTCACATGATGCATGCAGCACAGTGTCAACAGCCAGTGTTATAAATTATAAATATAAATTTAATACTCCGTTGGTGAGCGACGGGCGATTGGTATTTCACCGAACGAAAAAAAAAGATATCTGATTGGCTAGAAATCGATCGCTTTGTCGCTCAGAGGTGTAGTACAAACTCAAAATGGAGACATGTATTCAATTCGATTGAAATCGATATTCTATTATTGACGCAGATAAAGAAAGTTGATAACGTACATTGTATTATAGATACAGCAGCTGGATCTTACACGGGTTCCTTTGTATAATTCATTTCTCAAACAGTTGAAAATATCACAATTTTTACTTTGGATTTTAAAATCTTTACTTATAAAATGCAGTTAAAGATATCCACAGCAAACAGCAAGGCCCCGCTAATTAGTGTATTGCTTTTCGAGTTAGTGTACTGGAAACAAAACCTGTGTTTTTCCTGATAACAAATCGAATTTTCTATAATAGTAACACCATTATGTGGTACTGATCATGCGCAAATCGTAGAATAGAAACTAAGCGGCAGGCTCTATGGCAGGGCTATGATATCTCATATCATGTAAATGGTATGCTTAGCCTGAGTCGCTCGGCCGATCTCGAACAAAATCGCCAGGCGTAGCTTTTGAAAAACGAGAGGATTCGCCGTACTATCACGGCAATTTTTGACACGAAGATATAGGGATGATGACGCAGTGCGCAGCGATTTAGCTATCGGACGTTGTATTATTCCTTCTTCTAATAACAGCTAATAACGTCAGCAAAAGACACCATATGAACCGGTTTTAGTCAGTAGCGTAGCCAGCGGGGTGGCCAGGGGGGCAAAAAATGAAAGAAAAAAGTGCCCCTCTGACAAAAAAATAAAAGGGAAAATCAGGAGGGCAAAGGAAAAGAAAAGGGGCAAGAGCCCTTTTCTACCAAAATTCAGCCCGAAAATACACAATTTTTCCGCGCTACGCGCGCACATTGCAAAGATTAAGGCTTTCCATCCTGATAATGGTCAAAAATAGTGTAAAATACCAATTTTTGGCGCGCTACGCGCGCACATCGTCCCAAATAAAGCCGTTTGTCTCTATGTATTATATGCTGCAACTGTATTTTTTTCCGTCTGTGCCCCAACAATTTTATTTTGCCCCCCCTGACCAAAAAAGCTGCCTACGCCCCTGGTTTTAGTACTGTAATTCGAGAACGATTTCAAATGCCGTACTGTGCAGGTCAACCAACCAATCACGCCGCGCCTATGCCTCTGTAATGGGTCCATTCCTGTTTGCTGCATATATTCGTCCCATGTTAAAGTGACATTGCCATGCGGATGACACACAACTTTACATCTCGTTTAATCCCCACATTCCCGGTGATATGGAGCGTGCCCTGTCCACATTGACTCGCTGTATCAATGAAATTAAAACCTGGATTTCATCAAACTATCCGAAGCTGAACGATTCGAAGACGGAGTTTGTTGCAGTGTCACCTTACAATCTTAAACACTTGCCCCAAATTGAACTCACTATTGACACAGCTAAAATCAAGCCACCTGAGACTGTTTTAAACCTCGGCGTTATGTTCAATTCCACAATGACCCACGGGCGCGCCCTTTCCAGTCATGTGAACTTCCTCCGCATATCCATCAATTTCCAATTACGAAATCTCTGGCGTATTCGTCAAGTCATTGACCAGGACACTTGCCACCTTACTTGCAGTTCGTGCGCTCATTTCATGTCGTCTAGACTATTGGAACGGACTCTGCACTTCATCATTCGGCAAAGATCTTACAAGACTGCAACACCTGCAGAATAATGCTACGAGACTGATTTTTGCAGTTGGTCGTAGAACTGACGCTTCCAATCTCCTAGAGACCTTGCACTTTGCACTGGCTTTCAGTTCGCCAACGAGTACTTTACTTCTGTATGTATATAAGTCTATGCAACACCAGAGTCCCAACTACATCTCGAACTACTTTACCGTTTATGTTCCTCCTCGTACCTTGCGATCGTCTCTGAAAGTAACCGTATCGTTATTCCAAGACGCAGCCACAGAATCACCGGTGAAAACATATTTCACATTGCAGCTGCCACGGCATGGAATTCACTACCTGTGGAAATCAAATCTGCTGCGACCACATCCGTGTTCAAGTCTATGCTAAAGACCCATTTGAACTGTTTCTCTTGTTATTTGACTTTTTGTGTATATTTTTGTAAGCGCCATGTTATCTTGGTGAATGACGCCATAAATGTCTGTAAATGTAACAAAATGTAAAAAATGAAATGTATACGATAAATACACCGTGAAAACGGTGTCTTGGAAAGTTTTAGCTTTTGTGTCTAGACATGAAAACAATTGAAAAATGAAAGACTTAATGTGTAACAGACGACACAAAATCAAGTCGTGCCCCAGATTAGTGTGTTTTGCGAACATACCTCTTGCCTTACTGCGGAAGCAGCTCACAACTGGATTCAAGGAGCGTGTCTTAAAAGGGCATTTCGTGATCCACAGCATCATCCCCCCACTTTTCTCAAAAAAAGTTGAGATTTTTTATATCCCTGGAAACCTCTTGCTACATAATGTTTATGTACAAAATATTTCTTGCAGATAAATTCGTTTAGCAAAGATATTGTGAAATTTGAATTTCATTCTGGTATACCAGAACGAGACACATTGTCTATAAAGCAGTGTAATACACATAATCATGCATAACTCGCAAATGCAAAATCGGAATCAACTGAAATTTTTGGAATAACCTTTTTTCGTGGATATCTGAAATACGTCATAAAAAGAAGATGCTAGGATCACGAAATAATCCTTTAAATTGAATTTTCAGGCAAGACACATTGAGTTTATTTCGATATTTACTAAGACACGATGCACAAAACAAGTTAGACCAGGTGTAACATTAGATCTGGTCTAACTATGGAGATTAGATTAGATTAGATTATTATTATTATTGTTATTATTATTATTATTATTATTATTATTATTATCATTATCATTATCATTATTATTATTATTATTATTATTATTATTATTATTATTATTATTATTATTATTATTATTATTATTATTATTATTATTGATTGCTCTTATTTCAGGTGTTGTCGGTGGTTCTCTCCACACTCATGCAGGAGGGGCTGCAAATTATATATGTTTACCATTGGATCCTGAGGATCTCCAGGTCCAGACAGGAACTGGAGGTAATCGTGCACTCTTGTACACAGCCGAATATGAGATCACTAACTTTGCACCATTCTCCCATCTCCCACGACAATGATATTCCATGCGCTGTATGCAGAGTTACTGGCCGAAGCACGCTTCTTATGATTCCCGCCAAAACGACCTGTCCCCCTGATTGGACAAATGAGTACAGAGGGTACATGATGACAGCATATCATGGCCATGCTCATCAAACTGAATATGTGTGTGTTGATGAAAATGCGGAATCGCGGCAAGGAAGTGGGGGCAATACTGATGGAGCTCTAATGTGCCTTGTAGAGGCGACTTGTGGGACACATGGCTTGCCTTGTCTTCCATACGTTGCTGGAAATGAATTAGCTTATGTTGTTTGCACGATATAGGTTATTTCGACGATTGATTGTATTCACTTGACTATGAGTTTATTTTGTAGCAAACACTAGATACGTGTTAAAATACATTCCTTCTTCTACTATATTCGGAGTGTTTTAATTTGTATTCTAATCATTCAAGTAACTATATATGTGTATTGTGATTGTCATACCGGTATTGCAATCACTTTTGATGAAGTAGAGATGGGGTTGTTGATCAGACCATGACCTGCATTTGACCCTTAGAGGGAATGAACCAGTCATGAAAGCGGTCTTCAAATCTGCAGAGTTTATAACACAAAAATATTAAAGGAAGTCGCCGGCAATCACAACATTTTGCCTTATATGTTAGAAAAATAATTATCAAGCACAAATCACGTGGTTTTCTTTAAACAAACTCATATTGGGCATAAAAATAAATAAAAACAACCGTCTCTCAACCCGCGGTATTTCAAATTCCCGGGGCCTGAAATTGTCTAGTGCAATGACGTACCAGTAAACTCAGTAATACAAATAAGGCTGACGACAATTGAGCACAAATAACTATCATTGCCCTAGACAATTTTGGCGTGGGAATTTTGAATATCGCGTGTTGAGAGCCGGCTGTTTTATTAGTTTTTATGGTCAATTTAAATGAAACCATGTGATTCGTGCCTAATAGTTAATTTTCTATAAAGGCATAATGTTATGATTGCGAGAGACTTCCTTTAACACGTTCTAATGGCCCCCAATATGTCGAATTAAACCGTTTTTTACAACTGAAGAACTCGTTTTAGTTGTTTATTAATCAGATTACGTGAACATGTATGGTGACGTTTGGGAATCACCATTACCCATTTAGAACAAGTCTGGATGCATCATGTCGAGGGTTGGGAGCCAGAAAGCCTCAACGCACAATCACATGACCCACAAAATGAGCATAAAGTCACCAGGCCATTATAGAAGATACACTTTATTGATCATGACCAAATTCAATATAAAATAAAAGACATCGTGAAGGAAATCTTGATTGATTAGTGAAGACCAAAGCAACATCATATCATTGGCAAGTTAATATTATGAGGACAATGAAAATGACTCATTTTTGGAGAAAATAAGACCGCAAAAACCTACTGTAAGCGGTGAGTTCCTTCGAACGAGACAGATTTGACCTAGAAAAAAGTTGACGTCATGAAATGAAATGTGCCCGCTTTAAAAGAATGGACTGAAAACACTCTCAATGCACAGAACGTATACTGTTGTTGTTCTCAAAAAAAAATATAATCAAATATTACAAATTTAATCGTTTTTAAACATTATGGATAAAATCAGCCGCTTATTTATTATATATTAGTAAATTGTGATATTACAATTCATATGAAATATTTGGACTGAAAAAAAATTGAGCTTAGAATTTGAGCGTAATCAATCGAAGACTAGTATATTCAGGTATACTAGTTTCATTTCGATGATCTATGCATAAATCAGAGGATGATTTAAGCACTTCCCAGCAAGTCTTGCGGTTAGCACAGCTGTGTGAGTGAACATGACACCACTGCCCGCCCACTGCATACACACGTGCATGGTTAAATTTGAATTTAGACAGATATATTTACAATAAAAACACCTTCTAAAAGTTGGTCGATTTCACATTTTATGTTATCTACAGAAGGCGTGAATTATCCTTCATGCATACATCACTTTAGATCTGAAATCGACCAAGTAATAATGACACACGGGCAATTCTAAAACAACATCTTTTGCACAGAGTTCAATGGGATTTGAAAAGTAAAGTGGCAGTTGAAACACTAGTGATAACACTTTTACAGTGCATGATGGGGCTTCCTTAATTCATCCTCTGGCATAAATGAACATGAAAAGAGCTCTTGGCCATTGTGTTATCGCGAATATAGGGGAACGGCGGGTTTATTCTATCTTACATTTGTGTGCATAAACTGTTGTTTTTAAAGGATATTTTGTTCAAATAATTTTCGCCATAACATGTCGTGCGTTTGAAATATTATGTTTTGCGTAAGGTTACATTACCAATGATCACTAGTAGTATATTAATTGTGTGCATAAATTGTTGTTTTTAAAAGTTTTCTGTGCTGGTTCATAGTGTTTTATAAAAAGGTTTTTAATATTTACAGTGGTATACTTTTTAAGTTGTCAGGCTATGTATCTTGATATTTGTAAAACTTATTTTGTTATTTTAATGTACAGCGCTTTGAAACTGCATTTATAGCGCTTTATAAATGTATTTTATTATTTTATTTATTATTATTAAGTCATCTCTAGCAGCAAAGTGGCAAATTTCAGCAAAATTGTGCACATTTTGGCCAGAAAGTTATTTTTAGGGTCAATAAACACCCTATTTTTAGCGTTCTCCCACATAATGACCCTCATTTACTTGAAGCCTGCACTGACTGACCCACTTTTTCAACAACAAAAACCCCACCGATAGAACCCTGTCGTACTCCACGGTTGTTTGATGGCATGTAGAACTGTATTCATTTTTAAGAAAAGTTGAAAACTGATGGCGCTAATCTTGTTGGCATCTTTACAAGGGGTAGATACTTGTATAATGACATCATACAAATATAGTAACAACAAAGAAATATATAGCAAGAGCAACTACTTTTTATCATTAGACGAAAGGAATAACTATTATAATATTATTGGGCTAAAGTAAAATAAAAATTAGCACAAAAGGCAGAAAAAGATAAAATGAGTTGATAAAAAAAGACGAAAATCTAAGTTAAAAATAGCTACAAAAATGTACGTGTATATTAGGCGCTGTGCAATATTTATGAGCCTGGGGTTAAAATGTCCAAATTGCGTGCTCCTCTCTTGGGCTGCCAAAAATCGCTTGCTCCTCCCTCTCGGCCTGTCAACCACCACCCCATGAACATGCCAAATTTTTGGGATATCAATTTACAAAATTTGTCTTTTTATACGTTTCCGTAGTGTTTTACTAAGCCTTTTTAGAGCGTTTTATTTAAAAGGCGCCTAATGAGCGTGTGCCAAAAAAAATCTCTTGCCCCCTCTCGGCTTGCCAACAATTGATTGCCCCCCTTTCACCTCACCGAAAATGTCCTCCCCCTATTTTGCCCTCCCACCAGGGCTCATAATTATTGCAAAACCCCTTAGTGTGATAGCTGTTGGTATTGTAAAGTTCAAGAATTGAAAATTATTTAATGTTGTTTTGTTAGAAACATTAATAAATGATCACATCAAAGAACTGTGACTCCGATAGGCACAGGTACGTCACTTTCATATTCGAGTGCCCCGGAACAAATCCAACTAACAAGTTTGGGCGTATGAAGTACAATAACCTTCTTTATGAAAAAAAAAAGCACAGTGATTTAAAGTGCGCTACGCACAGGCACAGCGCCTAGACGTTGATCCACAAGCCTCAGCACACTTTACAGGTTGTCGCTGACCACTATGGCCCACATCATTCCACAAACCATTTAACAACAATTCAGGGACTTTGCTGCTTCAAGAGCGCACACCATAGACATTCCACAAATCAACCTTCGCAACCAAGATCAGCTCCCCGAGTTTCGTACGGGTTACAACGGGACAAATTAGCAGTGAGTTCCTTGTCCAGGGGAATTTCAAGCTAACTCAATTTTTCCACGAGAGCGTACTAGGCACCGCCAGGGTTAGAACTCGCAACCGCTCGCACCATAGTCGAACGCCTTATCGATTGAGCTAACTTGGCTGCAATACATTAATTCTTATTAGTATTTGTGTTATGTGTTTTAACAAAAGCATGATTGAAAGGGAAACTATATGGAAATGTCTATAAATTTAAATTATATTATGGAATGCAATGCATTGCAACGAACATTTGCAATTTTAATGCTAAAATCAGCCAAATTGAAGGAAATTTTGGTCTGAAACAGATCATGAACATGATGAATCAAATATATTTTTACTGGCATGTGGCAAAATGTACCGACGGTTCTCGATGATATATACTATATCGTAAATACATATAATGTGTGTCTGTCAATCTGATCATCATAGCTTTAGTTAAAGATTTTGTCACATTAATACATGAGAGTATTTTAGTTCATTAAGTTTATTTTGTAAAAGTCAACCATTATAGAATGAATTTGGAGAAAACCTTCTGATAATTACAAACACTCGCTGAGCAGGAAAAATCTTCCCTAAGCTTTTAATCCGATAAGCTGATTATCTATTTGTTTTCATGAATTGGAAGACATTCTTTGATGTATTACTGAGCTCAATCATCTAAAATTACTGGAGCGTGAACCACCCAGGCTGGTGGCTCAGCATAGTATTTTATTAACAGAAGGTTTTCTCCAAATACGTTTCCTAATGACATTTTGATACAATTTGTAGCATCATCTTGAGTAATACTTTCAGTACAGTATTGTCAATACTGTTGTGAACATCTTGTGCAAAAGTTTGAATACAAGGTGCACGATTTCTTGAAAATGAAAGACTACCAATCTTAATTGAAACACTATCGCAACTGCTGTTGAAATGGCAAAATACCCCTTTAATTTATTTTTGACATCCTGGAATTTTATAATGACAAATGGGTTGTCAATTATTAATGTAATGTGAAGACCTTTGGTTCTTATTCCTGTGTGACACACACTATGAGCCAAAATGATCTCATCTCCGATAGCAAGGTTCAATAACCTTCAATTAACAACCTTAGATCAACATTTGACCTCAATTTGCAGAGTATGAGGTTTCTGTACCCAAATATTCAAAGGTCATTGTGTGAATGTACACGCATATTGGTGTTATAAAACTGTGGCGTGATGGACGGGCATGTTTGCGATCCTAGTGACAACACTTAATCACAATAACAATAATCTCCCACGTCCTCTGATGAGATTATTTCACTTAGAATAAGGTCTGGAACTTTACAGCGGTGTGTGTTTACCAGTGATGCTGGTAGTCTGGTGTCATCAATTGACAATTTGAGAAGTTGTATGAAAGCAGGATTATAAGACTACAGGTGGTTGTCATTAGATGCTACTCACTTCATACAGTAAGTTTGAAAATAAACGTTTATTTTATAATCATTTTATACATTTAGTGGTAACTTATTTTTCATAGACCAATTATTGCACTTCCACAAACTCAGGAAGCTTCAACACACAATTAATGTCGATCACTTGCGACCGAAGACGCGCAAAGATAAAGACGCGCGTGTAAGAATTAGGGAAATATGACCCTATATATGACGACTGATTCTTTAATATGATTACATCACGGCATGATATCATATGATTACATCACGGTCAAGTTTGATTTCAACAATATTTGAAAAAAAAATAGGTATGATTATGTTTGAAAAGCAACACTATGGGACTGTTTTAGATGAGTTCTTCTACCGCAATTATCATCAATGACTTGTATATAATAAACAGGTTGAAATTCTCAGCTAGCAAAGCAACAATTTTTAACCATAATTATGATGTTTTGTGAATATATCTATTTTTTCCGATATCAAATTACAGAAAACCAAAATGGAATTGAAACCTTTGGGCGTGATCCAATTTATTCTTTTAAGTGCAATTATCATGGTGTTGAAAGTGCACTGGGTCGAAGGTAGGCGTCCGCAAGGTCGAAATTCATTGATGTCTCCCATGAAATCAACTGATATAGAGAGGAATGAGGTAATTTGTCATTTCATTAATCTGTCAACAGTGAATCTACCACAAAATAAATCGTCATGGTTTGTAATTTATTATGTTTTCTTCCAGTTAAAGTCTGAACTTGACCTTGTTGATTATGTAAGCCGCAAAACATTGAATATGTTTCAGACGAATGTTTAATTAGGGGCTGTGTAATAATTATGAGCCCCGTGGTAGAGTAAAATTGGGGGGGGTGGTCGTATGAGCCTCCTTTTAAATAAAACGCTCTAAAAGGCAGAGGAAAACAATACGGAAACTCATATGTTCATTGTTCCTGTTCGCTGCGCTAAAATTGTTATAATCTACACCATATTAGAAATTGGGATAAAAAAAAATGGCATGCGCAAAGGGACTTAGCAAAGCTTTTTGGAAGGCTGAGGGAGCAAACAATTTTTATATAATTATTGCACAGCTTATTTTAAGCTGGGACTAATACTTTACTACTACGCCAGGTAATCAATTGGAAACCAGTCAAAAGGTTGTATGCTACGTATGAATGTGTGTGGGCTATAGACGAATTCAATTTCATGCATTCCTACACCTCAATGATAGCCATAGCTGGGTACTCCCTTAGGTCTATTCCACCTAAAATGTGAAATAATGTGGCCTTGACGGGGATATTAAACTGCATTTCATCGATGCATCTCCCGTGTTACACATAGACAAAAGAATGATGAAAGTTTACAACACAATACAATTCAACATCGATTTGTAAGCGGATGTAATCCTCCCAATTGGGCAGTCACAATACCAGTTTGGTGCAGACGGGACCCAGTAATGGCCGACTGAATTATTCTGCCCATCAGTTGGCTAGTTGGATTCGTCTATCAGTGGACTTCGGTTGTATATATAAATGCGCATATATAAATGCGCACGTGACATCTACAAGTCGCCATACCGTATTAAACGATATAAGGTACCCGGATGTACATAAACTCCCCGTGCAAAAGTATAGGGAAAATGACAGGTCGCAAGGAAAATTGCTTTTGCAAAATAGTGGCATTGATTGCAAAGGGTAAAATAACTTGACCCGAAAGATAAACTCTTTATTAACGTTTTCCATCACGGAAAAAAAATTAACTACGGAAAAGCTAGATATAGCTGATTTACAAACTTATATTTCATAATTTCCGTGCTAAATGGGCGTGCCAATTGGCCATATCTATGACGTAGTGCTGGTTTCATACTATCATGCTGCTTGCCGCCGAGCGGCGTGACACACGCGCATTGTAGACAAACAGACACAATCAAGACTTGTGAATGGCTGATAAGTCATGCCTCTTGTCGCAACGGCATGAAAGTATGAAAGGGGATGATTGGCTTTAAGGTCAGAACTGTGCAGGCGGCGGATGACATGATCGAGCCGGCAACTTGTGAAACCGCCCGGCCGTATGGCATTTTCCAATATAGTCGGTTAATTTTGCGGGGTTCATTATCGAACCCCAACGGTTTTAGCTTGTATTTATATTATTTATCAACATAGGCCTATTTGTGTGTGATATTTCAAGCGTTTTAAAATTTCAAAATAATCCCATTCAATTACACGGTTGACGATGAAAATTTACTGAATTTAGAGAATGCAATGCGGTCACCACCTGGAACTGTGGTCGCAATTTCAGTGATTGACAGTGAGGTAACACGAACATGGAACTGGCCATCTGGTCACGTGCGCATTTATATATGCGCATTTATATATACAACCGAAGTCCACTGTCTATACGCACCCAAATTTAAATATGCTAAATGAAGTCAGGGCGGTTTGAACACGGAAGTCGAAGAAGAAAAAAAACCACCAATAAGTATAAACATAATATCGTAAAGATTCGCCTAATGGTGTCTTAGGGTAAATGTCAAGTTCAAAATAGAGAACTCCTTCCTCTGAGCCCTTATTTGCTGGTGGAAATTTTACGGAAAGGCTCTTTTAGTTTGTCAAAGGAAGTCCATATGCGCCATTAGGCGAATATTTACGGTATTAATTAATTAATTTTAATTAAATTAAAATTTACATTGATGTTGCTCTTGTCTCTGATTTTACAGGATCTACATGATAGAGATAAGAGACAATCAGGTGGCGATATCGATGTCAGCGGGACTCAACAACAACACACAATAGGTGTGTATATATAACATGACGCATGGGCAGAAGATGAAACTAACGCTTCAAAATTAATGCTCTAGTGGATATATTTAGCACTATACGATAATTATTGAATAGACTCACTCTTCGTCATGCATTTAAAACAATAAGGGACTAGTTGATCAAAACAAGTAAATATACAACAATGTCAGACTATAACATGATTCTCGGTGAGGAAGAGGCACTCAATTGCTGTTTCGGCTGGGTCATCATGGTCATTCCGGCCCGGTTTAAAAATTATATTCTAAAGTATCTCATTTGGAACGAAAACGGGTCCTTTTGTAAGACATGTGAAGCGAAAATCATCAGCAAACACATATCCCATGTACGAAAGTCCCTTCCTGTTCTATCTCTCCCCGTATTCATACCCATAGCACTAATCATTTAAAAGCAAATTAAAAGCAAATGTAAATATCATAACAACATATTATTCCTTACCGTTTTCAGATTCAAGTTCTTGTGCCCAGGATTCGCTTAGAGGAAGAGACGGACGGGATGGACGAGATGGAAGGGACGGAGAAATAGGACAAAAAGGAGAAGGTGGGTGATGTGGAAATAATATTTCCCCCTCATACTTGTAACATTTGTTATACACGTTAGAAATGTAATGCTAAGGTCGTATGTGGTGGTAATGTGCTGTATTTGTGACAAACTCTGCGACTTTTGTAAAAGCGCAAAATTAAAATGGCACATTATGTGATACCGATGACCAAATAACAATCTATTATTACGGAACTGTTACAATTACCACTAACCGTTTGATACCCAATATTTATTTATTTATTTATTTATTTATTTATTTATTTATTTATTTATTTATTTATTTATTTATTTATTTATTTATTTATTTATTTATTTATTTATTTATTTATTTATTTAAGTATTTATTTATTTTTAGTTGGTGGTATAGGAGCCAATGGTGACCCTGGTATAGATGGTGAGAAGGAGAGAAGGGTAATGCCGGAAGTCCTGGACGAGACGCAACGGATCCAGGTAGTGTAGGAACCACATATTTCCGATGGGGGCGCACTACATGCCCATCCACTTCCCAACTTATCTACGAAGGTAAGAACATAGTAATTACACCTCGCTCAAAATAGTGTACTTAGTATCTGATGGTTGTCATTACGTACATTCATTACGCCAAGTATGCTCGACAGATGGGGAAATATACGCCAAGTGGACAACAATCTGAATTCCAAAATATATTACGATCTTCCCTTATGTTTTAATAAGACAATTTGTAAGACTTTTTTGCTGAAACACGATCTTTAGAGTATTATAATTATACTCATTAATTAATCTGGTAGCGCATATGCAAATGAACGTATGTGTTAAATAGTATCTTTGCTATTATTTGAATGAAACTGAATAACCATCAGCATGATCAGTTGAATACTGCTAAATACTTGAAGGTATTAACTATAGATGCTACTTGGAATATGTGATCCTTCGAAGGAAACTTGAGGACATTGTTAGTTTTGAATTATCAGTTTGAAGCATAACTTCGGGAATACTGATTTTGAGAGCTCAACTTTGAAAATTTGGAATTTTTATAGTTTTTGACGTTATCAAATGCCCAGGGGGCTAATCAAGTATGAGAGTGTATGCATGCGTGACCAAATTTTCTTTAAACACCCCCTAATGAGTTTTTTGGCTGGTAAAATGAAAAAAAAATCCCTTTTGGACTCGTAATTTACCAAAAATGGTACCCTAAACAAGTTGTTCAACTAACCTTATTCTTGAAAATCAGTGTTTTTAGACCCTAAATGCGTCACTCGTGTAACTTGCCTTGCCTAAAAAACACCCCCTTTTCCTTATTTCTTTGGTCACGCATGCGTACAGACCATTTATGTGAGTCCCCCCGGGATCAAATGATACTTTGAACCGACACACATCGGATTCTTAGATTAATTATAATCTTAATAGTTAGTAATAATGTGCTTTCAAGTATAAAATAAAACAATATGTATTACTCTATGTTTAGGTATTGTCAGTGGTGGTCACTACACTCACAAAGGAGGTGCAGTAAATTATCTCTGTTTACCATTGGATCCTGAGGATCTCCAGGTCGAGGCCGGAACTGCAGGTAGTCGCCAATATCTGTACACAACCGAATACGAGATCAATAACTTTGCACCATTCTCACATCTCCACGACCATGATGTTCCATGCGCTGTCTGCAGAGTTACTGGCCGAAGCACGCTTCTTATGATTCCCGCCAAAACGACCTGTCCCTCTAATTGGACAAGTGAGTACAGAGGATATATGATGACAGCCCACCATGATCACATTCATCAAACTGAATACGTGTGTGTTGATGAAAATGCTGAAGCGCGGTCAGGAACTGCTGTTGGTACTGATGGAGCTCTTATGTACCTCGTAGAAGCGACTTGCGGGACACATGGCTTGCCTTGTCTTCCATACGTTGCTGGAAATGAATTGGCATGTGTTGTTTGCACGATATAGGTTATTTTGACGATTTATTGAAAAGGCTCAAAAAGATTTGACTATGAGTTTATTTTGTAGCAAACACTAAATACATGTAAATGCATGCCTTCTTCTGCTACATTCGAAGTATTTTACATACTGGTATTGAAATCACTTTGGACGAAGTAGAGATGGGGTTGTTGATCAGACCATGATCTGGAATTGGACTCTTAGAGGAAATGAACCAGTCATAAGGTGAAAGCGATTTGTTTAAATGTGCAGAGTTTATCAACGCAAAATAATTAACACGTTCAAAACACTCTAAATATGCCAAATTAAATAGATTGTACAACTGAAGAACTCGTTTTTAGTTGTTTCTTAAGGCTACATGCTCTATTTTGGTTGAAATTTTTGGCGGGAAATAATCCCACCAAAACATTAAAGTAATCTTTTCCCACAACTAAATATCATAGTCAGGAAATTCATGATGCATCTGGTAGCTTAGATCATAACTCACTTCATTACACTTAGTTGCAATTATCCCAGAAAATTCTTGATTTGTTTTTACAGTCTTGAATTGTCGATGTTTTTGATCAAAAAACATCACTCGGTGTATTTTGAAACTCGAGGCATTAACTCTTCTCAAATTAGCCCCAAATCATAATATATTATATGCACGTGTAGCAAACACCAATGGGAATAATTGGACGTTGTTTGCGGAGCCTAAATTTGGTTTGATTTTATTTCACAATAATTCTAATGTGAAAATTTTGACCTGACATTTCCTTTTTGGATTTCCAATTTAAATTGGAATACACATTAAAGGTCCGTAACCCGATCGACAGCATCATCCCCCCGATTTTTTTCATTGTTGATGAGGTTTTGGTATATAATATATACTATTTTTCTCATTACTATCCTGAAATTTGACGCTCCAAGTCGATGTATTTCCGGAGAAATCATGAAACACAGCGGTTTTTACAGGCTACCAGGTGTTCGCATTTTACACGACACGGGAGTTTTGGGTAGTCATATAATGAAATCGGAATAGATTCGGAAGACTTCACCCCAGTACCAATTCGTCCGCAAAAATACATCAAATAGGCCCCCTAATGTCAAACTATAGATGGCGCTATAATGATACAAAACAAAAACAAAAATAAAGAAATACATAAGAGGCGAAATAAATAAGGAAACATGACCTATATTGTCAAGTATGATACGAGGAATATGAAAAAAATTATGAGAGCACCTCCCCCCATTAAAAAATTAGTTAAAAAATAAAACAAAGAAAATCATAAATATGTGAAAATGTGCATCATATAGCTAAAAATAAAGAAATAATTAAGCGAAGTAAATGCAGCATGGGCTATCTTGTCAAGAATGATAATGAGCGCAGTGATATGTAATGTTTTTTAAGATTAATCAGTATGAATATAGGTATAAAAGTGTACAGGGGCGAGCCGGTTTTCAGTGCCAAGGCGAACACTTCCTGTTTCCACCGGGACATGCGCTCGGCCGTTGTTTCGGGATGCCTGACCAGAATGCAATTCACGTGCACCAGTGTATTGGTTTGCTTATATGCTAATTATTCACATTTATGCTGAAATTGTTCCTGTTTTCTCACATAGATGGATAAAGGGGACAATATTTGACATTGTATGTAAGTTTGAAGAGAATCCATATCCTAAACCGATAGGGTTACCCCCCTTTAACAATAATGTGCTGCATTGTAGCTTAGAATGGGAGAAATAAATGAAGTGAACACCCAGTGTTGCTGGATAGGCTGTTATTGATGTTATTATCATTTTTTTTGGTTTATATCACCATCGCCATCAATACTACTATCACCTGGACCATTTCATTTTGAAGGAACCATTTTCATTAGAATCAATTGTTTCAACCAATTCAATATAAAGGTGAAAAAAGGTCAGCCCTACATACTGTAGAAATGTGAACACTATTATTTAGAAGATATGAACACTATTATTTAGAAGATAATACTTTAACATGTCATATCGTTAACTCAAAGGGAAAGGTGAAAAACATTCTTTCGAGATTGGTTGATTGATTGATTGATGGATGGATGGATATGTTGATTGATTGATTGATGGATATGTTGATTGATTGGCTGTGAACTCCCACCCAGCAACACTGGGAGTTTACTTCATTTTTTGCTGAACCATGAAATGGTATCAGCCTATATGAGTGAATGTTTAGGTTACTAGCTTACTAGCTTACTAACTCAAACCATTTGGTCTGAAATGGACATATCTCTAATCGCTCTAGTTTTTCTTTCATTGTAAACTACAATACAGAACATTATTGTTAATGTGTATTTTCCCATTCACGGTTGTTTGATGGGATCATTTATTAGTTTTTCAGACAAAACATGTACAACCAAATTTTAGGCTTAAACAGCTGTGATATCATGCTAATTAATACAGATGCTTTTGAGTCATGCTCAACTTTAATGTCACCTCTTTTACAAAATTATTCACTTAGATAGTATTTTTTTTTCGGATATAAAATGTATCTATTAATGACAAAATTGGTGGCGCTATTTAGTTACTAGAATATACTGGAAATTACTCTTTTAAGCTTTTAATACAAATAATTCCTTTTATTATTT
Organism: Amphiura filiformis; assembly: GCF_039555335.1. Taxonomy (NCBI): domain Eukaryota; kingdom Metazoa; phylum Echinodermata; class Ophiuroidea; order Amphilepidida; family Amphiuridae; genus Amphiura; species Amphiura filiformis. The sequence continues at coordinate 85,775,245 of NC_092629.1, forward strand.
GATAAAATATGTTTATAAAATTTGCTTGTTGCTTGTTTCACCTATTTCAGCTGTTTTAATGGCAGTATTAAACACCTAACTCTTGCAAATAAAGAAATACGAATAGGATAAATAGCGCCGTCTATAGTTTGCATTTAGTTAATAATGAAGCCAATTCTATATACATCAAACAACCGTGCATTGGAATGGTCCAAAAATGTGTCTATTTGTAGAATCCCAATTATATCAGTGACGCGTGAACAGATTTTGATCATTTTTGAAGAATTCTATAGAAGACACTTTGTGGTTCTAGAATCTTGAAACATTTTGTATATTACATGCTGATTTTTTATGTTATGTACACCATTCCACGGGGCCCTGTAAAGCTTTGTTTTGTCAGATGATGAGCGAAGCCTGCGACTACTTCTAGATGAATCTGGGTGATAATAAAGTGTGACAAGATCTTATAAATAAGTCGGAGCAGTACCTGATATACAGTTGTATATGTGTAACATGATTTTGAAATTCATTCTTTCTTTCACCGGGAGCCAATGGAGGGTATTCAACAATTCGGCAGAGTACATGTCTCATCCACATGCAAAGATCAGCCTGGCTGCCTTAATTTGGAGACGCTGCAGCCGTTTTAGGTCCATTTCACGGGCACCATACATGAGGGAGTTGGCATAATCTATGCGAGAGAAGACAAGTGCTCTGACAGCATGATGACACGTATCCTGGCTAAAGTTGTTACTTGGCTTACTGTTGTTATCACTAGTATTTTTAAATACAAGGTGCATACTAAATTTAAGAAAATGCTAGCAATTTATTTTATCGGAAACACTATCACAACAGCTGTTGTGCACCAATATGAAAAGTCAACAGTGACAAAATACCATATGGAAAGAGAACATATTTTATCCTTCCCAGAATCCTTTGCAGCATGACGTATCACCTCATTACATCAAATGACACTCATTACTTTGTACGTACAGTTTCCCATTGTTTTCATGTTGAGAATAGACTGGCTAAAGCATGGAAGTACTGGAGAAGTACTTCCAAGGCTAAACATGGCTCGATAGTGAAGAAATAAACACCTTTTGCAAGATCTGAATGTACTCTATTCATTGACATACTTTTTGTCAGTATCGACCCATATTGCACTTAATATAGCAAATCAGTATAGAAATTGAAATGAGAGAAATGCATTATGGGAAGCATCAATTATCTTTTCTGCAACCTAAATAATAACTTTGACATCCTGATGATTTTTTTGAATTTCATGATGACAAAATGGGCTGTCAAATGGGAATGTCAAGACCTTTCGTTCTTATTTTCTGTGTGACACATGCTATGAGCCAAATTAACATCACTTCCAATGGTAAGGTTCAATAATCCTCAATTAACAACCTAAGATCCAAATCTGACCTCCAGTTGCAGAGTATGAGTTTTTGTACCCCAAGAGTCAAAGGTCATTGTTTGAATGTACAAGCATTTTGGGGTTAAAGAACTGTGGCCTGGTGGATGAGCATGTTTGTGATCTTAGTGACAACACTATCGCACATAATTCATAATTCTCTCACGTCCTCTGAGATTATTTCACTTTGAATAAGGTCTGGCACTTTACAGCGGTGTTGTGTTTTCCAGAGATGCAGGTAGTCTTATTTCAACATAAAAATAACTCAGAATTGTTAATTTTACTAAGTTGAATGAAAGCAGGATTTAATACGACTACAGGTGATTGCCATTGGTTGCTACTCAATACAAACAGTAAGTATGAAAATAAACGTTTCTTTTAATTTTTATATTAAATCATGCTATGCATTTTGTGGTAATTTATTTATTGATGTCGATCACTTTGACCAGGGATATGCAAAGATTTGCAAGGATACGGTGATTTTCAAGCTAAATTCCATTGAGCTCGTTGTGAAATAATAACATACCACTTTCGATGGCAAAGTAGAACACCATACATGTTGTTCACCATAGCAATAACCAGTCCGGTACGACTGCCTGATCAGGAAGTACTGCCGAATCAGGCAGTATGTTGCCGAGTCAGGCAACACATGCTTTGGTAACCCTTCCGAATTTGACAGACTAAGGACTAAATTGTTCATGGTGATTTTATAAAAGATCGGTGGAAATTTTACTTTGACACACATGAGCTACATGTAAGTTGACAATTTTTCACCGGGCGAAAAAAAATTCCACCGGGAGGAAAATAATTTAAATAACAAAACAATTTCTAACGGTTTTAAAAAAATTTGATTTAAATATGCAAATTAACTTTATTTTAACTAAATTTTATATATTTTACCTACTTCTTTACTCCAAACCAAGAAATAACGGTATATTAAAAGATGCTCTATTTGAAATAGAGCATTGCATTGTGGGATACCATGCTGCCTGACTCGGCAACATACTGCCTGATTCGGCAGTACTTCCTGATCAGTCAGTCGGACCGGACTGATAACAGGCTGATAATTATTCTCAGCTAGAAAGGCATAAATGTGTTGTGAATATATCTATTATTTCCGATATCAAATTACAGACAAACCAAAATGGAATTGAAACCTTTGGGCGTGATCCAATTTATTCTCCTAAGTGCAGTTATCCTGGTACTGAAACTACACTTGGTCGACGGTAGGCTTCCGCAAGGTCGAAATACCTTGATGTCTCCCATCCAATCATCTGATGACGATGAGGTAATTTTACATTTAATAAATCTGTCCAAAGTGAACATGGAATATTCTTCTAGTCAGGATAATGTGCATTATATATCCATACCATTTTGGAAATTGGTATCCACGTTTGGAAATGTTACCCCAAGGGGCCCATGATTATTGCACATCCCCTTATACAGGGTGAGTCAAAAAAAGTGCAATAGA